>NC_045435.1:154230018-154439083 GCF_002776525.5 Piliocolobus tephrosceles | reverse complement strand
TTTTGAGACGGAGTCTCGCTCTGTCGCCCAGGCTGGAGTGCAGTGGCTGGATCTCAGCTCACTGCAAGCTCCGCCTCCCGGGTTTATGCCATTCTCCTGCCTCAGCCTCTCGAGTAGCTGGGACTACAGGCGCCCGCCACCTCGCCCAGCTAGTTTTTTGTGTTTTTTAGTAGAGACGGGGTTTCACTGTGTTAGCCAGGATGGTCTCGATCTCCTGACCTCGTGATCCACCCGTCTTGGCCTCCCAAAGTGCTGGGATTACAGGCTTGAGCCACTGCGCCCGGCCACAGAAACTACATTTTAACCACTTCCCAGGTGATTTGTGATCACGGTCAAGTCTGAGATGCACTGCTCCAGAATATGAAACTTTAGGCAGGTGGACTATCTCATTTATACCTCTAACCCTTCCAGTGTCTGGCACACTGCTTGCCACCTATGGGTAAGTGCAAGATAGATCTCCTCTTGATCTGAGGAATGTTGACTAGGAAATGGATTGACAAGTCTGAGTGGAATAACACCTTGTTAATCTCTGGTTGAGTGAGTGGATGTTCAGTTCCTCCAGCATTCAGCACAACATCAGGCACATAGCAGATACCTTATACAAGTTTCTTGAATTGTGATGGAAATGTTGTGAGATAGAGACATCCAGCACCCCAGCCTTCCCTGGATGTACTATGACATTTTAAAAGGCTGAATAATGCCAAGGCAAGCAGAAGAGTGATTATGCACTTATTCTTGACACAGTCTTAAGACAAGCTCTGCTCAACTGGTTCCCCTGTGAGCTCAAGCTGATTCTCTTCCCTCTTGAGTTCTCTATTGTCTTTGTGTTGTTTGCAGCTCATTCAGAAACTAATTAAGTTTCAGGATCAGTTTGTCCTGTTAGAGAATGTGAATATGCTGAAGTGGTAGTTTTTAATAACTTAAATTATCTGAGTGAAAGGACAATTATAATTTGCTTCTAAAATTGGCCAAAAGTCAGCTTTTATCAAAATAATTCTCAGCAGACATTAGTCTCCCTAAAACCAAGGTATTGTGTGAAAGGCAACAAAGAGGATTTAAATCGGCCATGGAGAATGTATTGATAATCTGGCTATATTAATCCTGTTCTCTAGCAGAGTGTGAAATTACTTGTTTACTCCACTTATCTGGGCCTAGAGGTAGCTGATCACTCGTTGACAGAGCCATATTTTATGATCACCTTTCAGCAGTGAGCTTCAGCTGGACCAGAGCCAAACAATTTGATTTCACTGTCCTGTGTACTACCTCCAAAGTCAAGGTCAGGCACAAGAACTCACGAACTCCAGTATATTTTGTCAGGGCTTTCATTTGTGCAGGCACTGGGAGGTAAGCTGTGGACCCTGAGTATAATTGTGAAAAGCTGGGAATTTTGTCTGTAGTATCTCCATATTGCTTTCCTGTACCCTATCCCTCTAGAAATGAAGGTTTATGTTGGCTTCATCACCAGACCAGAAATATTACCAAGATGAGCACTACTGGGATGCAGTAAAGTATAAGAAGTAGTCCCTGATCTAAAGGAGTTTACACACACACACACACACACACACACACACACACACCTTGGAGCACCTCTTGATCTGTTTGTATTATTAATAGTTATTGGTTGCTAGATAATATTATCACAAATTTAGCAGCTTAAAACAGTCTATATTTATTATCTCACTGTTTCTGTAGGTCAGAAATACTGTTGCAGGTTATTCGGATTCACTGTCTCCAAGTCTCACATGTCTGCAATCAAGGTGTCAGTCAGGGCTACTGTCACATCTGAGGTTCAACTGGAGAATGATCTACTTCCAAGCTCACATGGTTGTTGGCAGAATCCGTTTCCTTTTAACGTGTTGGACTGAGAGTCTCAGTTTCTGGCTGGCTATTGGATGACTGTTACCCTCAGTTCCTTGCCTCCCAACGTGGCCACTTCATTAAAATCAACAAGGGAGAGAGTCTCTTATCAAGATGGTGTCATTATCTGAGGTATCATAAAGGCAGAGGTGACATTCCATTGCTTTTGCCATATTTTATTGGTTAAAAGCAAGTCACAGGTCTCACCCACATTCAGAGTGAGGGTGTTATACAGGGCATGAATACCAGGAGGTGGCCATCTTAGCCTCTGTCTGCCACACCACTCCTAATTTTTAATTCCAGCTGTACTGCTCTAGTTCTCTTCCAAACAGAAAACAGAATCATCTCTATTGATTCAAGAGATTTTAATGAAAAGAAAATTTACAGTTGTGTGGTCAAAGTTAAAGGAATTTATAAGGAGGTTCCTAGAGACCAGCCATTGTGGTAAAATAGACCCGATTATATTCTGCCTACATGCCCTTTATCCAGTAAGTGCATCCCTCCCTCAAGGACTGCCAAGTGTTAACTGATAATGGCTCATGGCTGCCTCTTTTCTGGGGAATGCCTAATTGCTTTCAGTCAAGGTGGGGAAGCAGCAAATCTAACAGTATATGCCCCCTTGTCACTAGCATGACTTTCTCACATGGAGTTAAAATAGGCTGAACCGCTTTCCTTAAGGGTACAATTCATGTCCCAGAGCCCCCATGGAATCAGATTAAAGCTGGACTCCAGCTGAGACCACCTCTTTGCTTCCCGCCCTTTTCTTCTCTCCTCTGAGAGAAGGAAATCAACTGCATCTGAATCCCTGTTTCAGTCTTTGCTTCTAGGATGCCCACCTTAAGACTGGCAGGAAAACATTACAACTCATAAGCCTGAAAGAGTAAGGTGAGTAAACAGTGTTGTTACTAAGGCCAGTGATATCTGGAGGCTTGCAGATAGAGCTATGGTTATTTGCTTGGCTACTGCTAACGATAAGGGTAGGAGTTGGGAAGAAATACGCTGTTCTGTCTCTCCCCTTTCCCCAAAACTGCATCCTTTTAGTGAAACCCAACGTAACACTTGCCAACAATGTGCTGGCAGTCAATGGAGGTAAGCCTTTTAGGGCCCTGAGCAGAGGGAAGAAAGTAGAATCAATGGGAAAAGGAGGAATAGAAAGTGACCAGCAGAACAGCCTCATATGATTACAAATGTTTTTTCTCTCCTGCAGTCCAGCCATCATATTAGTACTAGACTGATACTTATCAAATATTTATTTGATCATGCCCATTTCCTAGCTTCGAATCCTCTGTTTCTCATTGCTTAAAGAAGTGATCCATAAAATTTCTGAATCATGTATTCCATTGATTAAAACAAACTCTAAACATGTGCCTCCAGTTTATATATTTATTCTTTTATAAACTACTTAAATTTACTATCATTAACTAATAATTTAGAGCAAGAACTACATACACTTGATATAGAATATCCTATAGTGATTGCATGTATCAATTCATATTTCAAGAAGTCTTGATAAGTTTTAATTATCTTGGGCAATTATTAACACATGTGATAAGATTGCCACCATTTTAAGCAAGCATGATGGCCAATGGGAACCTCAGACTAGGAGAAAAATGTGCCATCTCTGCTATTTCCTGGTGTTTGGTTGTCTACATTATTATTATTATTATTATTATTATTATTATTATTATTTTACATTCAATAAAATTTCTTTGCAGTAATCCTTTGGAGAGGTAGGGATAGTTAAAATTAAATATTATCATCTAAAATTCATTTAACCAGACCCATGTGAACCAAAAGTGTTGTAACAACCTGGAAATGAATAAATGAGGGAGGATGAGACAATTGACCCCTCTGCATTTTGGGAATCCTGCCATTCCCATCAGATGCCTTGTGAATTGCACATAACATATGACTCTCTTTTATATGGAGCAAGAGAGGGCTTTTATGGAGTATAGGATTCCCATAGAGCCAGCAGATGCTTTGGAAAGAACACTGATTGAAGAATAAATTAGCTATCTCAGGAAGTTGATAAAGCAGCTTCACAATATTAGAAGAGCTGTCACCATTGTTTTACTGTCTGACTTGTGAACCTGTGAGAGTTATTGACTCGTGTATGAGTCCTCAGATAAACAGATTTGAAAGATGACTGTGTGCTCTTGGAGGGTAGTATGCTCAGACTGTGCAGATTTCAAATACAGAAGACATTTAAATGGACTTGTAGAAGTTTGGTCTTAATAGTGAGACATCTAAGAGGTTTTCAGTTGGCAGTGAAAGCATAAATGATTTTATCTGGAGATAAGTCAGAACACAATAACAATAGCTACCACTTTCAGAGCATCCACAATATACCTGGTATTGTGGTAATCACATTACATATATTATTTAATCTGCTCTTTACAGCAACTCTTCAAGATAGGTATTACTATCTGAGACGTTAAATACCCTGCGCAAGGATACATGGTCAGTGAATGGAGGAGTCAGGATTTGAATCTGGAATTCTCTGTCTCCTTGACGGAGTCTTTTTGCATTATACCTCACAATCAAGACTGATATTAGAGACGTCCCATATTCCATCGTAGCTTGCATAGTATTTTACATACAATATGTATGTAAAAATACAATATGTATTTCCTAACACATATTAAAACTGTCGATTTGGAAGAGATGGATATGGCATTAGCCTGTAAGGATAGGGAAAGTTAGAAGGACAGTGATGGCTCTTGGAGATAGAAGAGGCCAGTGAAGTCTGCAGAAGAGGAGAGTAGATTCCAAGAAGCTGGTTAATGCATTGGGAAAAGCAGAATTCAGGAAGATATTTATTGAAGAATAAGCTGTTCTTATCAAACAGTTGATAAAGAGAGTTTGTAACACACTTACAAACCTGTCTGAACACAAAGCCATCTTCCCGCCAGCTGATTCTTTCCCTCCCTTGGTTTTGTTGTAAATTTCATTTTCTGTATACTCTGTCACCTGTGTTCCTGTAGTGATTGATCTGCTCACAACTTGTAAAAATAGAGGGAAAATGGTTTTTGAAGCTATAGACTTATAATTTGTGCATTTTCTGTATTTGAATATAATTTATTTACAAATAGAAGGGATGTATGACTCTGTACAGAGGTTGAAATAAATCAAGGATATTTGTTGTATCCACTGTTCCTCGGTATATTTGAACAGTTCTCCAACTAAAGGTTTTACCTGTGGTAAAAATAGCTTTGGGCTGGCAGATAGAAAACTGGTACTCCAGTCCCAGCTCTGCCATTAGAATAATTGCATAATATTGGCAAGCTGCCAATCCTCTCTGAGCTTGAATTTTTTCATCTGTAAAAAACAAATGTCCCAAAGTCCCTATTAATGTTCACTTTGGTAGAAGATAGAGCAGTTCTCATCCTAAAACTAATTTCCCAACATATATTAAAACCAGAATTGTAACTCTCCAAAACTACAAATTTCCATTACCTAATATTTTAGAACTGAGGTTGGTAAACATTTTCTGAAGAGGGCCACATAATAAATATTTTAGGCTTTGTGGTACTTGGCAGTCTTTATTGCAACTACTCAATTCTGCCATTGTAGTGAAAGCAACCGCAGATAAATACATCAATATATAAATGAAGAAGCATGCCTGTGTTCCAATAAAATGCTATTGGTGTGCATGAGTGTGTGTGTGTGTGTGTGTGTGAGAAATACATAAATACATAAATGAATAAGCATGCCTGTGTTCCAATAAAATGCTATTGGTGTGATTGTGTGTGTGTGTGTAATGTGTAATGTTGAAGCATAGCCATCATCCTGTAAAAGAGGTGGCATGCTGTACTCAGTTGAACCTGGTGTAGTGCTGGTACCAAGGGGAAGCTCACTAAATATTTGTGGAAGAAGAGAAGGAGAGAGAGGGGAATTATTCCCATTTTATAGATGAAGAAATTCCACTGCAGAGCCCCAATGCCATATGAGGTTGAGGAAGCCATTCATTTTCCTTAATGAATCTACAAAGACATAGAATTTCATAAGCAAGGTATTGAATTTTGCTCCTAAGAGAATCTTACAGGTCCAGTCCTCTTCAGAGAAGGAGAGCACCTGTGGTCTCTGGTGGATTACTGGGACTCTGGGATGCAAAGTGTTATTATAAAGGATATCACATGGAGTTAGGCAGGGGTGGGGGGCCCGCAGTACTTAAATGTAGCTGCTGTTTCCACAAGTTCAGAATAGGCAGCTTTGTGTTTTTCCTCCCTATCACTTTCCCCCTTTTGATTCTGAGTTCTGATATGGCAGGTGGGAGTGGGAAGGGGAAAGGTGAGAATAGGCTCATGCATTTGGGGACAGGGACTCAGATGCTGGGCCTCTGTCTTGGAGCTGGCTTGCTGATGGCATTTTGAGAAGATGCACAAAGTTTTAGGGGTGGGAAATTTGGCTGTTTCTTCAGAAAGAACAATATACTTCTCCATGCCATCACATAGGAGTTGAGTTGGCTTTTTAGTCTTGAAAACTTGAGATGTGATTAAGTTGATGAACCAACAATCATCTGTACAATTTCACACAAGTCATACATTTATTGAAGAGCTGGGTTACAGTTTGCAGCCTATTGAACTAATTCATTAATTTTATTTCACAGGCTAAATATTTTACTATGCAAATGTATGCAAATCATACAAGAAAATAGTGTTCTTAACCAAGTGCACCAGCACCTGTTTTTTGTTTGTTTTGATTTGTTTCACTGGACCTGTGTCACCAGGTTGGAAAGTGCGATAAATATCTTCAATGTTTGAAAATGTCAAACCATTTTCTGAAGGGTGATTGGGAGGCTTTCTCCTTTGACAAATATTGCAGTGATTGGCACTTCTTTTTTCTTCTTTTACTTGCCTAAAACAGAATGAAGAAGATGAGCAACATTTATGAGTCTGCTGCCAACACACTGGGAATCTTTAACAGCCCCTGCCTGACCAAAGTTGAGCTGCGTGTGGCGTGCAAAGGCATTTCTGACAGAGATGCCCTCTCCAAACCAGACCCCTGTGTCATCCTCAAGATGCAGTCTCACGGGCAGTGGTTTGAGGTAGGCATGTCCAATGAAATGGACAGAAGCATGGCTGGATGATTGGCTCAAAAATGTTTTGATATTTTATATCTTCAGGTGGTTTATTTTGATGAAGTAAAAAATTTGATAAGTGACTATGACCACATTTCTATCATGGTGTTTTGATGTTGCTGTTTTGATGTTGTGGATATTTTGACATTTACCCTTAATTCATGAGCCTAAGACTTTTTAGGTGTTTTTGTTAATTACCAAGAAATACTCACAATATACTCTTCATCCTATGCCCACTCGTTGGCAACATGTAAGTAACAAGAGGACCAGGAACAGACATGAACCCAGGCCCCAGACTGGGCTGGGGTGAGAAAGTTCCAAAAACTGGTTCCAGAGACAAAGTCTTGTGGCCAAGGCAGAGTTCAGATTAGACTTAATTAGAATTTTGGGAATGGTAGCTTTGAGGAAACAGGTTTTAGGGGGTTGAGAGAGAAGTGACTACTCAGATGGAATGAGCTCAGTAGATGAGAGTCCTATCCATAGGTCCTGAATTGAGAGAGGGAACCAAGAGACCAGGTTTGAGCAAGTCAGTTCCATGAAATCTGTCTGCAGTAGAGGGACAAACTCCAGTTTTGGGAGCTAGGTGGAGCTATTTACCATCCAGGGTAGCTGACCAGAACTGAGGAGTAGGGACCAAGACTGAAGTCCAGTTCTGTGACCAAGCCCAAAACAGGGTGACTGTTGGACGGAGCTGACACAGGACAAGTCATAGGTCTGTAGAGAAACATACATTCTAGGAAGTGTTGCGGACCCAAGAGAGCCACATGGGAACCCAACAATGATAATTAAACTCAGTCCTCGGGACTGAAGAAGCGACTCATTCTAAGCCCCATGGGTTTATGTGGCTGAGTGGGATGGTTACCTCAGTCTGAGTTGGTTGAGGACTGGAGAAAGATGAATCCTGCATGTGGAAATCATGAGCAGATTCAGAAGTAAGGAGATGGGGATGGCAGAAATAGGAGGAAAGAGCTGGGGGCCTATCAGCTCATAAGGCCAGCATGCAGTTTTAACTAGCTTTGTGAAGGTAGCAAAACCACATTCAGACATCCCTCAAAACTCATGTGTAAAATATCCACTCAGAATGTTTCCTAACACACACTGTTTGCTGTGCTTGGACAAGGCAGCTGCTCCCTTGGCAGTGGTGTGAATGGAATGGCATTTCTGTGAGTCATGCTTCAAAGAGCGATGGGCCCCCAAGTTGTTAAGAGATGACTTGGGTTTTTAAAAAAAGTTTATTCTGGGAAGGATTTATTCATTTTTGTGCCTGCTAGACTCTAACTGATCACGGACCCAGTGGAGAGAAGCTCTAGGAAAAACAGTGGGGTTCTTTGTATCAACTGTGCTACACTTGGCCAGATGTTTCTGTGACTGATGGTGGTACCTGGGGAAGAACAAGGGGACACATCATGAAATATTTATTTTTTGGAGCAAGAACTTAAAACAATATGACCTAAACCTTATTGGGTACTTTTAAAGTGCCAGGCACTAGTCTGAGTGCTTTACATGAAATTACCAATTTAGTCCTTTCAAAAATTCTACAAGATATTATCCCCATTTCACAGGCAAGGAAATGGAAAGATAAAAAGATTAAGGATTTTCCCAAGAGCAGTCAGCTTGTAAGTGGAAAAGCTAATATTTAAACCCACACATTGGAGCTCCAGAACCTGAGATCTTTATTACTATTTTATAATTATGCTGGACACTGGTATCAGTCTTTGGTGGTTTGTATGGCAATATTTCAGGTTGAATTCTGCAGCTAGGTTTTGTTTATTTAAAATTCAAAACAAATTGAATGAGGACTGATTTTAAGGTTTTGTTCCTTTTTTTTGCATCTAGGTACCTGGTCTAAGTAAGCCTTGTGTTTAAAGATCTAGCTGATGTAAATGGAGAAATAGGGAGAAGAGGATGTAGCAGAGGAAGCAGTTCTTATTCTAAGAAAATAAAGAACTCAGAATAAGGGATTTGAAGCCATGTTGATCAGAGCACAAATAGACCTGTTTTGGATCCATTGGACCAAATTCTTTAAGCCTTTAATACTACTCTCACCTGTTCATAAACAGCCGGAAGGTGCCGCCCTAAGAGACAGTCTTCCACTCTATAGTAGAAACAAGGTTCAAAAGACCCGAGAGGCAGCATGTTTAATTGTATGGAGATATGTAATATCAGCCACTTTTTTGAAAGAAAGGCTTGATAGCAGTTAGTGAGCAGGTGAAATTTAGGTGAGGAGTCAACATACATAGAAAATGAATGCAGATAGGCAGATTGGGGAATCTTAATTTAACTTCAGGCCTATCGAAGGCTTAGAATGTAAATATAAAACAGTATTCATGGGTGTCTTAATGCATAGTATCTTTTCTTTCACCTTCTAAATATTCTCATTGACTTTGTTAGTAAGTCTCATTATTTTTTATTTAACAAAACTAAATGGAATGCCTACATTACAAAAAAGTAACTTCTTGGAAATTACGGGCAAGAAATCCATCTACTTATAACCCCTTAACATAATTCAACTATTATTTGTATATATTTATTTTAGCCTTCTTCTGGCATGCATCTTCTCATATGATTATTATCATGCTTACAAAATTTTCTTTCCTAATTTTGTTGCTTAGTGGTATGTGCTTTTCCTCACATTGTTATAATATTGATCATTGTAATTTCAAAGCTGCATAATATCCCATCAAATGGATTTAAATTTGTCAATTTTTTCACATTGAAATAGCTTCCAGATATACCCTATTTTAAGTAATCCACAATAAACATCCTTGTGCATAAGGATTTTCCTTTCTTTTTGGATGAGTTCCTACAATAGTTCTGTTAAGTAGAACTGGTGGGACAAATAATAGGAAGTTTTTCAGGATTTTGATATATGTTGTCAAGTAATTTTTCCAAAATGTCCTATTACAGTGTTACTATAGCACACAGCTACCACAAACTTTGCCACCTGTGCACAGTGATAGGAACCTTGTGCCACAGTGTAAATTGATTCATAGCTTCCTTTATCTAGAAAGTCTCACTCTATAACCAATAATATCAGCTTAATTTCTAGCTTGCTTAGTCATATAATTCATTTATAATATGGTACTTATAGAAGCAGTTTAACAAATTTTGCTCTCTTAACAATTACAGTAAGGATACAATAAAAATAAATAAAGTGCATACCAGGTGACTAAGATAAATAATTAGATAATTAGTAACAAAGAAGCTGAAAATACTGAAAACCTAAATAGGGGCTGTGAAGAAACCCAGGAATGAACAACAGGAACTCTGCTTAGGGCTGGAGCAGTCATGTGCTGGAATCAGCTTACATAGTCTCCTGAGAGCACACTGTTAAATATTCAGGAATTTTGCAAGTCGGGGAGTATTTACACCGCAGACATTGGCAAATGTTTCAAATCAAGGGTTCTGCCCTTTCCCCAACCCTCTAAGGGAGCCAGCACTCCTCTGGGTGAGAGGGACAAAAGGAGAAGATGGCAGTCCCAGAACCAAACAGCTGGGCCATCTAGCAGAAGCTGGATCATAGTTAGAGGACCCTTCAAGGCAGCATTTCCAGCCCTGCCTGCAACTCCTCTATTTTTCATACTCATACCAGATGGGTCCTCCAACCTGCCTCAGCCTCCCAAAGTGTTGAAATTACAGGTGTGAGCCACCATGCCTGACTGGAAATGTTTTTATTAGGTGAAAACTTATAGTAAATCTTTAATAATGGCCATGATTTTTATTGACAGAAAGGAGGGAAGAAAAAAACTTATGACTTTGAAATACATTGCAAACTGAGAGTTTCATTTCATACTCTTTCCTTTCCCTAATTTAGGATCATATCCTTTAAAAAAAAAATCCCTCTTCATCAACTCCTGGCTATGTAATGATGGCAGTATATGGTGACAGTTAAGTGTAATGATAATTTAGAATGCTTTTCATCTTCCATTGAGGAATGGAAATAATATCTTCCTGCTTTCTGGTGAGTCCTGATGTGCTAAAGACTTATATTCAGTTCACTGGAACATGTGCTCTAATCCTGGGCATGCCTGGGTAGAACCAAGCTCGTGAGCGGGTGGCCCTTGGCAGTGACCCTATGATTGGCAGAGTACTTGTTCTACTTGTTCTCATTGGGAACACCCAAATTATACTCCAAAGTTCTAGGAGGTTACTTCAATCAATATTAATTCAATTTTTTTCATTGAATTTTAATACACAATTATTGAGATCTTTCTTGGAAGCTCTGAGTAATTCTGAAAACTACCTACCTTTGGATCAATTCCATATGGAAACATGTTATGATGAACCATGGGATTTGGTGAGTTGTTGGTAATTATTGTTAGTGACGATTAGTGTGGTTATATGTAACACATCAATTATCAGTGGACTCTACTACAAGATTATTGTTTGTTGCAATAATATATCCATATCTTATTTTATATTCACAATATCCATCTGCTTATGTTATTTCCTGCTGATAATAGCTCTGTGAAAAAGCAACACAGCTATTTAAATTAACCCCAGCATGCGTTGAGCACCATGGCTTGTGTCCTCAAAAACCTCAGTGTCCAGTAATCTCTCACTATCTTAGAGATAGAGAGCTGGGGGTCTCAGACAGTCATGTGACCTTGAGAAAGAGGACTCCACATGAGATCTTGACTTAAATCTTTTTCTTTCCCTGAATGTGTGGTAGGACGACCACCTCAAGGGTGCCTCGGTTACCTTTATGTGGAGGCGGACTAAACTAAATCATGCCATAATGGTGGTTGCACTAATGTACATCCCCGCCAACAGTGTACAAGGGCTCCCTTTTCTCCACATCCTCGCCAGCGTTTGTTATCGCCTGTCTTTGGATACAAGCCATTTTAAGTGGGACGAGATGATATCTCATTGTAGTTTTGCTTTGCATTTTTCTGATGATCAGTGATGTTGAGCACCTTTTCATATGCCTGTTTGCCATTTGTATGTCTTCTTCTGAGAACTATCGATTCATATCTTTTGCCCATTTTTGATGAGATCATTAGATTTTTTTTTTTCCTGTAGAGTTGTTTGAACTCCTTATAATTCTGGTGATTAATCCCGATCCCTCCACTATTTTTCATTTTCTCTTCCCCCTCCCCACTCTACTTCCTAGATGTAGGATTTGGTCACCATATGACCTAGCATCCCTGTTAGCAGCATAGAAGGGATAATGTGTGCCCATGTTGTTGAGCTTGCCCAGAGAAGTGGGCTTTGGAATTTTCTGGGCTAGAGGGCTTGTGGAGGAACTCTAAAAAACAGGTTCCTCTCATACTTGGGGTAATAGTGGGCCAGCACCCTTTCATGTATTAAACCATGAGGATAAAACTCAAAATAGCAATTTTACCTGTATCTAAGATATTCAATTTTCCATTGCTCCAAAGCCTAGAACTTTTATGAAAATGGGACGAGCAATATTAACATTTATGTGATGAATTGAAGTAGCCATCAATCTGTGTTGATGCCAGTTATGTATTAGCTATTTTACATATTTACATATTTTACATTCTATCCTCACAATTACTCTGTAATAAAAGCTTTACTAACTAGAAAAGATAGCTAAGGCTTGAGAATTAATACATTGCCCAGGGTCATACAACTAGTCAACAGTAAAGCTGGAATCTGGTTGCTTCCAAAGTCCGTGTTATTTCTGCTTTATCAAAGCTTGCAAACTTGAATCTGGTGGCCTTTCTGGTGCCTGCAGACATATTTTGTCTAGTCTTCACAGTGTTCCAACAAGCTTTGTAGTAGTTGCCAAAACTTAAAGATCATGAGATTTTTCATAAAACTCCAGATCTCTGGTTTTTAATGAAAAAAAAAAAAAAAACAGAAAATCTGGCAGTGTGGGGTCTTTAATCCTATGGCAACAATGAGCTGGTGATAATTACCATCTTCTCTCCTTAACAAAATATGAGGTTTGTGCTTGTGCCCCCTGCTAGTCAGCCTGCCTCACTCACTTGCCCTACAAAAGTGGCTCCTGGAGGCATTTGAGTTTAGACTATATTCCCACACTCCCTTGGCTAGGTCTCTGAACACTGTTAACCTCCCAGTTGTGGACATAGACCAGAGCTAGAAAATGAAAATTAATTCAATTAAAACTTTCTCTCTGGATATCACAGACAAGCTTCTTTCTCGAAAGATTTTCTGTTCACACTTTGTTGACTTGCAACGTTTGGATGGGTAACACCTAGCATGACAGATGATAAAAAACAACAGTTTTCTTCACTTGTTCACAAAGTTTCCACTGTGATTTTGCATCAGACTCCCATGTGGGAAAACTTTGATGTTGCTTTATAACTCCCCCTTAACACATCCTTAATAAGAATAATTTCTTAAAAAAAAAAAAAAAGAAAAAGAAAGCTGATCTTGGTGATATTAGAAATCTTACCCTGAGCATTGAATATAAGAGAAAACAAAATCAAATATTACAGCCAGAGAATATTTTCTCCTTGTTGCCTGAGGTTGTGTCCCTGTGACCAGAGGCTGATGGTTCCATGATGTTCAATTTTTAAGTGATGCACTTAGATATAGGAAAATAAGATTACTGGATTGCATATGTGACTAATTGGATTCCTTATAATGAAAATCTCAACATTTTCAATGTCATAACGTCTGCAAACAGAATTATACAAGAAAGGAAATTCAGGTTACAGATGAGCAAAAAATATTTGAGTTGAAATCTGTGTTGGCTCTTAATTAATTCTCTTGTATACCCTGAAGATAATTTCACCAGCCAGAGGAATAACATCCGATTTCGTGCATAGAGGAAAACACCATGACATTAGCCTTACTCCCATCCTTAGCCTCAAGAACTGGGAAGCCACATTTGGCATTCAAATGGAACACTGGTCCCCAGCAGTTTTTATAGTGTACCTTGAGTCCCATGCTGGTCATTTGAAAGATGGAATTACAGATTGGAGGGTTTGAGAGGACACGTACAATTAGGAGTCTTCTGCCTCTAGATTGAATCACCTTCAACATTTCAAAGGAGGTGTTTTTGACACTTTTCCTGGGTGCCTATTTGCATGTTTAACTAGACTCACGATTGATAATTATCTCCTTAAAAATCATATTTCCTTTGTAATTTCAATCTATTTTATCTCTTTATTAATGACACTGATGATTTATTTGTAATACCTTCAATATATTGAGAGTACCTAAACTATGTATCAGGTACTCTCCTAAGCACTTTATATATATTGTCATACTTAATTATCAAAACAATCTTGCAACTTGGGCTCATCTGTATTTTATTTTATTTTTTCCATCCTCTTTTTTTTTCTTTAAGAGGCAGAGTCTCTCTCTTGTTGCCCAGGTTGGAGTGCAGTGGTGCAATCATAGCTCAAATTCTTCACTTGTTCACAAAGTTTCCACTGTGATTTTGCATCAGACTCCCATTTGGGAAAACTTTGATGGGAAAACTGCAGCCTCAAATTCCCGGGATCAAAGAATCTTCCTACCTCAGCCTCCCAACTAGCTAGGACCATAGGCACATGCCACCACACCTGGCTAATTTTATTTTTTGTAGAAATGGAATCTCGATATATTGCTTAGCTGGTCTCAAACTCCTGGCCTTCAGCAATTATCCTGCCTTGGCCTCTCGAAGTGCTGGGATTACAGGTGTGAGCCACTGTGCCCAGCCTATTTTTTTTCTTCTATCTTTATTGAGGTATAGTAGACAAAAAAAATTATATATAGTGCAGAGGCACAGAGTTGTTAAGTAACTTGCTCCAGGTCACACAAGTGATAAGTGAAGGAGCTATGACAAATTGAACCCAGACTGTCTGACTTCAAAACTGTGCTCCTGCTATCCTTCACTGTCCTCCTCTCAGAATAATGAGCATCAGAGTGTTTGTTGTGCACCATATGCTAAGTCATTACATGCATATTCATATAATCCTCATGACAGTATAGTAAGATAGGGACTGTGATAACCCATTCTACGGGTGAGAAAACTGACATTCACATAGGAAATGTATATGTTCAAGGTCACGAGACTAGTGAGAAGTGGTATTAGGATTTGAACTCATATCTTTGTGTCTCCAATACCCATGTTGTCTTCATGACATTGCACCTCTTTCATCCAGTTCTCCGTGGAGGCAGAATAACCCAACGAATTACCACTAGTCTATAAAATTAATATTTTTTCTCTCCTTTGGTTCTAGGCATCCAAATTATTCCTTTCATCAATGTCCTCATCTAAAACCATGTGTTTCATGTTGATCTGGAGTATGTGGTATTGATAATCCTGCCCGCTAGGAATCTGCCCTCTTTTGTATCCAGCATTTACTTCTATTAAGCCTGTCTTTAAACCAAATTCTTAATCATTCCCAAAATTAAACACTCGTTTTTCTGGCCATGGATTTTAGAGTGACTATTCCTGAACATTTTGTAGAGAAAAACTATGTTTAATGTCTAAGATCATGAGGTAAATAAAGGTCATGGTGTTGGTAGGTCCCTGATCTCAGGATGGTAAAATAAGATAAGGCATCCATGCCTCTTAAAATGTGGCACCAGGAGGTATCAAGTACAATGGAGAATTTCATCAAGGGAGAAACAGTGGAGCAATAACATCAGGGACCTGAACTATTTACTTCTATTAATACCTTCTATAACTCCATTAAGAATGGTCATGTGGTTTGTGATCAATTAAAACTCAGATATTTTCTATGCAAGCTGTGCCAAGACAAGATTTTGCTATTTGACACTTGTGCAATTATTTTTTTTTTACTCTTTACGTACATATTTTCCCTATTAGTGTTCACCTTTGTGGTTTGTAGGGGACTTACATTGTTTGCACCTCAATTTCTCATCTTTTGTGTCAGGTTTGTGCTGTTAGTTTGGCTTCATTTAGTAGTATTGGTTTAAAGAATATCTGTTAAACATAGGATTTGTGTTTGTTGTGATGATATGATAGTAATTGGACTGAAACCCATACAATATTTATAGTTTGTATCCTGCCCTTTTTATAATTTCATGATAAAGCATGTATGTGTATATATATGTGTATTATCAAAAGTAGTCATAAACATCATTTTAAATGATTGTATAATATTTCACATAGAAAATCTACCACAGTTGGTTTAACCCGCTTTCCATTATTGGATATGAATTTTCAAAGCTTTGCTATTATGAATAATTACAGGATAAATTTGTTATATATACGGGGCATCTGGCCCCCATCACCCTGTATTTAGGATTTTTTTTTTTCCTACAAGTAAAATTATCATGATAAAGAGTAGGAACATTCTTAAAGTTTCCGACTGAAATTGCCAGAATGCTGGGCAACAGAGCAAGACTCTGTCTTAAGAAAAAAAAGAAAATTGCCAGCATGCTTTATTAGAGGGTAGTAACAATACATGCTCCGCTGACATGTATGGAAATGCCCCACTCATTGCTTTAGCTTTTTTGATTCATTTAAAACTGAATTTTTAGTAGAAATTAAATCTGCTTTGGGGAATATTTGAACTCTTCCTTATCCCCAAGTTATATGGTTTTAGCCTGACCTCCTAAAGGTTCCCAATGGTGCATGGCATAGTAGTAGTTCAGAGCTCAGACTATGGGGCCGGACTGTTAAAGCTTAAGTCCTGGACCAGCCATTATAAGCTGTGAGAATGGGCGAATTGCTCAAACCTTTCCATGCCTTGATTTCCTCATCTGCAAAATGGGTACCATAATGGTACCTACCTCATTAGAGTCACTGTGAGGATTAAATGAGTTAATACATGTAGAGTGCTTAGAAAAGTGTCTGGTACAGAGTAGGTGCTCACTATGTGTTATTATCGAACATATTATTGCTTATGTGTCATTCTTTGAGAAAAATGCTTTGTAAAAAAAAAAAAAGATATGCTTTTTCAGGTCCAAACTTTTCTGAGAACTAAAGTAATAAAAGTGTCCCATGGCTAGAAGCAGAGCAGTGGAGATGAGTCTAGAGGTCACTGGGGAAGTGATTCCGGGATACTGAAACTGTGACTACTTCATTGATTCTTGCATCCCCATAACTTATCTCAGCCCTTGGCACAGTGGATGTTTGTAATTGAATGGTTAGATGGATTTCATTTACATGGTCCATTTCTCCATATTCCCCCTCCAAAGACACTTGGATTTTTGAGAACCATCCTTTTCTCATTTAGCAGAAGAAGAAGAACTCAACTCATTGGAACTCAGCTACACCCTTTGGCTAATCCCTTTCACATTAGGATTACTGGTGCCTGAAGCAAGAAGTTAGATCTAAAAGAGTTTTTGTTTATGTGTTTGTGTGTAAACTGTATATGCATTTGTAGTAACTATGTTGCATGGGGTTGTGAGAGGATGCTTGAGGGACATTTCCTGCCATTTGAGGATGAGGGAAATGGAGTAGTTCCTAACATGGTTCTATCAGGCTTAATTTTGTTTTCTTACATCTTTTTGGCTGTAAATTTCTTCATGCTCCTCTTTATTTCTCTCCACATAAGACAGGGAGAGTGCTGTAGCTATGGTCAGTGTTTGAGAGTTGTCTCTTCTCTCCTCCACTCCAGGTCTCTACTGGAGTTTATCCTCCTTCCTTGGGTCTCTCACTGAGATCATATAGAAAACAAAGTGAATTATTTGCTGAAAATCCACCTGGTTTTTGCTTCTGTCTCCTTCAAAGGCAACAGAACATAGACAGGGTAGCAGATTTTCCTTGCTGGCTATTGGGGATTAGATAAGTTTTTTAGCCATTGAAATTCCTGGAATGAGAATTGAAGTTCTTCATTGTTTATTTGAACCTTGGGACACAAACAGTTCTCAACTTCTCCATTCTGATTCACCAAATGTTAGTTTGAATTTCAAGGTTTCCAAATTGTGTTCTGGGGTAGCCTAATTACTTCAGAGGTACTGCCATTATTTGTTTGAAATATAAATACAATTTCTTCCTTTTTATCAACTTTAGTGAGATAATTTACATATAAAATACATCAAAATGCATTCATTTTAGATGTTCAGCTTGATAAGGTTTTTCTTTCCAAATGGATTAGCTTGTAGTTTAATTTGTTAGTATAAATTTTCATATTCAGTTTATGAAAAACAAAACAAATAAAATTCGCTCAGGATCAAAATGAAAAATTAATGTAAAATTATTTTGTAGAATGGTTATTTTTGAGAAATTACTTTTAATTGACACACTTACTGTATATACTGATGGGAGATAATTTCATGTTTTATATAATTATCCAGTCAGACTAGTATATGCATTATCTCATGCATTTATCATTTATTTTGTGGTTAGAATTTTCAAAAGCCTCTCCTCTCATTATTTTGTAAAATACAGCATTTTACTATTTTTTTTTTAACGGTAATGATTTGGATGACTTCATTAAACTCATCTTGCACCCTAAAAAAACAGATATATGGACAAATCACAGGCTGATAGCAGGTAAGCACTTGAGTAAAAATTGAAAATGAAGCCCATTATTGCTACTACAGCATTTTACTATTAACCATCTTCACTCTACTATGCATTAAAACACCAGAAGGTATTCTTTCTAATTGTAACTTTGTACCCATTGACCAACATCTCCTCATCCACCCCTCTCTCCACCCCTTCTCAGCCTCTGCTATCCACTCTTCTACTCTCTGCTTCTATGATACCAACTTTCTTAAAAAAAAGATTCTACATATAAGTAAGATTAGGCAGTGTCTTTCTGTGCCTGGCTGATTTCACTTAATATGATGTTCTCCAGCTTCATATTATTTGCATGTTGGTGCAAATAACATATGCATGTTGGTGCAAATAACAAGATTTCCTTCCTTTTTATGACTAGACAATATTCTGTTGTGCAAATATATCACACTATCTTATCCATTCATTCATTGTTGGACATTTAGGTTGATTGAATATCTTGGCTATTGTAAATAATACTGCAATAAACATGGGAGTGCAGATGTCTCTTCAACATACTGATTTTATTTTCTTTGGATATATGCCTGGTGGGATTGCTGGATAATATAACAGTTCTATTTTTAATTTTTGAGAAACTTCCATACTATTTTTCATAGTGGCTGTACTAGTTTACAGTCCCACCAATAGTGTGTAAGTGCTCCCTTTTCTTTACATCCTTGCCAACACTTATTTTATTTTCTTTTGTCTTCTCGATAATAGCCATTTTAATTGGGTGAGGTATCTCATTGTGGTTTTCATTTACATTTTCCTGATAATTAGTAATATTGAACATTTAAAAAATTTACTGGTTGATCATATGTATGTCTTTTGAGAAATGTCTTTTGAGAAATGTCTTTTTAAGTGTTTGTTCATTTTTAAATCAGGTAATTTGGTATTTTTTTGATGTTAAGTTTTTTATATATTCTGAGTGAATATTAGCCCTTTGTTAGGTGTCTAGTTTGCAAATATTTTCCCCCATTCTGTAAGTTGTCTCTTTACTCTGTTAATAGTTTCCTTTGCTGTGCAAAAGCTTTTTAGTTTGGTGTAATCCCAGTTGTATATTTTTGCTTGTGCTTTTGAGGTCAATCTTCTGGACTGGTTTGAGGAGAATTGGTATTAATTTTTCTTAAATGTTTGGTGTATTCAGCAGTAAAGCCATCAGGTCCTGAGCTTTTCTTTGATAAATGTATTTTTATTACTGACTCGATTTCTTCACTGGTTATTGGTCCATTCAGATTTTCTATTTCTTCATAATTTAATCTAGGTAGGTTGTATGTGTCCAGGGATTTATCTATTTCTTCTGTGTTATCAAATTTGTTGTACAGTTGTTAATAATAGTTTAAACTATCTAAAGGTTTTGTCAGTTTTATCTTTTTAAAAAAGCAACTTCATTTCACTGATCTTTTGAATCTTTTTTTGTAGTCTCCATATTGTTTACTTCTGCTCTGAGCTTTATTATTTCCTTTCTTCTATCAATTTTGGGTTGAGTTTGTTCTTGTTCCTCTAAGTTTCTTGAGGTGCACCATTAGGTTGTTTATTGGAAATCTTTCTTCTTTTTTATGTGTTCATTACCATAAATGACCCTTTTAGAACTGATTTTGCTGTGTTCCACAGGTTTTGGTATGATGTATTTCCATTTTTTAATATATCCCAATAAAAATTTTAATTTCCCTTTTAATTTTTTCATTGACCCATTTGTTGTTTAGGAGCATGTTGTTTAATTTCCATGTATTTGTACAGTTTCTGAAGCTTTTTTTGTTGGTTTCGAGTCTTATAACATTGTGGTCAGAAAGGATAATTGGTGTGATCTTTATATGCTTAAGACTTGTTTTATGGCCTAACATGTGATATATCCCAGAGAACATTCCATGTGAATTTGAGAATAAAGTGTATTCTTCAGCTATTGGATGAAATGTTCTGCAAATGTCTGTTAGGTTCATTTGGTCTATTGTGCAGTTTAAGGCTGATATTTATCTGTCAAATTGTCTCCATGACCTGTACATTATTAAGAGTTGGGTGTTGAAGTCTCCTACCATTACTGTATTGCTGACTACCTCTCCCTTTAGGTCTAATAATATTTACTTTATATATCTGGGTGCTCTTGCATTGAGTGCCTATATTTTTACAATTGCTATATTCTTTGTTGAGTTGATTTTTTTATTATTTTATAATGCTCTTCTTTGTCTCTTTTTGTAGTTTTCTACTTAAAGTCTACTTTATCTGATATAAGTATGGCTACGTACTTTTTGTTTCTGTCTGCATGGAACATCTTTTTTCATCCCTTCATTTTTAGTCTATGTTTGCATTTAAAAATGAGGTGAGTCTCTTATAGGCAGCATGTAGTTGGGTCTTGTTTTTTGTCTTTTAACCTATTCAGCCACTCTATACATTTTAAGTGGAGAGTTTAGTTCAGTTATATTCAAGGTTGTTAATAATAGATAAGGAGTTACTTCTACTATTTTTAATTGTTTTCTGATTGTTTTAAAAATTCTTTCTTCCTTTCTTTCTCTATTGTTGTTTACATCTGGTTTGCTGGTTTTCTACAGTGCTAACATTTATTTCCATTCTCTTTCTCATTTGTGCATCTGCTGTAATTTCTTTCTTTGTAGTTACCATGGCGCTAATACAAAGAGTCTTGTAGTTATAATACACTATTATAAGCTGATCACAACTTAAGTTTGGTTGCTTAAAGATGCTCTAGAATTTTTCTCTGTCCTCCATTTATATTTTCATTGCCTTAATTTACCTTTAAAAAATCCATTATGTGTTCCTTAGTCACTAAATATAGCTGTTGTTGTTTTTGACTGTTTTTACTTTAAACCTTTATAGTAGAGGATTAAGAGATTTATATAGCACCATTATATCACTGGGGTATTCTGAGTTTAATTTATAAATTGACCTCTACTGGTGAGTTTTATAGTTGCATGTGTTTTCATGATAGTACATATTGTTCTTTTATTTCTAGTTGTAGCACACCCTTAAGCATTTCTTGTAAGGCTGGTCTACTGGTGATGAATTCCCTCAACATTTGCTTGTCTGGAAAAGTCTGTATTTCCCCTTCCTTTCTGAAGAATAGCACTTTTGGGTCTGGTTTCAAGGTGGCACTGAGCTGTAGCAGCTTAGATCATGGGTAGTTAAGGTGGCTTCCACCTCGGTGGCAATACAACTATGCAAATATTGGCTACTCTGCAAACTGAATTTGGGATCTGTGAGGATTCAGAGTTTCTCCTATAGCAAGGATTTTTATAGGGGTAATGGGGACTGTTGGGGATCTACAGCTTACCTTTTGTCCTGTAAGATGAAGTCCCCTGAACTCTGAGCCAATCTTGGCAGGAGAGACAGTGTGGCAGAGGTGAGACTCTTTGCCTCCCTCTCTGTGGTTCTATCCTGGGCTTTCATACTCCATAGAGACTTTTGCCATTCCTGTGGTGCCCTTCAGTGTACTTCTTCAGTTATTCTAGATGACAAGTAGTTGTTTATTGGTTGTTTTTGTCCCTTTTTGTGGAGGTGAGATGAGCACCAGGTAATTCTAGTCAGCCAACAGTCTTGCTTAAAACATGGAATCAAATGCCCATTGATGATAGACTGGATAAAGAAAATGTGGTACATATACATTATGAAATATGATTCAGTCATAAAAATAATAAGCTTATATCCTTTGTAGAAGCATGGATAAAGCTGGAGGCTATTTTTCTTAGCACACTAATACTAGAACCAAATATCACCTGTTCTCACTTATAAGTGGGAGCTAAATATTGAGAACACATGTACACATAGCAGGGAACAACATACACTTAGGGCTATTGGAGGGTGAAAGGCAAGAGGAGGGAGAGGATCAGGAAAAATAACTAATGGGTACTAGGCTTAATGCCTGGGTGATGAAATAATCCGCACAACAAATCCCTATGACACAAGTTTACCTATGTAACAAACATGCACATGTACCCCTGAACTCAAACGTTAAAAAAAAAAACTCATAGCTTGATGAGTTTTGATTAATGTATACACCTGTGCAACCACTATCCCAATTACAGAATATTTTCTAAAATATATTTTAATATTTAAACTATGTAACAGAAAACAACCCACATCCCCAAATTTTATTTTTCTCCAGCTTTATTCAGGTGTAATTGTTATACAAAAACTTCATAAAATTAATGTATACAATTTGGCAAGTTTAGACATATGTGGGTACTCATACTGGTATCACCACAATCCAGATAAGTGTGTATGTATGTGTGTGTGTATATATATATACACACACACACACACATATGTATATATACATCATCTTCAAAAGTTTCCTTGTTGGCCGGGCGCGGTGGCTCAAGCCTGTAATCCCAGCACTTTGGGAGGCCGAGACGGGTGGATCACAAGGTCAGGAGATCGAGGCCATCCTGGCGAACACGGTGAAACCCCGTCTCTACTAAAAAATACAAAAAACTAGCCAGGCGAGGTGGCGGGCGCCTGTAGTCCCAGCTGCTCAGGAGGCTGAGGCAGGAGAATGGTGTAAACCCGGGAGGCGGAGCTTGCAGTGAGCTGAGATCTGACCACTGCACTCCAGCCTGGGCGACAGAGCAAGACTCTGTCTCAAAAAAAAAAAAAAAAAAAAAGTTTCCTTGTGTCTCTTTGGATTTTTGTTTGTTTGTTTTTCTGCTAAGAACCCTTAATATGAGATCTGCCCTCTTAATAAATATTTAAGTACACAATACCTTATTGTTAACTATAGGCATTATGTGGTACAGCACATCTCTGGGAATTACTATAAATTTGCAATTATTAAACAACAACTTCCTGTATGCTGCCTCCTCATCCCTGGGTAACCATCATTCTTTTGTCAACTTCTGTATTTTTGATTACTTTAGATGCCTCTTATAAGAGGAATCATGCAGTGTTTGTCCTGTGACCGGCTTATTTCACTTAGCATCATATCTTTCTGCTCCATAATGTCTTCCAGATTGCACATAATAGATGTTTCTTATTTTTTAACACTAGGTAATCTTTCATTGCATGTTTATACAACACTTTCTTTGCTTATTCCTTTGTTGATAAACATTTGGATTGTTTCCATATTTTGGCTATTGTGAATAATGTTGCAATGAACATGGGAGTACAGATATTTCTTCAAGAGCCTGATTTCAGTTCTTTTGAATATATACCCCAAAAGTGGGATTGATTAATAAGAGGTAGTTTTCTTCTTAATTTTTTGAGGAACTGCCATACTGTTTTCCATAATGGATGCAGCATTTTATATTCCCACCAACAGTGTATAAAGGTTCTAATTTCTTCCCAGTCTCACTAACCCTAGCTGTTTTTTTTTAAAACAAAAAATAATAATAATGCCTATGCTTACAGGAGTGAGGTGATACTTCGTTGTGATTTTAATTTTCATTTCCTTGCTGATAAGTGATGTTTAGCACCTTTTTACATACTTGTTGGTCATTTTTATGCCTTCTTTGGAGAAATGCCTCTTTGGGTCCTTTGTCCATTTAAAAAATCAGGTTATTTGTGTTTTAACTATCGTGTTTTATGAGCTTATTATATATTTTAGAAATTAATTCTTTTTAGATATATAATTTACAAATATTTTTATCACATATCATAGGTTCCCTTTTTAGTCTATTGACTGTTTTCTGTGTTGCGCATAAGCTTTTTGGCTTGACACTATGTCACTTGTCTATGTTTGCTTTTAGTGCCTGTGCTTTTAGTGTCATATTCAAAAACATTATTGCACAAATCAATTTTGAGAATTTTTTTTCTATATTTTCTTGTAGTAATTTTTCAGTTTCAGGTCTTATGTTTAAGTCTTTAATCCATTATTAGTTGATTTTCGTTATGATGTGAGATAAGAGCTCAATTTCATTCTTCTGCACATGGACATCTTGCTTTCCCAACACCATTTATTGAAGAGACTATCCTTCTCCATTGTGTGTTCTTGGCACCCTTATCAAAGATCAGCTAACTGTAAATGTTACAACACATACACTTAAAGGCATAGATGCCTTTAAAGATGCCACTAATTCTCAGATTGTGTTCCCATTGATTGACATTACAGTAAATGACAGAAATTTCAAGTGTTACTAAAATATCACTTTAAACTATTAAACATATTGGGGTACTGTGAAGGGGGAAATATGGTTTCACTGCTAAAAAATATTTGAAATTCAGAAAGAGTACCATAAGAAGAAAAATAAACTCTTGGCTGGTTTATCTCAGAATCGATCTTAACTATTTGTAGTGTGATCCACTAGGCTTTCATTCAACCTGAAATTACTTTGCTGGATGACTTAGGAAGCTGTTGTAGCAGCCTGGCTTGATCTGAGGTCAGTTTGGAAATAAGGCAGAGATTCACCACAGGTTAACTGTGTGACCTTGGGAAAGCCACTTAACATCTCTGAGCCTTTCATACTACTGCATCTCTGAATGGTCGTCAAGATTAAATAATTGGCTAGCAGGATAAAGAAGGGGTTGATGCTATAAGCCCTGGAATCACACTGCTTGGCTTATCCATGTGACCTTTTGTAAATGTCTCAACTTCCCTATGCCTGCATTTGATCATTTGTAAAATGAGGGTAATAACAATAGAACCTATTCCATGGGTTTATTATAAGGATCTATGGAGATAATGCTTATGAATCACTTAATATAGTTGCTGGTGCATACTGAACGCTTAATAGATATTCAATACTTTTATATTTAAGGGAGGTAATGCATGTAAAACTAGTGTGAGCAGTAGATCACTTAGTTTTCAGTATATAAAAGACATTACCAGATAATACTTATGTTGAGGTATGTTTAATGCCAGAGATAAGTTTTTGGTCTGCTGGCCAACCCAAGTATTCTTGGATCCATCCTGTGTAAAATAAGGGAACTTTTAGTAAGAAAATTTAACCATTCTCTAAGTGTCTGCCACGTCTCTTACTAACCACTTTGATTGATCTGTTTCGACTTTCCTAGTGGGAAATCATCTAAGTCTCCTTATCCCCTCCACTCTCTGCATTTTGAAGAAGATGAATAGACTTGGAGCTACTTCATTCCAGTTGCCTATGTTCTCTAATCTATGGACTTGAAATCTCAGAAAAGCCATACTGATAACCTTCCCTTCCCATCTTTGCTTCTGTGCCAACATCATCCCCCACTGTTTGTCAGTTTTAGAAGAGAAGCGACAAGAAAATTCTTCCCTTCTGGAAACTCCAGATGTTCTTGGGGTCAGTGTATAGGCTAATTAAATATTTTATCTTGATTTAAGATCAGAAATGTTCAACTCCCTATCTTGGATAGTCTGTTTCCAAATATTTGGTATTTCAAGAGTTCCTTTTCATCTGAGAAGTTAGTCCTAGAGACTTCTTTTTTTTTTTTTTTGGAACCCAAAGACTAGTTCCTGTTGAAAGATTATGGTTTTGAAACTGCGTATCAATCAAAGGAAAAAAATTTTCTTACCTTTTCCCCTACTTTGGTCAATGTTAGTCTCTTCAAACTGACTTCTGAGAAACTGGGATTTGTAATTGGGGAACCTATTTTAGCCTACTTCAACTGAAGATTTGCTTAATCTAGTTTCTTCCAATTACTGCTGTTATATGACAATTACCCTGAAATGTAACAGGCTGAATTGAAGCAACCATTTTATTAAGCTCATGGATTCTGTGCTTCAGGACTTTAGGCAGAACACAGTTGGGATGACTTATTACTGTTCCACAATGTCTAGGACCTCAGCTGAGAAGACTAGAAGGCTGGGGATAATTTATTGGCTGGAGTTTCAGATCGTGTGAAGGCATCTTCACCCAAGTGTTAGGCTAGGACTTCCAGTTGGAGCACCTACAAGTGAACTTACCTACATGGCAATCTCTCGGGGTAAGGGCATAGACCCTCCTTCTTAATAAGAAGAGTGTCAACTTTTTGCCACATAGTTAAACCATGGACTACACCTGGAAACATTAGTTAACTAAGGAGCCCATATTATTGTCATAGGTTCTATAATTACTTTAAAGGATGTGGATACGAGGAACATAGGCATATTTACATTCCAATTCTTATTTAGGGAGTTTTCTTAGAACCTTGAAAGATGCAAATGTAGGGCTTGTAAAAGGAAGGACTTTCTACCCTGAATATTGAACTTAGGAAATGCGTAGCCTGAAAAAGTACAACAGGAAGAAAATGCAAAGTGAAGTCTACCACCTCTGGACATAATAGAGAATCAGAAGAAGTAAAAACAGCTAGTATCTGCATAGCCCTTCTACATTTCTGTTTTCACTGATTCTTCACAGTACAGCCTACTGAGGTCAGCATTTTCGTTGCCATTCTACAGATGACAGAACTGAGATTCAGAGACGTCAAAATAACATTTCTGTATTAGTCCATTTTCATGCTGCTGACAAAAATATACCCGAGACTGGGCAATTTACAAAAGAAAGAGGTTCAATTAGACTTACAGTTCCAAGTGGCTCAGGAAGCCTCACAATCATGGCAGAAGGCAAGGAGGAGCAAGTCACGTCTTACATGGATGGTGGCGGGCAAAGAGAGAATAAGGAAGACATGAAAGCAGAAACCCCAGATAAAACCATCAGATCTCATGAGATTTATTCACTACCATGAGAACAGGATGGAGGAAACTGCCCCCATGATTGAATTATCTCCTACCAGGTCCCTCCCACAATATGTGGGAATTACGAGAGTAAAATTCAAGATGAGATTTGAGTGGGGACACAGAGCCAAACCATATCATTCCACCTCTGGCCCCTGCCAAATCTCATGTCCTCACATTTCAAAACCAATCATGCCTCCCCAACAGTCCCCCAAAGTCTTAACTCATTTCAGTATTAACTCAAAAGTCCAAAGTCCAAAATCTCACAGGAGACAAGGCAAGTCCCTTCTGCCTATGAGCCTGAAAATCAAAAGCAAGCTAGTTATTCCTAGATACAACAGGGGTACAGACATTGGGTAAATACAACTGTTCCAAATGGGAGAAATTGACCAAAACAAAGGGGCTACAGGGCTCATGTAAGTCCAGAATCCAGCAGGCAGTAACATCTTAAAGCTCCAAAATGATCTCCTTTGATTCCATGTCTCACATCCAGGTCATGCTGATGGAAGAGGTGGGTTCCCACGGTCTTGTGCAGCTCCACCCCTGTGGTTTTGTAGGGGACAGCCTCCCTCCCAGCTGCTTTCACAGGCTGGCATTGAGTGTCTCTGGCTTTTCCAGGTGCATGGTGCACTGTCAGTAGATCTACCATTTTGGGATCTGGAGGATGGTGGCCCTCTTTTCACAGTTCCACTCAGTGGTGCCCCAGTAGGGACTCTGTGTGGGGGCTCTGACCCCAGATTTCTCTTCCACATTGTCCTTAGCAGAGGTTCCCAATGAGAGCCCCACCCCTGCTGCAAACTTCTGCCTAGGCATTCAGGTGTTTCCATACATCTTCTAAAATCAGGCAGAGGTTCCCAAACCTCATTTCTTGACTTCTGTGCACCTGCAGGCTCAACACCATGTGGAAGCTGCCAAGGCTTGGGGCTTGCACCACAGACTGTCTATATTTGAATTCCAAGCTCTACATTGGCCCCTTTCAGCCACAGCTGGAGAGGCTGGGACACAGGGCACCAAGTCCCTAGGCTGCACACAGCTCAGCTTGGGGACCCTGGGCCCAGCCCATGAAACCACTTCTTCCTCGTAGGCCTCCAGCCTGGTGATGGGAGGGGCTGCTGTGAAGACCTCTGACATGCCCTGGAGACGTTTTTGCCACTGTCTTGGGGATTAACATTTTGCTCCTTGTTACTTATGCAAATATCTGCAGCTGGCTTGAATTTCCCTTCAAAAAATGGGATTTTCTTTTCTATTGCATTGTCAGGCTGCAAATTTTTCAAACTTTTATGTTCTGTTTCCCTTTTAAAACTGAATGCCTTTAATAGCACCCAAGTCACCTTTTGAATGCTTTGCTGCTTAGAAATTTCTTCTACCAGATACCCTAAATCATCTCTCTCAAGTTCAAAGTTCCACAAATCTCTAGGACAAGGGCAAAATGCCACCAGTCTTTTTGCTAAAACATAACAGGAGTCACTTTTGTTCCAGTTCCCAACAAGTTCCTCATCTCCATTTGAGACCACCTCAGCCTGGACCTTGTTGTTCATATCACTATCAACATTTTTGCCAAAGCCATTCAACAAGTCTCTAGAAAGTTCTAAACTTTGCCACATTTTCCTGTCTTCTTCTGAGCACTCTGAATTTTTCCAACTTCTGCCTGTTAGCCGGTTCCAAAGTTGCTTCCATATTTTTGAGTATCTTTTCAACAACACCCCACTCTTGGTACAAATTTACTGTATTATTTTGCTTTCATGCTGCTGATAAAGACATACCTAAGACTGGGCAATTTACAAAAGAAAGAGATTTAATTGGACTTACAGTTCCATGTGGCTGGGGAAGACTCACAATCATGGGAGAAGGCAAGGAGGAACAAGTCACATCTTACATGGATGGCAGCAGGAAAAGAGAGGAAAGGAGTATGCAAAAGTGGAAACCCCTGACAAAACCATCAGATCTTGTGAGACATATTCACTACCATGAGAACAGTATGGAGGAAACCACCTCCATGATTCAATTATCTCCCACCAGGTCCCTCCTACAGCACGTGGGAATTATGGGAGTACCATTCAAGATGAGATTTGGGTGAGGACACAGAGCAAAATCATATCAGTTTCCAAGATCATATAGTCAATATAAGTGGAACCTGCTCTCTGAAATGCTCTGACTTCAGATTTCAAATCCTTTGGTCACACTGTGAGTCCTCTCCTGCTGGTGCCCACCATGCCTACTTCTGCCCCCTTCCCGGAAACTAGCATACCCATTGTTGTGGGAGACACCCACTTCTAAACAAGCATCTCCATCTCTGACATTTGGTGATTTTCTTGTCCACATTCCATCAACTACTTGAGATTTTCCCAATTACATTTTACAACTCTAATAAATATTTCCTACAATTCAATGGCCAGAAGCAGTTCATCCTGTGAATGAACCATGATTTACCTACCAGTCCATAGTGGTGCACACATAAGTAATTCATTCTTTAAGTCAGTAAACATTTATTGAATTCCTATTATTTACCAGGCACTTTTCTAAGGGCTGAGGATACAGAAGGGAACAATATATGGTCCCAGCTTTTGTGCTAGTGGGTAGAATAGAAAACACACAAGAAATGTATAACACATTGGTAAACAATGGTAAGTGAAACAAAAAAAAGCAGGAAATGGGTTAGTGAATGGTAGGGGTGGCTTGTTTAAAAATTATGACCAAGAAAGACTTATCTGAGGAATATCTGCACAGAAATCTGAATGAGTAAGCAGTGAACCATTTGTATATAAGGACAGAGTATTCCAACAGAAGAAAGGGCAGAGGCTATGACGCGGGCATTTGCTTAGCTTACTTAAGGAATAAAGTTTCAGTTATTCAAGATGAATAAGTTCTAGAGATCTTCTGTGCAACATTATGCCTATAGTTAACAATACTGTATTGTGCATTTACAGTTTTGTGAAGAGGGTAGATCGCAAGTGTTCTTACCACAATAATATAAAAAGAGTAGCAAGGAGGCAGGGAAGTTGTGAGGCACTAGTATAAGAAAGCAAGAGTGAGAGAAAATGATCTTGTAGAGGTAGCTATGGTCCAGATTATGCAAGGTCTTTTAGGCAATGGTAGGGGTTCGGGTTTTATTCCATATGTAATGGGAGGCCATTGGAGGATTTGGAATATAGAAGTGATTTGTATTTTAGGAAATTTCCATTTAAGAAAGTACAACTGCTTGTGATAGATAATGTAGAGAGACAAAATTGGATGTTGGAGATAACTCAGGAGGCTACTGCATTTGTCCAGATGAAAGTACTGGTAGTTTGGATCAGGTAATAATCATGGAGAAGATAAGAGTGGTTGAAAATGAGCTGTGTTGTTAAAGCACAATCCGTGGACTTTGCTAATGAATTGAAAGTAAGGTATGAGAAAAAGTGAGGAGTCAAGAATCATTCCAGAGTTATGAACAATCTGGTGAATGATGATGGGTAACACTTGGGGAGGGGCAGGTTGTTTCCAGATTGAGGTTGCATCAATAACTCTACCACGAACATGCTTCTAATGTTGAGAGACAAGACGGAGTACTGGTACAGTGTAACTTCAGGCACAGACTGTATTTGAATTCCAGCTCTATTATTTATAGGCTATAAGATCTTGTAAAAGTAAATTACCTTCATTTTCTCATCTATTTAAGTTAGTGCAAAAACAATTGTGTTTTTCTTGCCATTGAAAAAGCAGAACTGGCCGGGCGCGGTGGCTCACGCCTATAATCCCAGAACTTTGAGAGGCTGAGGCGGGCGGATCATGAGGTTAAGGAGGTTGAGACCATCCTGGCTAACACGGTGAAACCCCGTCTCTACTAAAAATACAAAAAAATTAGCCGGGCGTGGTGGCGGACGCCTGTAGTCCCAGCTACTTGGGAGCCTGAGGCAGGAGAATGCCGTGAACCCGGGAGGCGGAGCTTGCAGTGAGCAGAGATCGCGCCACTGCAGCCTGGACGACAGAGCGAGACTCCATCTCAAAAAAGAAAAAAGAAAAAAAAAAAGAAAGTAGAGCAGAACTGCAATTACTTTTTCACCAAGCTAATATATAGTGAGAACAATAAAAGTACTTACATTGTAGAGTTGTTATAACAATTTAATGCACAATAGTGCCTAGCATTTACCATTGCGTAGTTAGGCATCAATATTATTATTTATATATTTATGTGAAATATGATTGTTTTCTTAGGACGTGATGGGTTAAAGGATATTCATATTGTGTAAGCTTTACAAGTTACCCAACTGCCTATCTCGAATGGTCATACCAATATGTTACTACCAGAAATGCAAATAAGGCAGTTCTTTAAACAATACTTTAAATATTTATAGTTCAATATTAGACTCACTGACTCTTTGCCATCTCCTCTTGCCCCAGTCATACAATGAATACTTCCTTGGCTTGGTATGATTTGAGCTCATTTAAATGATTCTAATTGCATTTGTATCTTTCTTCCAAAATTATCTTCATGTTAAGAAGTTTTTAAATTATTTACGTAATATATGACGTATATAAAATATTAATATAATTAAACCATAACTTATTAACATATTAATATACAGTATGTATGAGTTTGTGAGAGAGATGTGGGTTGTGTGTGTGTATTAGAACTGAAGAATGAATCCAAGCATCTCTAGGTTGTCAGCATTAATTCTGAAGGATGCTGTACTTGATGCTGTGCCTTATTTAAAGAGAGGAAGAGAAATTGATTTAATAACCTGTCACATTATACAACACAAGAAGAACTTAAGAAGAAAAAGCACTCTGGTATTCTTAGCAGGAAGAAAAATATTGTGACAGCTCCATGGAGAAATCTTTGTGTGCAGAGAACTGGTAGAAATTATGGTGATGAGCTAAGGATGTTAGAAAATATATTGCTTTCATGGAATAAATTTGACCACTTTACCATAACTGTAGAAGGCTGTTTTCCTCTCTTATGTAAGGCAGTAAGGAAATAAAAACTCCAATTGTTTTTTCCCTTTTTCTCAGTTCTCAAAAATGATTTATTCTGCAATTTTCTCTGGCGATTTCTGAAATATTTTATTTAACTGAGGTGGTATAGAATAACAACAAAATATAATAATATGACAGACTTGCGGAGTTTAAGCAAAAGAGTTTAATACCTTAGTGTTAAACTCTGGCATCCTAGAGAAGCCAGATTGTAGTTTAGTGAATAATAACATTAGAGAATTGTCAATGCCTTCCAGCCAAAGACCACCAAGAACACACCCATAATTGAACAAGTTGGGTTTATTGCTCACTACCACAGGGAGAATACACCTCATGGAGAACTGTGAAGCCCCAGCACTTTGGGAGGCCGAGACGGGCAGATCACGAGGTCAGGAGATCGAGACCATCCTGGCTAACACTGTGAAACCCCGTCTCTACTAAAAAATACAAAAAAAAAAAAAAAAAAAAAAAACTAGCCGGGTGAGGTGGCGGGCACCTGTAGTCCCAGCTACTCGGGAGGCTGAGGCAGGAGAATGGCGTGAACCCGGGGCTGGAGTGCAGTGGCCGGATCTCAGCTCACTGCAAGCTCCGCCTCCCGGGTTCACGCCTGTAGTCCCAGCTACTCGGGAGGCTGAGGCAGGAGAATGGCGTGAACCCGGGAGGCGGAGCTTGCAGTGAGCTGAGATCCGGCCACTGCACTCCAGCCCCCCAGAAAAAAAAAAAAAAAAAAAAAAAAGTTTAGGGAAGAACTTACAGAATTTGAGTTGGTGGTTTAGGGAAAGTTTAACAAACAACAGCTTTATTCTGGATTGGCAGTTGTTGAGAGGCCAGGACAATTCTAGGATTGAGTACCTTAATAAATCTTACCTAGAAGAAGGGGAGAATAGGCCTAGGCTAAAGCTAGAGCAATAATTGGTAAAGAAGCAGCAATCATTCATTTTAACCAGGATAGGGAGATGTTTGGTTATGTTGTGTTTTGGACAGCATTCATGTTTTTGTCTGGCTCCACCATGATTATGGAACAATTTAGTTTTTGTCTTTCTCCATCATGGGGATGGAGTGACCTTGCCTTATGTTGATGTTCTGTGAAAATTTTCTTTGTTTAACAGAAAACACTAAAGCTCAGCTGTGAGTACCAGGCCAATTTCAAGCAGTACAAGGCCAGGCTGATAGCACCAAGTCAGCTCTCAGATGGCAGAGGCTACTTTTTTCTTGCTTAGAGTGCAACCTAGAAATTAAGCTGTTATACTTCAAAAACATCTTCTTAACAATGGGCCAACTTGTTGGCTAAGCAAAGAAAAATCTATTATAACACATCTTGTGTTCAAAGCAACATATTTCTCAGCTCTCTTATCCAAAGAATGGTACTTAATGTATGCAATGTACATGCATTCCATAAGTTTATTTTTCTCTTTAATTTAACCTCAAATCTGCCTTCTACTTTTTCTTTATCTCCCTGATCAGTTAGAGGTAAAATTCCCAGGAGCTCTTTTGAAGACATTCAAGTCTTTGCTCAACTCTCCTACAGAAAACTTTTAAAGAAGGCCTCTGAGTCTGTCAGACAGGGCATGAGTTTTCGCAAAGGATCTGGCCAGGAGAATGTACCTCATCTTTAAAAAGGCAGTCGTATGGCTTCATTTCATCTCCTACTTCGTTGTGATTTGGGGAAAGTCATCATTTTCAATTTTGAGAGCATCACCTGGTCACTGACATTCATTCAATAAATAGTTGTTAAATATCTACCATATGCCATGGACCCTCTTTTTCGTGAGATATGGGAATGAACAGTTATGATCCCTGTCCTCATGAAGCTCCTATTCTAAAAGGGACAGAGAGATGTATGAATCAATGTTTTTTTTAAAGGTTTGGTTAGGGGATTCAGGGGAAAGCATATTCAACTCTACATTGAGAAGAGGAGCCCAGGAAAGTTTTATAGAGAAGATATTACTTGAAGTATATCTTTGGTAATGAGTCTGCCAGGTATATAAGGTAGAGAATAACATCGCCTAGAAAGGGGAAATTATGCTATGTGCAAAGGTCTGACCTCAACAGGGGCATCCAATCCCCAATCTCCAAAGCTTGAAACTTCTAATGACAAATGGTTCTTGGTAGGACCTTATAAAGAGGTCATCATCTTCTTGGCTAGAGCTCTGCCTAAGCCATACCCCCACAAGATAATATCTCTTCTATTTTTAAAAGACCTTTTAAGAAGGGGAGTCTGCAGTCATCATAGGGGGCCGATGGGCTTTGAATTATGGAACCTTTTTAGCACAGATGGTGTTCAGTAGCACTCAGTGGGGAGAGGAAGGGATGTTTCAGGAGGGGTGGGGGTCAGTTTCTGTGGGTTTAATCCTCTGAATAGAGAATAACCCCGATACAGCCTTAAGCCTGAATTAGATTGCTTATGTGCCAGCATTTTCCCATTAATATATCATAGAAGACAGAATATGTTAATGTGGAATAAAACAGCTGACTTCTTTTACATCTTGAGATTTTGGGGAAGGATGGAGAAGCTTAGGGAAAAAGTCGTTAATGGAAACACACTTACATTAGTAGCTGATTTCAGCCTTGTTATGTATATCCTAATTCCTATATCTCCTATAGAGTTCCACACTCATTTCATTCACTTTAATCACAGTTTTGTCTCTTAGACAATCTCATACACTCCATGTGATTTGTACTCACAAACTAACAAAAGCTCTGAGTATGTCTCTTTCTAGCGTGCGCGCACACACACACACACACACACACACACACCCTTATGCACTTTTAGATTCAGTTCACTAATAGTTAAGTTAGTAGGCTTACCAAATGAAACAGACTCACGATATCAATGCAATAGGAGACAGTGTCAGTTGTACTTTCAATGGAATCTTCCAAATTAAACAAATCAATTTCCTAGAAGTTATTTATTCAAATACTAAGGGTAGGGCAAGGTAAGCATCATGAGGGTGAGACCTTTGTCACTGAATCTCCAGAACCTAGAACAAAGCCTGGCACCTGATTGGCACTAAATAAGTATTTCGCTGCATGAGTGAATGAGGTTCCTTCTTGCTGTATTTGATTGTTTGGAAGGTCTGTTATAGAGATAAGCCCATACCCCATCTACTTATAGCATATCTATTCTTAATGGAATATCTTATTTCCTTATAGCAAATGGGTTAAGAATGTTTTCTTCTTGTTTGAATCATCTAATTAGCATGAGATTTTGCCCAAGTCTTTCTTTGGAGGAATGTCCTGTGATAAATTTTTCAGATTAATTATTTTTATTTTATAAATCCTAACTGTATAGCTAAATAAATTTCCAGAAAATGAACATAGCTATAAAACCAGCATCCAGATTAAGAAACAGAACATCAACAGCACTTCCAAAATTCCTTTTGTGCCCCTTCTGTTTACCGCCCCTCATTCTGTGCCAGGAGTAACCACTCTTCTGACTTCGATCAATGTAGATTTTTTATTATCTTTGACTTTTATGCAAATATATATCATACCACATGTGCTCTTTAGTGTCTGACTTCTTTCATCTAACACTATATTTGTGAGATTCATGGTGTTGCATGTAGTCATTCATTATCATTGCTGTATGCTGTTCCATTGTATGGCTAATACCATAATTGATTTATCCATCCTACTGCTGATGAACATAGGGGTTGCTTCCAGTTTAGGGCGATTAAGAATTATTCTGCTATAAATATTCTTGTAAATCATTTCAATGAGCATGTGGTTACATTTCTTTTGGATAAATACCTAGGAATGTGATAGGCAAGATCATGTTTAGCTTTAGTAGAGATTTTCAAATAGTTTTCTACAATGTTTGTATCAATATGCACTTTCAGCAGTAGCATGTAAGAGTTCTGATTGCTCCACATCTTCCCCAACATTTTATATTGCCTGTCTTTTTCATCTTAGCCATCCTGGTGAATATGGAGTAGTGTCTCATTGGGATTTTAATCTGCATTCCTTTTATGAATAAAAAGATGGACAGTTTTCTATATTTGCTGGGTATATAGGTGTCCTATTTTGTGACATATCTCTGTGTAATAAATGTTTTATTTAAAGACCAGTTGCATTTTGTATATGTGTCCCCAACCTCAGCAGTTGCTCTCCTTTTAAGCTGTTTTCAATTCACTCCTAGAGTCATTATTGTAATAGTAGCCAGTGGCCTATTAATTCTCAGCTATTATAGTCGTATTTTTTCATTACTCCGTATTGTGGAGCTTTACACTGTTATAATTATTACTTATATTATTAGTGATATCTTTCTATTCAAAATACTTTTCATGACTCATTTTCATTATACTCATCATCCATTATGTCATCGGCTTCATAGCAATCCGTATTACATCCCTGCGCCAGCTAAGAATATTTTCAGTTGTGAGTATCAGAAAACTAGGCCAGAGGATCTTAAACAAATAGGGTTTTTCACATGTAACAAGAAGTTTCTGGTTTGTGTCAGCTGCTCCATATCACCACCAGGAGCCCAAATTCTTTCTTACCTTTTTTCTCCCATCCCTAGAGAGGTTTCTGCGTTTTTGTCTTCATAGTTGTTACCCCCTGGACACAGAATTTGACTGAATTGCCAAATATGTCAACATTTAGGCAGGAAAAAATATAATGGGCAGAAGGCTGTACCATCCATGTTTGGAATCCTTTTTTGATGGACAAAATTATGTCCCTCCAACACTGATCAGTTGATTTCTGCTTATATCTCGATGGTCATTTAATGGCCAGTGTGTCACTGGTTACTACTAGATGCAAAAGAGGCTGGAAAGCTAATCATTGGCTTTGAAACTCCTAAAGCAGAGGAAGGCAAGGGAGAAGGATGCTGGTTTGGTATCAAGGGGAAAAAATACAGTATTTGCTATAGATTATTAGAGAAAATGACTACAAACAGCAAGCAGAATCAACTTATTTTTAACCTTGGGGAAAATAGCACCAGAATGGTTTTGGAAAAATAGATAATTCCCTGTGCTGGGGCTGGTGCACCTTCTACATGGTACTCACTGTGATTTAGGGAGCACTTTCTGTGTGGTTCCTAGCAGGTCTTCTGGTTAGTGATGTACTCACACTTCATTAGGCCCTGCTACCTTTTGTCAGTTACTACATAGATTAACCTTTAGCAAAATTGATAACACACACATGTGCACCCACTCAATGAAACAGAGAAAAAGAATGTTTCATAATAATAAAACGCTCTCACAAAAAATAAAGAGCATGCCTTTCATTTGGTTGTGTGTGTATGTATGTATGTATGTATGTATTTAGAGACCAAGTCTTGCTCTGTCGCCCAGACTGGAGTGCAGGGGTGCCATCTCGGCTCACTGTAACCTCCGCCTCCTGGATTCAAGCAATTCTCATGCCTCAGCCTTCCGAGTAGCTGGGACTACAGGTGTGTGCCGCCACACCTGACCTTGTAGATTTTTTTTATAAACTAGATAAATATTATGTGTTTTTGTTATTGGTAAATACGGGAACTTCTTTACCTCTAGAAAGATGGCTCATTTCTATTTTAACTGCACTGAGTATTTACAATGAGAATTCCAATCAACAAAAACCTAAGAAACTGTTTAAATTTGTAAAAGCCCTATGAAATTTCTAATGACGAATGGCAAAATGGTTTCTTAAACAGATTATCTTTTTTCAACACCCCAAAGATTTAGTCTTTTTTAAAAGTGATAATGTATTTATTTAGTGCCTTCTGTGATAGATGCCTCATGCTATAAAGAAAATTCATGGATTTCAGAGTTTAAAATTTAAAGATGAAATCCTGGATATTTTATTTACACATTGAGTAGGGCTAGGAAAGTTGCTCAGTATCTCAGCCTACAGATCTCTGGTTTATACAACAGGAGTAATGCCTATTTCATAGATTTATTGTGACAATTAAAGGGTATCACGTTATCAAATCTCCTTAGTCAAGGACAGATTGCAAAGGCTTTAAATGTCAGTGTAGAGATCTTATATTCTGTGGAGAGTTTGGGTCTGAGATGTAGATAGGTATGTGAGAAATATTCATCAGTAATATAATGTGATTTTCCTTTTTTAATGTTTAATATGACTTTAAGCCAAAATTTTTCCAACGTTTCCCATTGTCACAAGGAACTCCAGATGTGAATGTTTAAATTTAATTTTTTACCATAAAGTTGTAATTAAATGATTTCAGTGAAACAGGTTTTTAAATTCATTAAATGAAATGAATATATTGAATATAACAATGAATATGAAGTACATCATTTTATTTTAAATTCAGCCCAATTTATCTGAAGAATTTTCAGATGTATAAATTCATGTAATCTCTACAGCAAAGTTGTGAAGTCAATGGTGTTACCTTCATTTCTAGTAAAGAAACCAAAACTCAGAGACCTTGTGATTTTACCAGGGTCATACAACCAACCAACAGAGTTTTCAGGGCTGGACTATATCTCATTCCCCACTTTATTCCTCGTGTTTGGCCCAGTGCCTGGTATATGGTAGGTGCTCAATAAATACTTGTCAAAGAAACAACTGAGGCCGGGCGCGGTGGCTCACACCTGTAATCCCAGCACTTTGGGAGGCCGAGGCGGGCGAATCACAAGGTCAGGAGATCGAGACCATCCTGGCTAACATGGTGAAACCCTCTCTTTACTAAAAATACAAAAAAATTAGCCGAGCATGGTGGCGGGCACCTGTAGTGCCAGCTACTTGGGAGGCTGAGGCAGGAGAATGGCGTGAACCTGGGAGGCAGAGCTTGCAGTGAACCCAGATGGCGCCACTGCACTCCAGCCTGGGGGAGAGAGCGAGACTCCATCTCAAAAATAAATAAATAAATAAGATAAAATAAAAATAAAATAAAGTAAAGAAACAGCTGAAGGAATAAGTAAATGTTAGACCCCAAGGCATTGAAGTAGTTTTAAAATTGAGATGAAATGTTCAAATGACACATTCCACATTGAACAAACACGTTACTGTGGAGGTTGAAGCATAGATAGACAAAAATTATTTGGAGGTGGAGGGGAAAGATATCTAGTTTTCTACTCCTCTTCCCACAGCTGTTCTCTCAGGAGTGGCCTGAGAAAGGAGACAAGAGGACAGGTAGTGAAAGAGGAAGCCGAGGAGTCAGGGAGAAGGCACACAGGATATACTACCACTTTCCAGCTGCCCTGGGGCTCAGTGCATCTCTCATCACACTCTGAGAGTGATAAGGTCCTTTTATGGGTCAGTCATCCTTCTAGAGAGTGGACTCCTCAGGGACAGGACTGGACATTAGTCATTACTGAATTTTCAGCACATATCCTGAAAGTCAGGGTTTCATAGATATTTGTGAACATGAACTAGGCAAAAAGATACGCTAAAAGAAGTGTTTCCCATACAACAGAATTTTATCTTCTGTAAATAAAGTCTCAAGAACACCAGGTGCCTCAGAGTGGTCTCAAGGTCTAGTTATAGAGCCAGTGGGGTACAGCTTGACCTCAAAGATCAGAATATTCAGATAAGTTATCAAATCTGATAAGAGGGAGGGAAGTAATTCAGCATCCTGTAGATAGGTTTCTCTGGCCAAATCTCAGAACCCAGCTTTGCCACAGTAGTAATTTCCATCCCCACCATATCAATCAGGTTCTAGTCAGAAGAAAGAAACCACACATTATTTTAAGAGAAATAATTTAATATAAAGAATCATTCGCTAGGAATTAAGGATGTGAAAAGGCAAATAGGAGCAACTCCAGAAAGCACTGTTCACTCTTAGGACTGGGAAAACAAAGAGAAAAGTTTGAGATGACATGGTCCTAGCCATCTAGGAATTCCCAATCTTGCAATAGTTAAAGTAAATGATGACATAGTGTGATAAGAGCTATCTTTTCATTAAAAGTTGGTATTGTAGGACCATGTAAGATGGTATCACTATTTTCTATTGCTGTGCAAAACTTTACCTCAAACCTTAGCCTGAAGCAAGAAAAACCATGTATTATCGCTCACATTTTCTGTGGGTCAAGAATTAAGACAGGGCACATAAAGACTAGTTTGTCTCCATGGCATCTGGAATCTTTGCTAGAAAATTTGAAGGCTGAGGGATGAAATTATTGGAAGGCTCATTCACTCACATGTGTGACATATTCACTGGGGGCCTAGCTAAAGGTGTTTCCCAGTATATCTTGGTGTGGCCTTTTCATATGGCCTGAACTTCCTCACAACGTGGTGTTTGGGTTCCCAAGTCAATTGTCCCAAGAGAGAGAGAGAGATGGAGAGAGAGACGGCGACAGAGAGAGAGAGAGAGAACCAGACAGAAATCATACTGCTTTTTAGACTTAGTCTTATGTAATGTTCAGTTTTATGTGTCAACTTGACTAGGTCACAGGGTGACTGATTATTTCTATGAGAGTATTTTTGGATGAGATTAACGTTTAAGTTGGTAGACTAAGTAAAGCAGATTGCCCTTCCTAAAGTGTATGGACCTTATCCAACAGCTGAAGAAGGTCTGAGTAGAACAAACAGGCTGACCCTCACCCAGGTAAAAGAGAATTTCTCCTGTCTAACTGCCTTCAAACTGGGATGTAAGCTTTATCCTACCTTTGGACTTGAACTGAAACATTGAGTCCTCCTGGTTCTTGGACCAGCTGGTTGTCAGACTGAACCTATACCACGGACTCTCCTGGGTCTCTAGCTTGCTGACTCACCCTTGCAAATCTTGGAAACTGCCAGTCTCCATAATCATGTGAGCTAATTCCTTATAATAAATCTCTCTCTCTCTCCTTCTCTCTCTCTCTCTTTCTCTTCTCTCTACACACACACACACACACACACACACACACACACACACACACGCATACATCCTATTGATTCTGTTTCTCTGGAAAACCCTGACAAATACATCTGAGAGGTCATGCATTTCTGTCACACTGTTGTTTGAGGCAGTTACAAAGGTCCACCCAGGTCAAGATAGGGGAACAAGGATCTCATCTCTTGATGGAGAAGTGTCAATGTTATGGTATAAGAAGGATATGTGGGGCAGGATATATCCTAGTGTAGCCATCTTTAGAAAAGGTAATCTACCACAGCATCTTACTCAGCCTTGGTTTGTATGGGGTTCATAGAGGCGATAGTGTTCCTGCTGGATTCTGAAGGCCCAGGAGGAGCTGGTCAATGAAAGAGAAGACAATTTCAGGTAAAAGCTAAAGTGAGTCATAGTTCTAAAGGTAATAGGTGGATTTATGTCTAGAAGATTACCAATAGCTCATTATGTTTGGTTTTCTTGAATGGTAAGGGTCTGAGCTTACCCCATCTTTATTTTTTCCACAAGAAAACCAAAGTTGATAGTAGTCAGACTGAAGATATTACTTTTGAGAGAAATGAGGGTATGTTATTTTGAGACTAGTTCACTCACTGTTCTCCTACTTCCTGCTCTATCTGGACTCACAGAAAATGTTGATACTCTTCATTCCCCAATGAAACAGGATAGCGCATGCTTCCAGGGTGTGAGCATAAAAAGGGGAGGAAAAAGATGTTAAGATGTCAGCAACTCTGCTCAGCTAGCTGTTTTCAGCATTCTGAAGAGCATTCTCGGTGCTGAAATATAGAGAGGTGTCATGCCTAACTGTGGTGGGGGCCTGGGAAAGAGATTTTACTTCAGCCATGGGTCAAGATAAAAAATGAGGGACCTATTTAAGACAAAAGAAATGACATCAGTGGACAATTAACAAATCTTTGCTACCTCCATGATCTGAATATTGTGACTGTTAAGTGAGATGATTTATACAAACAAACTTTACAAGTTGTTAAATCCTGTATTTTTGGCCATTTTCGTTATTAGAATATCATTAGTACTATTTTTTATGGGTAGAAATGCAGAAAAAATAAAGACTAAAGGAACTAGGGTTGTCCATTTCTCAAACAGCAATAATTAGGTAAAGTGTCATTCTGGTGAGTTATTGTTGAGATCTGTCTTATGAAGGATTATTGTAAGGAAAACACATTATCATTCATTATCCATCAATGTAGAGGATGAAGAGGACCAAGAGACAGATGGTTCACCTCTTTCATTTTACAGATGAGGAAATGAGGTCAAAAGAGAGGATGTTATTTTTCCAAGGCTGTAAAATTGGTTAGTGGTGGAACCAGAATTAAAACTCAGGACCCCTGGCAGAATATTCAATATCCTGTCCATTGCATGTGCCCTACCTCCCTCAAATAAAAATTATAATATGAGGGATATCAAAGGCAGTTGTGGTAGAAAAGTTACTAGCATTTTCTGAGAACACAAGGGACTGCCATTTGCATGGTGGGCTGGATGAACTGACCCCTCAAGGTGACCCCCACCCCCATGCCTTCCTTGAGGACTGGAGTTAAAATTCACAGTGGTTCATTCAACATTTCCTCTGTGTCCTTTCCTTCTTAATCATAGAGTTAATATTGGCCACCCTTTGGCTATACCTTGATTTAATTCTTATCTAATTCTTAAAATCTGTTTAACGTTTTGTTCATTCTTTGTGTGCTGCATTCTGGATCCAGAGATTCTTACTTTATCACCTCCTGGTGTTTTTTGTCATCTTAGCTTTTCTGACCTGCTCTGAACAGCTGTGCCCCAAAGAGCGGGCAAGGGAAGGCAGTTCCTCCTGTGTGTCATAGCCCTCTTTACACCTCTTTCCCCACATTAGGGAAACCTATTTCTGTCTTCAAAATGTAATGACTTCTTTTATGAACACTGGCAACAAACTTTTAACACACTTGCAGCCCCACCAGCTGCCTTTTTGATTTCTCACCTGAATTTCTAAGGAGTGCTGCTCACTAGTTGTTGCAGTCTTTGTGTTTTGAGTTTTATGCTTGGTATTTTGTTTTAATGCCAGGTGGTGTCTTGTTCCTGTTTTGGCCTTTTCTCTGTTATTCTCTTCTGTGCCCTCCTTAATTTAAGGTGACTTTGATTCTCTGTCCCAGCAATCTGTTCTCTGTTGTGTCAGGTTTTATGCCTTTCTCTTTCCTTAATCTCCTCTGGCAGACTTTATTAATTCATGTAATTTTGCTGTGCTAAGTGGGAAGTAGTCACTTTACACAACAGCAATTACCTTATGAATCTGCCCTGTTTCCATGTTATCTGATTTTATTACATGTCACTTATTTTTCTTTGGAACCTGGATTCTTCAGCCTGAGTTTATATAGCAGAAATTTCTCGTGCCTACCCGATTCCATTCTTTCTTTTTTCACTGAAAGAATTCTGCACTGAGGGCATATGAGAGAGAGGCAGTTGTATTCGGCTATAAAATTATAGTTTTCAGCCTCCCTTAAATCTAGGGCTAGCCATGCAATAGTGCCCTTAACAGTAAGATGTCAAACAGAAGCCTGAGCAAACCTGAGCAGGGGATTCCTGAAAAAGTTTGGCTTCCCATAGATGTCAGCCTTTTCTTCTTGCTCCTTTCTCATTCCTGCTGCCTGGAACTGGACACAAGGAATGAAGCAGCCACTGTCATTTTTCAACCATGAAAAAGGTCCAGAGGATCCTGGAGACCTCAGCCCTAGCATTGTGGTGCACTAAGCGAATGCCAGTAACTTCCTTGCTCCAGAATTCCTGCTGAAAGAAAAAGCCTCTGATGAGTTTGCATCACTGTTGTGGGAGACTCTCTCACTGTCAGCTGATTGCAATTCCTAACTGATCAGATTATAACTTTATAACTAAATAAGTCCAACCTTTGTTTTGGGCAGTGTGATGTGCCACCCAGATCCTGTACATGGAAGAATTTGTTGCCTTAGTCTTTGGCAGTATTCTCAGCAGACAATCTTCAGCTGTTAGTCCTTTCAGGATTACCTCAGCTCCAGAGAGCCTCCTTACCCAAAGTCATGCACCTTCCTGGAGTGGCCCACAAGCAATAAATGATGTGTGAGCCTGTAAAGGCCTGGCCATATTGGCCCAACCTGGGACAATGCCAAAGGTCTATTTACAGCTCCCCATAGAAGTGTCAGTGGCTTGTCACTGGGCCCACATCACAGCTTAACTTTTCCCTCTGCCCACTCCTGATTTCTGTTCTTTCCATCCACAGGTACTGGTCTCAAAGGTACACCTTAATAAATACCTGTGCACTAGGATCTGTCTCCAGGTCTGCTTCTTGGAGAGCCCAACCTATAACACGTGCTAAATTGCTTTTCAGTCCACAGATGTCTATGGCATGCTACTCAATACAAGGCTGTCTGCTATGCCTTGTTTGGTGGTGGTGGAGGTCAGGAGCACAAAGATGGATAAGATGCAGCCCATATTCAGCAGTAGCTTTAGTGGAGGAGCCAGGCACATAAATAGATAATTATCTTGTAGGGTGATGGCTCCCTTATAGGGGTGATTATATGGGAATATATGGAACAGGTTGAAAAACTACCTGTGACACACAGAGAAGACCTCATAAAGAATGGGAGGTTTGGAAGGGGTCTTGAAGAATATGATGATGTTTACCACAAAAAGTAGGAGGTGAAGGGCATTTTTAAAAGGACAAATGTGCGTTAAAAAAATATAAGAGCTTGAAAGAAAATGGTATGACTGAAAAACACATGATTTTCTGGTAGGAGGGGGGATGGGGCCTAGATAGGTGAATTGAGGCCAGATAGTACATGGCATTATATAAGCCTTCAGGAAACCACTTATATTTGCTTGGATCAAAATGAATGTTATATGAGAATTTTAGGATTTTTGAAAGATCAATTAGTGGCCATGTAAGAGGTAGATTAGTTGGGGGAGAAACCAAAGGTAAAGAAACCACTGAAGAACCCGGTAGGATATTTTAGCAATAGAAGATGAGGTATTAAGCTAGAGCAGGGACTGTGGGTATAACGAGGATATGACAGATTGAGAAAATTTTATGGAAGATTATCAAGTCTAGGAGTCTCGCTTATATGCATGGTGAGGAAGAAGGTGGAGTCAAGGTGACTGAGATTTTTTTCCCAGGAAATATTTTCATGGTACTCTCAAGAGTCAGGATAGGAATTATGAGAGATTTGAGATATCAAAGACCAAGAAGACAATTTGAACTAGATTCCTAAAACACAGAAATGTCTCTGGACTGCAAATATAGGTTTATAATGTACCAAAGTGTTTGTGTTACTTGAAGCTCTACATCTCTTTGATGTTATTCAAAGAAAGGATATGGAATACAAAAAAAAATTGCAAAGGAAAGAGCCCCTGAGAAACATCTGTGTCTACTGGGACTTGAATAAATATTGCTTAATCCTGAGTAGGGAGATGATGTCTAAATATTGGTGTCCTCACTTCTCTTCATTAGCATGCAGAGTGTAACTCCCTCTTTTACTATTCTAGGAAACTGTAGACTAGCTTTATGGCTTTATTTATCTTTTGTGCATTTTCTGGCCAAAGCTTGCCCATTTTTTATACTCCTGAATTCCCTTGTTATTATATTAAAGGAAATGTCCCATTAGTGTTCTCAAGTCTAACAACTTCCAATATATTCTTATTTCTTCTTTAAAAAGATGAGATATCCTAGGCCAGGCATGGTGGCTCATGCCTGTAATCCCAGCACTTTGGGAGGCCGAGGCTGGTGGATCACCTGAGGTCAGGAGTTTGAGACCAGCCTGGCCAGCATAGTGAAACCCCGTCTCTACTAAAAATACAAAAAAATTAGCTGGATGTGGTGGCGGGCACCTGTAATCCCAGCTACTTGGGAGGCTGAGGCAGGAAAACCACTTGAACCTGGGAGGGGGAGGTTACCATGAGCTGAGATGGCGCCTTCGCACTCCAGCCTGGGCAAAAACAGCAAAATTCTCTCTCTCTCTCTCTCTCTCTCTTTCTCTCTCTCTCTCCCCCTCTCCACCACCTCCTCGCACACACACACCCACACACCCACACACACACAAGATGAGATATTCTAAACTCAGAGTCATAAGATGACTTACTTGTACAGAAGGCAGGAGGAATTTTGCAAGTTCAGATCCTTAATCTTTGAATCAGGAGAGTTTTCTGCAGCAGAATCATACTCAGTCCTGAGCACTTATTCTATAAACTTTTTGAAAGCACAACTTTTTGGTGAGCAGTAAACAATAAATACCTTATGTTGAACTGAATCAAATGGAACTGAAACAAGTCTATAAAAATGTCTTCAGTAAGAGATGTTTGACAATCACTACTGACTCTAAATATGTGGCTTTCTATAAAGGTTGATTATATATATGTATGTTTCAGAAAGTCTGAAATGAAAATATTAATATATGTGTGATTGTACTTAAGAATAAAACCGAAATTCACTTTTATATGAACTGGACAGAAAGTCAGTGATGACAGAAGAAGCAAGACATACTAGACATGGGGTACCGCTTAGGAAAGTAGCATTTGCATTGATGTCCAGAAATTGGACAGAGCACTTTTTTTTCTCAGAGATTAAAGGCAAACTCACAAATCAGGTATTTATGCAAAGCCAAACTCAACTCTCAGTTGTGAGTATCTTCTGTGTACTAACACTGTGGTTTACTTGTGTCATTGTTGTTTGTTTGCATTGATTGGCACAGATGATAGTAGTTACTTTATTCTTTTAGCATCTTCTGTGACATAAGCAATTTAACCCCTATTTCCAGATGAAGAAACCACGACTCTTGGAGTTTGATTAATTTAATCATGTAACCCAAACCTAGACTCTAAATAAAGTCTATCTGACCTAAGGTCCTATGTGCTCTCAAACATGTCCACACTGCTTCCATTAAATGCCTTATTAAAATGTGTGGAGAGCTTCAATGAGGGGAAATAAATATAGTTCCCAGATGTTTTAATTCTCTGAGTTGGGGCAAGAAAATCTGAAGAATATCTAGACATCGTCTCAACTATTTCCCATTCCAGATCCTGCCATTTCTTTGCTGTGTTTTATAGCTATAATTAAAATGAGCTCAATTAGTTTTTGGATTTTTCATGTCTTGTCCCTTTCCTCCGCTTGCATTCTACATAACCAATAACCCTCAATTAATATATGTACTGTTTCTAAAATGTTATCATTGCCACTTAGTAACAATAACTAAACTACTAACTCTGGTGGATTAGGTCTTTACTGTGACCATCATTGTCTCCCAAACAAATCTTATGGAGACATTTGTTTTCATGCTTTGTTGTGTGATATGCCAACATAACTTTACAGACACAGAAGGACTGACTGATAACAGTTAAAGACCAAAGTGCCTTAGTTTGTCTAAATAATGACTTTGGGGTTGTCATATGTATGTATAAGATAAACAAAACCCAGAACAAGGTGATTTGTTGAGGATAAGAAAAAAGGAATAGGGGAGATTATTGCTGAGTTTTAATAGTGTAGAATGATGGAGTAATTCTGTGGATGGATATGCACTGATATTTTCTATTTTAATTAGTTTCTGGCCTATGATCTATTGGGTTAGTATTAGTACAATTTATTTAATTAAGGTGAACGCCTCTCTTTGCATGTTTTCCCATCAGAATCTGACATAAGAGATTCCTTCTAGCATAAGGTTCTTGAGAAACTAAAGATATTTGGGTATCAGCAGAATTATAGACTGAATCCAGGAACCCTTGTCATCTGCAGTTGATGTAATTCAATGGTTGGCAACACTAGCTGTTTATTGGAATCTTGTGGGCAGCATTGGTGCTTAATCTTGACTATAATGCAAATTATTTATGGACTTTTAAAAATTGCTAATGCATAAGTTCCACCCCCAGAGATTCTACTTTTATTGGCCTGGAGTGTGGCCTGGGTGTTGGAATATTTAGCCCTCCCTGACACACCACTCACTCCCAAGAAGTTTCTAATGTGTAGCTGAGATAGATGCTAAATTTGAGGGAAAGTATTGAAACAGGGACAAAGGAAAAGACTAGATAGGTTTCAAAAGTAGCCAAAAGGAAGTCAACTGTAGGTGGTTTACAGTGATGAGTACTGAATAGAGAAGAGTGCCTTGAGGAACAGTGAATTGCCATCACATAAGAACAAGATAAGGATCCCAGCCAGGATTTGTGGCTGGCTTTCTTGGGGAGCTTCATGGATGAGGTTACTGTATAAATTCTCATATTTTAGAAACAAAATGGAATGCTGTTAATAATTATACTGAACCAACAGATATACACCAGGATTCTCTTGGACAGACTGCAGGGCATGGTCTTTCTTAGCATGGGTCTCATGTATGACTTCTGACACATCATTTGGCTTGTGTAAACATGTCCTTTATAAGTTAAGAAAAATATAATTAATGTTTTTGGACTCTAATAATATCATTCCCACAGTTCCACTTGCTTCTTTACACAGTGATTCTCAACTTTGGTACAAATAGCTGGTCCTCATTCCCAAGAGAATCAGATTTTGGTGCTTAGAGTCCAGACATTACGCTTTCTCTGTTAAAGCTTCCTAAAAGTACTGCTTAAGAGGGAAGGAGTTGTTCAAGTTCAAAGTTTTTGCATCCCTTTGTGGAGAGTTGTCTGATATCAAATTGCAATATTGTAAAGATTGGTTTTGGTGGTTTGTATAAAGAATATTATTGACTTATAGCCACAAGTCCTAGGTGTGTTTTGCTCCGTTTGCCGTTAAAATTATGTAGCCACTATGTAATGGTTTAGGAACTCATAGTTTTAAGTTGCCATAACCTTGGGAAGAATTTGAGAGTGATCATTTCCAAATGTTTCACTAGTGTGATGACATTCAAGGGAGAAAATGTCTAAAAGTTTTTATAAAAGTTTTAGAATGTCATGATACCTAAGATATCTTTCCTGTCCATTTCTAAAAGGGCCACTATGGATGATAAGTAAAATAAAAGCATGTCTCTTTGTGTTTACAGTAAATATCAAACACTGTCTCATTATGAATGTAACTAACTTTTCTTATCCAAGGTTCTGTGTAGGTGATCTGTGCTGCTCTGTTTTCTTATCTTTTATCTGGGGCCACTTGTCTTTTGAGGAGTAGTTAATTATAGTTCATTAGAATAGAGAACAAAATACAAAAGGAGAAAACCAACTCAACTATTTTCATTAATGGATCTGGTGATAGGGTTGAATGGAAGGAAAGTATGAAGCTGGAATTGAAATGATGCTTTTGAATAAGCTGTTCAATGCTATTGACTCAACCTTTTTTCACTCGTTATGTTCTCAGAGGACAAATCATGGTCAAAGCTTTAATTCTCTTGGCTTTAAGACTCTGAGAGAAGTTTGAAGATACAGTTGTATAAATTAACTTGCAAACATGGATCATTGATATTTTTAAATTAATAAAAAAAATCTAAAGAAATATATATAGCTATTCTAAACAATTGAGTTGTCAAGAAGACTTATTTGCATAATTTAGAGACCTTATTCTCTTCCCAGCACCTGTGTGGTAGTATTTATATGGGTTACATCTGGTGTGAAGTTTTTACTCTTTAATTTTTTTTAACCACCAACACCTGCTGGAAATTGCTGTGTTAGGAGAAATGAGGGTTGTATTGGATTTCTCAGTGGATTCTACAACATATCCAGGAGTGTATCTGGTTGAGCAGCAGAAAGGATGGGAGGGAGAGAGGCATGAAGGGCTGTAACAGGGTTTCCCTCTGCTGTTCCACAGAGTATTTCTTTCACTGACCCTTTACCAGAAAGTAGGCACTAGAGAGAACATCCCATCCTGGAGCCAATCAGCACCAATTATCTGTAACTGTAGAATGTCGTATCCGAGGCCTTAGAGAATTTCCAGAACCCAGATATTTTCTCTAAAATGAAAATAAGGCTCAGGGAGACTGAGAAATATCCCCCCAAAGTCAAGCTAATCAAGTTTAGTAGCTCCCAGTCCATTGCTCACTTTACTGCCTCCTACTGTTTAGCCAAACATTTACCAACCCTAGGGCTCCACTGAGATGTTCTGGGAACTTTACAAATAAGGAAGCGTTTCCTGCCAAACAGTGAATGATGAAACTGCTGCGGGAACCCACTCTTCACGTTTACCTAATTTATATTGCAAGGTTCTAGTTAAGATTTTCAGAGCGAAGAAAGCACCCACAATCAGGTTTGATGCTAAAAATATATGATACCCATTGGCCTAAAGGGTAATTTTCTTGAGTACACTTTTACAACACTAGAATCTTGCACTAGTATTAGCACAGAGTATCTTTCAATAAGGTGTTGTTTAAAGAATGGGAAGGATAGAAGAACATGATTTCTAATCTTTATTTCTCTCATTGCACAATCCTTGAAGCAAAGATTTGACACATGCTCCACCAAGGTGGCATGTATATATGATGTAAAGTCAGGGATGCTAATGTATATACTTGAATCATTATGTCTTCTAAACAGAAAAAATTAATAAAAATATATCCTCTTATTCCACTGAATGAATGAACTCATATATCATCACGGGGCTATTTAATAGCTCTGTGACATTGGGCAAGTTTTCTGTGCTTAATTTTGCTCATCTGTAAAACAGGGACAACAACAATTACCTCATGGGAGGATCAAATGCTTTCAGGCATAAAGCTTTAGAATAGTGCCTGCTATGTGGTGTAAGCATTCAATAAATATTAATAATTATTGCTGTTGGCTAGGGAAGATCATGCTTGGAAAGTCCTTTTGTGGACAATGTTTCTAAGGTTTCATCATTTCTCAGTAGGTTTTACCTTACTATTTACCATGTTTCCCATCCACATGTGTGTTCTATTCTCTTCCAGTACCTTAGTGCAGAAACTGGATGTGAACATCCCATCTTCTAGACAGCAGCAAATATTCATTATATTCTGTATAACTACAGAATGTTAGAATGTATGGTATATTTGATGTCCTGGCTCATTCACAATGATGCCTTTTATAAAACATCTGAACTTTGACCGAGTGAGTATGTGATCCCTACAAAAGAGATGACTAGCTGGATTACAGGTATGATGACTCATACATGTAATCCTCATACTTTGGGAGGCTGAGGCAGGAGGATTGCCTGAAGTCAGGAGGTCAAGAGATCACTATATATAAACTATGTAAGGCTAAAGCATGTTTATGTTTTTCTAGGTTCTACACATAGTGGGTGCCCCAAAGATGTTTGGTAACTTGAATAGACTTAATAGATAGAACTTTAATATTGATGATTTTCCTTTTATTTGTATCAGATTGTATTATTGAAAGTTCCTGGCCTGGCTTTTGAGGCCAGATATTTAGAAAATATTAAGAAAACACATAATATTGGCAAATAGGAGAACCAGTCTGAGCAAATTACCTGTTGGCTTAAATCTCAAATGTATTTCTGATTTCAGTGGTTATTCAGCCAGAGGAGAACTCAGAAAGGCAAGCATATGAGACCAAGTGCAGAAATAAACTTACATTAAATTTTATTTTATATTAATTCAATATCTGTTTATTAGAAAGAATCAGGCTTGGCTGCAGAGATAATTATGATAAATACAGCCAGATATATGACGATAGATTTAGCTGAGCAATGTCTGGAAGTAGAGGTCTTTATAAGCAGAAGCCCAAACAAATTCTTCAAAATTAAATGGCTGCATTTTCATCATACACACACACACACCCTCACAAGGCACAGTTAGGAAAATGAATAACTGCTTAGATCAAAACAGAAACTCCAGAGCCCATGCTTTACCTAACTGTGCAAGGAATGAGTGTGAGATAGACAGTAGAACTGATGTCTTCTAGACCAATTCAAGAGGGTAGAGCTGCCAGAAGAAAAAGATTCTTTTAAGCAAAATCTGAAGCCACCTTCACAAAACATAGAGACTACTTTACACTACTTTACAATTAGAGTGCTGTGAAAGATGGAGCAATTATTGGCTAGTCAAGAGCTGAAAATATCTGCTTGTGTGTAGAAACTATAGATGAACACCCTTAAGCTTTTGTTCCCTCTCTGTCAACTCATTGAATCCAACCTTAGTGGCCACAATTCCAAGTGCCAGAACCAAGTTTCCATGCCTTCACATATGCTAGCCAATGCCCAAGTGGGAGATCTAAGACTTTGTCCAATCACAGAGCAATGAGTATCGTGGGGCCCAAAGGAGAGAGACCTAACAAGTGAAAATGAATCAGTTGAGATCAGGCACCCGTCATATTTTCTTCAACATTGGGAGCTCAGATCCAGAAAGAGGCTTATAAGAAATACACTGACCTAAAACAAAAGCTATTATACTTTATCTTGAATCTGGCTTTTCACTGGATTCTTGTTAAAAGAATTTACAGAAATACCATATCTTGGTTGTAGGCTTGTGCAGGCCCATAGAGAAAGGTTTGATCAGCAAACATTTGTTTATTAGCTATAAATGCACATAATTTAAATTACTGGATTATGTGAAATGGTACTCTTCAAATAATCTTTTCCAATTTTCTAGGGACCCTCAAAAGAAAAACAAGGAAAGGAAGCAGAAATGAAAGGAGAGAGAGAAAGAGAAGGAGGAGGAGGGTGGGGAGAAATGAAAGAGGGGAAGGAATAAAGGAAGAATGGAGGAAAAGAATAAAGATGGAGGGAGAGAAAATAAAAGAATCACACACACCCTGCCTAAAGATGTTGAATAGTTTTTTATTTTGGTAATAGAATGGATAATGCACATGCTTTATATTGAATGACAGTGAACATGTTGGTTGTTTACCCTGAAATAGAATTTTTCCTCTTTGGGATTTTGGGAACAATTTTTAACCATTTTTTTTAAAAAATTGAAGTAAATTATGCATATAAAAGTTTTGTCCAAGAGCACAAATTGATTCAGTTTGATGTTCAATGCACAGTCATTTAACATGTATATACACTTAGGTAAAAATCACCCAGAACACTATATAAAATAGGTTCGTCACCCAAGAAAGTCTTTTCATGACCTTTTCCCCTTGCAAGCTCTTCTTCCTCAAGAAGATGACCACTACTCAGATTTCTATTCCCATAGATTAGTTTTGCATGTTCTTGAAGTTCATATAAATGTACTCTTTTTTGTCTGGCCACTGTCTCTTTCTCTCAGCATCATGTTTTAGAGATTTATCTGTGTTGTTTTAAATATCCATAGTGTGGTCCAAGTAGTAATCCATTTTTTGGATATACTAAAATATTTTTTATTCATTCTCCCTTCATGGACATTTGTACTATTACCAGTTTTTAGCTATTGTGAATAAAGCTGTGGTGAAAATTCTTATACAGGTTTTTAAGTGAGCAAATATTTTTGTTTCTTTTGGGAAAATACATAAAAATGAAATTGCTAGGTCATATAGTAAATGCATATTTAACTTTATAAGAAACTCCAGTCTTTTAAAGTGGCTATACTATTTGACACTCCCAGCAAAAGTGAGATTTCCAGTTGCTCTACATGCATGTCAACATTTGATATTGTCCGTCATTTTAGTAGGCATGAAATATTACTGTGGTTTAAATCATATTCCTTGATGACTAAATAATGTTGGGCATCTTTTTATGTACTTACTGGCTACTATACATCTTGTTTTATGAAGCATGTGTTCACATCTTCAACCATATGTTTAAAAATTGGGCTGTTTGCATTTTTATTGATTTGTAGTTCTTCCTATGCTATGAAAATTTGTTATGCAAATATTGTTTCAATGGCCTGCCTTTTCATTTTCTAATAGTGCCTTTAAGAGAAAAAAGATTTTGCTGAACTTTGATTAATCCAATATATTATTTTTTTCTTTCATGTTTATTGCATGTTGTATCTTACCTAAGAAATAATTGTCTTTCCCAAAGCCACAGAAATATTCTCTTGTATTTTCTCCTTGACATTTTATAGTTCTAGCTTTTCTTTCAGCCTATAATCCATCTCAATTTTGTTTATAGGGTAAGATTTGAGAGTATACACACACACACCCACACACACACAAAGTATCAAGTTGTTTCAGTGCCACTTGTTGAAATATTTTTATAAATTTTTCACATTGAATTGCTTTAGTGCCTTTGTTGAAAAAGAATCAATATACAGTGTTTGCATAGATTCATTTCTAAACTCCATCCTTTTTCATTTATCTATTTGTCTATCCTTATATCAGTATCACACTTTTATGATTACTATATTTTTATAATTTATGAATTCACATAATCTGAGCTCTCCAATATTCTTATTTTTCAAATTACAGATCACATGAATTTTTATAGAAATGTTAGGATCAACTGGTCAATTCTTCAGAAAATTCTGCTGGTATTTTAGTTGGGATGGCTCTGAATCTATCAATGTGGGGAAAATTGACATCTTAATGTGTTACATTTTTCTTTAAAATATTTTTTTAAATTTCTCTTAACAGTTACTTACAGTTTTCACCATATAGTCTGTACATGCTTTGCTAAGATTATCCCTAAATATTTTATTTATTTTTATTTTAAATTATTATATTTTTGTATTATTATTAAACATACAATTGATTTTTGTATACATAAATGGTATCCTGTGACTTTGTTAATTCATTTATTTATTAGTTTTATTTGTTTTAGATTCTATAGGACTTTCTGAGTACAAAATAATATTGCATGTGAGTAATGATATATCATTCCTGATCTAAATTTTCTTTTTGTCTGTTACACTGGCTGAAATATGTTGTACACTATTGAAAAGTTGAAGTGAGAGTAGAAATCTTAACCTTGTTCCTAATCTTCAGAAAAGGTGTTTACTGTTTCACCATAAAATACGGTATCAGCCCCAGGTTTGCTATAGATGGGCTTTATCACACTCAGGAAGCTTTCTTTTCCAATATTCTGAGAGGTTTTAACATGACTAGCTTTAAAATTTTGTCAAATAACTTTTCTGCAACTCTTGTGATGACAGTATGCTTTTCTCCCTTATTCTTTAGTGTGATGAATTCTATTGATTCGTTTTCAAATATTAAGCAAACTCTGTGTTTCTGAGATGAACTCCACTTAGTTATAATGTATTACCCTTCTTGCATATTGATGGTGTTTTTACATTGCTTACATAAGCTAGTATTGCGGTGACACACAACCATCATGTTTTTCTACTAGATTTATTTCCTGGTAGGAAATTTATTTCTGATCTCTAAAAGGGCCTATTACCATATCATACTCTTAATACTCTGTAAGTGCATAGAAAATATTTTAAGCATAATATGCATGAGTGAACACAGTAATGTATATGCATTTGTTCTCCCATATCTCTTTCAAAAGTACGTTTTGCTCAATAAAAAGTTCACACTTGACCTTGCATAAGTCAGAGTGCCTTATACAGATGTGTGTCATTACAGCTTCCCATGGCGTGGACTGGTGTCAATGTGGCTCCATTTTCAGCCATGAATGGAGGGGTCATTCATAAGACTGTGCAGTGATCAGGAAAGGGCTGGAATCCTAGTTTGGGATCTTTTGCTGCCAGGAAATCCACTTCTGCCCTTGTCTCTGTTTCTTCATCTAGAAAGTAACAAGGCTATATGGTCTGAAAGACCCCTTTTATATATAAAATTCTATATATCTGGAGGTGGTAACTGAATTGAAGGAAAGCCAGGAATAGAAACCAGGTCTCTTCAGGCCAAGATAGCTATTCCCTCCACTGGATTGCTCTGTCTTCCTCTTTCTAATACTGACTGTTTCATGCTGGTTGTTTGGAGGCTTATTAAAATTGTTCAGCATAAGGAAAACCTGTTTTCCATCGCTATCATCACCAGCTTCTTTGAAGTGACTCTATAAAATTTGTTATACCAGTCTGTATAAATGTGAGCATGGAAGTCAAACCATTCTTTACTGACATGTTAATCTCCCCTTAGAACCTTTCTGTGTGTATGATTCATTTGGAGGGTAATGGTCCTATCTATGTTTTATAATTGTCTAACCCTGATTTTTTCCAGCTTGTTATATTTCCTGTGCCCAACTGTTACACAGCTGATGCTAAGCTCATAGAATATTCTTCAAATCAGCCTTTGGATTTTCTCATTGAGTTTTTGTTAAGGGGAGATTAAAAATATTAATTTTTAATTGAATGAGTAATATCCAAATATAGTCTCATTTTTAAACCTTCAAACATTATAGATAATGCCTAAGTCCTTCTAAATCACTGTCTTTCCCAGTCACCTCCCAAGAGGTTATCCATTTGGTAAATTTTCTTATGTATTTACATACATACATGTACCTAATGGAATCTAAAATGTGATATAAATGCTATGATGCAATGCACAGCTTTTCAGTACATTTCCTCATTGTGTTGTTTTAGTTCATCAATGTAAGAGATGGTTCTGCAGTGAAGGTTCTTATGTTGTCCTGTACACAGGGGTGGGAGAAGTGGCAGGAGGTAAAATTGCTGCATCTTGGAGCATGTACATATTAATTTTAATGGATATTATTGTAGCAAAATGGTTAAGAGCATAGCTCTGAAGTCACATTACCCAGGTTTGAATTCCCACTCTGTTACTTACTAGATGTATGATTTGGATCTGGTTAACCACTCTACAAAATGGGGATAAAATCTCATAGGATTGTTATGGGGGTTAAATGAAATGATATGTGTGAAACACTGAAAATAGTACCCAGCGTGTCCTCCACTATCAGTTCACTGAAGCCAAGCACCATGGCTTACTGATGTTGTGTCCCTAATAAAGTGCTGTACTTGGTACATAGTAGGATGTCAGTAAATTCTTATTGAGCCATCTTAGTTACATACCTAAATGGCGATTCTTCCACATAGCTGTAATAGCTCCTTGCATAAGATGAGGAGTGGAGTCAGGCTTGAAAACAAACATTTATTGGGTATCTTCTACTGGCATACATCAGGCACCATGCTGGGTGTTCTACATTCTCTACTTAATTTGACTGCCCTACAATCAAATAATTGGGGCTCAGGGAGAAGTTAAGTAACTTGTCCAAGGCCACACAGCTAGTAAATTTGAATTCAAACTCACTGTTGTCTGCTTTCTTATACACTCCCAGGACAGAGAGCAGAATGCCTTCATTTCCTACAGGCATTATCTCCATAAGAGAAGGTATACTTTTTCTGGGGATGTCATAACCCTACATCAAGAACCCTTAGAAAGCATTTTTTAGAAAGAGAAGGCACTATCTTAAAAATCTAGTTAACATTAAGTTGAGAAACATTCTGGATCTTAGCAAAAAAAAAAAAAAAAAATTAAAAATGTTTTAAAATTCAGAGAAATGGAAATGTTGGATTGTGTCGATTGTTGTAGCCAAAGTAATACTCCAATATTAAGGGGATAACAGTCATGAATACTGCAAATTTTATACACAATAGAATATAGCATCTATATCACAAAGAAGAATAGATTTACAGCACAGACCAAGAATGTGATACTCCTAGCTTTTTATGCCTGGGTTTAGTACTGTGTCAGTTTGCCATTGCTACAATGATGCTGTGGAACAAAGAACCACAGAAACTCTGTGGCACAGGAATAGGATTTCATTTAGCTCAGACATCTGTGGTTGGCTGACAGCCAGGTGATTTAGGCTGGGCTCCTTCGCATTCTGTTTGGTTGGGGCAACTCTGTTCCATGAATTTTTCGTTTTCTTCTTGGGACCAAAGGGCTGGCCAGGCTATCTTCTATTCATCATAATGGCAAAAGTCCTGGAGAGCAAGAATAATCCAACAAGGACTCTTAAGGCTTGGGCTCAGAATTGACACACCTGATATAGTTTGGATTTGTGTCCCGCCCAAATCTCATATCTAGTTGTAATACCCAATGCTAGAAGAGGGACTTGGTGGGAGGTAATTTGATCATGAGTGTGGATTTTCCCCTTGCTGGTCTCGGCTCGTAATATTGAGTGAGTTCTCATTAGATGTGCTTGTTCAAAAGTGTGTAGCACCACCCCCCTTCTCTCTCTTCTTCTTGTCTGGCCATGTAAAACATGCCTGCTTCCCCTTCCATCATGACTGAACGTTTCCTGAGGTCTCTCCAGCCATGCTTACTGTAAAGCCTGAAGAACTGTGAGCCAATTAAATCTCTTTTATTTATAAATTACCCAGTTTCAGGTATTTTTTACAGCAGTTCAAGAAAGGACTAATACACAGTCCCTTCTGCTATATTCTATGGACAAAGAAAGTGACATGGACAAGGCCAAAGTCAAGATATGGGGAAATATGCTCTGTACTTACAGTGAGAGGAACTTCAGGATCACTTAACAAAGGGTGTAATTCAGAAAGGGTGAAAAACTAAAACCAATGATGAAGTCTACCATTATGATTGTAATCAAAGGGTTCCCTGAGGAAATGTATTTGCTCTACCAACTTTGGTTGGGCAGATAAAACAGAAAGAAGAGATTGATGATATCTCGGTTTTTTTGTTTTGTTTTGTTTTTTGTTTTTTGGTAATCACTACTGTCATTCCACTAGTGAGACTGTGATGAAAAAACAACTTCTTCAATCCTCCCTCCCCTATGGGCACATGGAGTGAAGAGTAATTTAAAATGAGCAGGCTGCTTGTAGATTTTTCAGAACACCTGCATCTTATTTTAGAAGCAATTGACGCTCTTGGCCTGGTTTGTGCTTGGGCAATTTGGAGTGATTAAAGAATTTTGCATTTTTCAAGTACTCCTGTGTTCAGATGAACCAAATTGGGGTTGAGCGCAAATCTTCAGGTTTTTTTTTTTTTTTTTTTTGGATGCACATTTAATTACTAATCACCTAAGAAAGTGTCCAGGATACAAAGTTCCCAATGCCCCAGTTAGAATTCACAGCAGAATAAATTTAGAAGCCTCCCTGGCAAACTCCAACTTATTGCCTTGGTACTTTTCCCCCTTTCCTTTCTTATATTTAACAACAAGTAGTCCTCCCCTCTTTGTTTTGTCATTTTTGCTCACATATTGCAGATTTGAAGGAAGTCAGCTTCAAAGGAATGCTCTTTTAAAGAAAAATTATAATTCTGGTTGGGGACTAGTGTGATGAGATAAAGTAGGGAGAAAAGAAGAGTGGGGAATGAATGTGATTAGAGACAGCTAAGAGATATTGAAACAAAGAGAATGTTTTAGAGTACATTAATATATTTTCCCCTTTTTTATTTGTTTGTGACCTCCACATTCAACCAGAGGAGGGCTTTGCCTCCAGGAAGGAAGCCATAAAGCAATAGCAGAGAGTGCATGTGCAGCTTTTGATGGTCTTGAAGACTAAAAGGATTTCCTGAATTGCAGAAGCTCCCCTTACATAAGACTCAACCTTGTCTGGCAATAATCATATAATTTTGTTCTAAACTCTGGTATAGAGAAGGCCCAGACTTTGAGCACAAGAGAGGTACCATCTGACAAAAAGTGGACATACAAGTCTTCTGCAGAATGAGGGAGGAGAGTGTTTAGGAGATAAGTCTATGGTGCCACAGGGGACCCCAGCTGTGCAGAGCCACAGTTGCACTGAGGTCAGAGGCCTACTACCTAAATCCTGGATGAGGTGAACTACTCTCAGCCTCAAGTTCAGAAGGGACTACAAAGAGGAACGGCACAAGACCAGGCAGCTCTCCACCGCTTCCAGGAGCATTCAAGTTTCCCCATGCTCCCAGATATGATCATAGGAAAGTGGGAGGGGTGGGGAGACCCCTCAAGGAAAAAGAGAAACAGCCTTGAAAAGGAATTTGACACTTGAGTTGACAGAGCACTAACCTAAAGGAGTGTAAAGAACTAGAAAGCATATTTTAATGCAAAGAGTGTTACATTTTATTGGCATATCCCCTACATATCTTCTTCCAAAATCGAGAAAAAGATGAGATAACAAGAGTTTTAAATTAAGAAAATAAGAGAAGATACATTTTTGTAATCTGATTTGTTGAGTTAAATGTTCTCTCTGCCATTCACCTCAACACTCACACACACATGCATGCATACACACACGCACGCACACATTCATGCACATGTTTCTGAGAATTTAAAAAATACAAAGAAATCTTTAGAGTTCCACAGTGTGTTAAGTTGGAACCCTAAATCTTTATGGGCAAGTGAGACCCCAACTGATATCTGAGTGACAGTAGATATCAAGTATTTGGGCATCTTTTATGTGCCAGGCATTGTACTGGCACTTAATGTATTATTTTAAATAACTTCTGCAAAAAAAAACATGATTTGGATAGTCGCATTTCAGTTTCCAGATGAGAACCTAGAGGCTCAGAAAAGCTTACTTACAGGCTGGGTGCAGTGGCTCATGCCTGTAATCCCAGCACTTTGGGAGGTCAAGGCGGGTGGATCTTTTGAGGCCAGGAGTTTGAGACCAACCTGGCCAACATGTCCAAAGCCCATTTCTACTAAAAATACAAAACTTAGCCAGGTGTGGTGTTGCATGCCTGTAATCCCAGTTACTCGGGTGGCTGAGGCAGGACAATCACTTGAACCCGGGAGGCAGAGGTTACAGCGAGCTAAGATTGTGCCACCACACTCCAGCCTGGGCGGCAGCATGAGACTGTCTCAAGGAAACAAAACAAAACAAAACAAAACAACCCATGAAAGGTTTACTTACAAATAACTTGTCCAATGTAACATGACTACTCAGTGACCACACTAGCATTCTAACCCAGACTTAAACCAGACTTAATCCAAAGTTTATGTGCTTTTACATTCTGTGTTTGATACTTTCCCAAAATGTATGTTTACATATTAAGACTACAACAGCATGCATCCCCCTTCCATTTCCTCATGCTTCTAGGTCCTGCATTTCTGTTGTTCCTTGCTTTGCTTGCTTCTCTTATAATTGCTTGGAGAATATTTCTTTCCAAGCATCAGTGCACCTGCTCTTTACTGTCATGTGTGCTCCCTCAGGCTGACCCCTGTGCTCTGCCTGGTCCTTGGCTATGGCAAGGAAGGGGGTAATGAGCCCCCACCTGCATGCACATCCCCTAGAGACACATAGTGCAGCCTCACATTTATGATTGTTACCAAGATCTTGGGCCTAAGGCTTCTAAATGTTCTAAAAAATGGCAGTGGTGACCCTGCTGTGGAGCCACCCTCATGTTAGCTGATGTTGACTTTGGCAATATGTGACATTTTGGCACAGGAATGCTCTTTAAGTGCTAAATGCTGTGATGCCCAAGTCCCTTCTAGACTATTGTTACTGTTGCTTACAAAGGCTGTGGCCTGGCAGTTTCAGCTATCATATGAGAGCTTTGGAACTTTCCCTCTTACTGTGTCACTCATTCCCTGAACACACTTTTCCCATCTCACTTCTGTTTCCTGGAAACTCATGTGGTAGTAAAATCTAAGCATTCAATGAATACATTTTTTTTTTTTGAGACAGAGTCTTGCTCAGTCGCCCAGTCTGGAGTGCAGTGGCGCGATCTCGGCTCACTGCAAGCTCTACCTCCCGGGTTCCCGCCATTCTCCTGCCTCAGCCTCCCAAGTAGCTGGGACTACAGGCGCCCGCCGCCATGCCCGGCTAATTTTTTGCATTTTTAGTAGAGACGGGGTTTCACTGTGTTAGCCAGGATGGTCGTGATCTCCTGACCTCGTGATCCGCCCGCCTCGGCCTCCCAAAGTGCTGGGATTACAGGCGTGAGCCACTGCGCCCGGCCGATAAAATGTTATGTACAGTGAATAAAAGCCTCCCTAGAGTGATTAAACTTGGGAGTATTTGAAAATGTTACTTACCCTATAAAATCAAAAGTTTTAAAGAAGAATAGACAATTCAAGAGACAGTTCTCTTCCTCATGTAACCTCTTTATTTTAGGTAGTAGGTCTATAAAGCATTCCTGTACTATTGGGTAAAATAGAGTAATGCTATCTGAATTCTAATTCTTGATGAGATGACTTTCTTTTAACTGTAATTCTTCATTACTAGCCTTTCTTTACAGTTCATTTCTCTCTCAAGTTAGCAGTAGATATCACAACAAATGTTAAACATGTGTACCAGTGTTTCACTTTTCAAGAGGATACTGAGAGGAGATGACATGGCACTGCCTGCAATAGTAGCTCAAGTGGATATAGACACAGTAGGTGCCCAGGAGGTGTCAGTTAAATTAATATTCTAGTTTCAATTTCTTCAGGCAATTGAAGCCTGAGAAATCATTGACACTGTAGCAGTAAGGCTCTGGGCAGTAGAGGTAACTGTGAGGAAAGGTGTTCTGAGAGCCCCCAGCTAAATGGGGGTTTCAGCCCCAGAGCACTTTGCAACCCTGCCCTAAGGAGAAATAAAGGGGAGCTGGACATGGGTGTTTGCAGTGTGCCTTTCACAGGAGGTCCTATATTGGTCCTATAGAGCAGGTTGGCCACAGGACAAGAGGAAGTTATACAAATGATAATACATTGCTAGTTATATCCATTATAAGTCAGTCGAGATCTGAGATACAGCAACATTTTCTTACATTACAGTAGAAGTTATTCTACTTCTGGGAAGCTTTCCCAAAGAAATAATGAAAATGCAGGCAAAAATTGTATTGATTAAATAGTATGGGGTGTATCGATTCTGTCAATGATTTAAACAACCTACTCATAAGACCATAAGGATCTAGTATGCTTTAGGGGTAATATTTTGAGAACTTTATCGACTTATTTAATGGTTATTAGGAGATTGCAATGCTTTTTCTTATGTCAGCTTTGGTACTTCATATTTTCCCACCAATAGTGTATTTCATCAAACTTGTCATATTCCTTTATCATTTCTTAAATCTCCTCCATAATGGAAAAAATATTCTCCCATAGGATTTTTTTCCCAACATTTTATTGTGAAAATGTTTAAACATTCAGAAAATACTGAAAAAACTTTATGAGAAACAAATATTTACCACCAAGATTCTAACATTTACATTTTACCATGTTTGCTTTATCACATTTCTGTCAATCCACCTTTTTAAAATTAATTTCAAAATAAATTACAGACATGGGGATATAATTTTTTTAAATGTAAATTAATTATCTCTTTGAGCAAAATAATACTCTTGTATTATTAGTTGGTATATGAGTGAAGGCCATGGCAAGAAGAGATGGCATGTCGAAGTGGGCGATTTGAGTAGAGTTTACAAAGATAGGAATGGTGCAGTGTCCATGGGTAAGCACCCTGGGGCCTGGAGGGGCAAAGAAAGAAAGTGCTCATTGGAGCCAGACACAGAGCTGTGTGGAGGGGCTGCCTGACAGGGGAAATGCAAGGAGGAAAATGAGAGAATAAACACCAGTATCACCCACCTTTCTTAATCCAGTTCCCTCCTGGTGCTCCCTTTTGACCAAGCCCAGGTAGAAGGCAGAGCCAAAGGACGAGATCAAACTTCAGGACAGAGAACCGAATGGAGAAGGGTAGATTGTAGCCCAGGAGGAGAGAATCTCCCGCATAATTTTGAGTTCTTTAGCTAGAATTAGTTGGATCATCTAAGTAGTACACATTTTAGGTAGAACGTAACATGCTCAGCAATAACCTAGATTTGGAAAGCCTTGGAGTAGCTCAAGTGGATATAGACACAGTAGGTGCCCAGGAGATGTCAGATAAATTAATATTCTAGTTACGAAAGCTTCATTTGAGGCAATTGAAGCCTGAGAAGTCACTGACACTGTAGCAGTAAGGCTCTAGGCAGTAGAGGTAACTGTGAGGAAAGGTGTTCTGAGAGCCCCTAGCTAAATGGGGGTTTCAGTCCCAGAGCAGTTTGTAACCCTGCCCTAAGGAGAAATAAAGGGGAGCTGGACATGGGTGTTTGCAGTGTGCCTTTCACAGGATACTTCTCTTACCTGGCCAATGGCCTAATTGCCTAGTTGTCTGACCCATGGCCAGGAAGTTCCTCACACAGAAAACTTGTATACTAGCAGATGCCCATGTGGCTCTTGTCTGCCTCATGTTCGGTTTATGCCTGCTTGACCATCACTCTGGTTCTGGAAGCCCAACTTTGTTCTCCTGCTGGAATCCTGGGGAAAACCTGGCATACAGCAGTCCCTCATTCTTTAGATGGAAGACACAAACTAAAACACTTCCACAATGGGAAACAAATTCAAAGATGTTTATGTATAGATACCAGGCAGGGAGGGTACAGTGAGTCAGGAGGGCAGTCTTCCATCCCAGGGTTACAAGAGGCAGGAATTAAGCATTAGGCAGAGAGAGAGAGAGAGAGAGAGAGAGACAGAGACAGAGATAGAAACAGAGAGAGAGAGAGAGAGAGAGAAAGAGAGAGAGAGAATGAAACTAGCAGTATATGTAAGGGATAGGGTATGAGTCACTTTAAGTTTGTAGGCAAATGTCCAGATGGTCTCTTTAAAGGAAGCTGCATGAAAGTAGGAAGCCAAGTCGCTAAGTGGGGCAGATGTCTTTAAGTTCTAATCTCTGGCCACTGGTTTTAGCCATTTGGGTGTAATGTAGATAAAACTGAAAACTTTGAAGAATGACTGAGCCCTGTTTCTGATATAAGTTAAGCTTGTATTCAAAATGGATACCAAGGCAACATAAAATTATAAGAATTCACTACAGAATGAGAGAACAAGAAAACCATGTGGTCGATTGATTATACTGTAAACTTTTGTTTCCAGTGGATCCCCTGTTTCATTAAATTAAAAAACTGGCAAGACCAAATGGCTATCCATAGCATGAATGTGGGATCTCAGCGGTGAACATCTGGTCTGCAGCTGGCTGACTTAGCCTGGCTTGCTGGCCTGCACAGCTGAGAAAGTTTAGTCTGAAAACTTTCTCAAAACAAGCATTCATGACACCATTTCCTTCGACTTGGAAGTCTTAATCAATCCATCCCACACGGAGAGTATGCAAGACACCATTCTAAGTGTTGTGGGGAATACAGGCAGGGCTGCCTGTGAGAAACTTCCAATTGATTAATGGTTATAATGACGCATAAATAACATCATTCTTGCAGGTGTCACTGAGGGATGATTTTATCTTAGGGTGATCTCTACATATGTTCATATTATCACAATTTGTTTCATCTTATTACTGTGGGTCAAGCCAAGGACAAAGAGATAGAGAGGAGGCCCATAGTGAAACTTCACATTTGTTTTAGCTGTCCAGCCTTTTCTAAACCTTTTTCTATGGTTAAGAGATTTCTATCACATGGGTTTTGGGAAGGAACAAAAGCTTCCTCCCTCCCACTGGTCTCAGATTGGTCATGCCAGTGCTAGACTTTGACTCAAAAGCTAGTTAAATGAGACACAAGGGAAAAGGGGCTCTTTCTCTCTGGTGGCAATTGCCATTGGGGCAGTAATTTCTTCACCAGAATTGGTTGAAAAGGGAGATAGTAGTCATTTTCTCTGATTGCTTAGCTTTAGGATTGGTTTCCATGCCTTCTTAAAGACCCTTCGAAATACTTCAAAAATTTTTTCACTCATAATTAAGATCCTTGATTGATACATAAATTCATGCTTCAAATATTATCATACCCCAACAGATACACATACACAGGATATGGATAATTCCACTGACAATCCCTAGGGCAGACTCTTAAGTGGCTAATAAACACATAAAATGTTCTATTCTATGAATAATCAAATAAGTATGAATTTAAATAAGATGCACATCTTCAATTATTATGATTGCTTAGGTTTTAAGAATTATGATAGCCATTATTGTTTAGGGTATGGGGGAAGGATGCTCTAAATTCCTTATGAATGCCAATGGAAATAGGAGCTAATGAATATGTAAACCCTCTGTATAGCGATAGTTGCTCTTTACAATGTTAATTACAATAGTGAAATATGAAAACAAGGAAAACAACCTATAGTACAGCAATAGAGAAGTGATTACATAAATTACGTTCATGTGACTCAGTAGTGTTCAGCCAGTAACAGTGAGCTTTGCAAACAGTATTTAAGGACATAGATCATGAAACAGTACTGTGTTTTTGATTCTGGGATTTTTTTTTTTTGAGATGGAGTATCTTTCTGTCACCAAGGCTGGAGTGCAGTGGTGTGATCTCAGCTCACTGCAACCTCTGTCTCCCAGGTTCAAGCAATTCTCTGCCTCAGCCTCCCAAGTAGCTGGGATTAGAGGTGACTGTCACCATACCCAGCTAATTTTTGTCTTTTTTTTTTTTTTTTTAGTAGAGGTAGGGTTTCACCACCTTGGTCAGGCTGGTCTTGAAGTCCTGACCTCGTGATCCACCTGCCTTGGCCTCCCAAGTGCTGGGATTATATGCGTGAGCCACTACGCCTGGCCTAACAGTGCTGTTTAAAAGGAAGAATACTTAGCTGTAGAGGTAATATGATCCCATTTATGTTAAAACTATTTAAAGGTAATTATATGCACAAAATTAGCAGAAACTAATTTACTAAAATGTACATATCATGTATCTCTGAGTTATGAGTAAATGGGAGGTTTTAAGGTTTTTCTTTATTGTTGTTGATATATTCCAAGTGGTCTTCAATAATCAAGTAAAATTCTATCATTAAGGCCATGGCCATCATTTTCTTTCTTACAACTTGTCTAATAGCCCATCTGCTGCAGTTATGCATGTGTTTTCTCACCATTTGAATGTTTTGGTATACTCTTGAAATAGTAACAGTTCCTAAACAGTTGGGTCTCTAAAGTGGACAGGTATTCTCCATATTCCTCTGCTGGATCTTAACACTTACTGCATCCAACTGGACAAATCTAGGCTCTGTAGGATTTGAATGGACCTATATTTTGGTATATTTTGGCATTTTTAATACCTAATTAGCAGCAACCCTGAATTCCACTACCTATCAACCCCCATTCTCTTTCCAGTTCTGCCTCAAGTTGGAAAATAATCAGATTTACTCTGAGCAGACAGGGCCAATAATACATTTATTTATGCTTAATCATATGTGCCCAGGATTGCAGGAAGATAAATTATTCAGAACATTAGTTTCCAGAACTAGTTGTACTAGCTAAGGCTAAAGATATTGAAATATATGGAATTCCCTTCTTTACTGGAGGAGAGACAGAGAGGTAAAGGGCATCTGTATAAAACATATCAGACAAAGCTGACACTTAGTGGGCATAGTGGTGATGAGCAAAGCCAAGCAAATGTGGGCAAGTGGACCCAGGGCCTAGCTATGCAGGGAAGATGAGATAGAAGCCCTGGAGACCACAATCTGCAAGAGGAATGGCAGGAACACACACCTGTGAAGAGCCAGCCATGAGATGACATTACACCTGAGAGAGACGATTGGGCCAAGTTAGTCAGAGTCTAAGGGGAGATGGGGTAGATGTTATAATCATCATCCTTCATGCTCTTCCTACAATTGACTTTGACTTCCCTCCCATCAAGGTATGGGCTGTCGGTGGGCCTGTGATACTATGTGACTTCTGAAGCAAAGATCATGGAGGGAAATAGAGCTTCTGCTTACTTTTCCAGGAGTGTTCACCCTTGGAATTAGCAGCTGTCATACTGCGAGGAAGCCCTAGCAGCCACATGTAGGTTCAGCTTATGGAATTGAATGTAAAATCTCAATGCTCAGCCTGCCCTCTGAAACAGTTTACCAGTGTAAAAGACGTAGGGAAATACTTTCTCATTTCTATACTCAGGTCTGAACCAGAAAACTGAACAGTCATCTCCTTATTGTGTGGGTAGGAATTCACAAAGCAGCCAGTTTATTCTATTTTTGCCGTGTTTTCTGTAAATATTTCTAATAAGTTCTATCTATTCATTACCTTTATCCACTTCCTGAACAAGTCCAAACCCTTAGCATCACAACTACATCTATGCTGAGACAGTTTTTCCCTTTCAACAGGCAAAGAATGGGGATAAAGGGAAGCAGGCTGTGCTGGGGAAACTGGAATGATGCAATGGGTTTTTACAGATCAAGTTCTGACAATAAAGCACAGTGAGTGAGGGGGAAAGAATCCAGGTAGTTGGACATGCAGGGAATTTCTGTTAATTCATTCCCTCAAGAGTGTTGGAAATATATGCAGTAAGGAGAGAAGAAGATACCAGCGATTCCAGAGGATCTGTACTAAACGAACACCTCTTGGATCCTGGAAATCGTACTAGATGTTCTTGATGAATATGTACTCACTAAGTGCCAAGAACTTCCAAGTTATTTACATGTATTAACTCATTACAATAATTCCATGAGCTAAGTAGTTTATTTTTACATATAGGAAATTTTACACATAGGAAATAGGCACAGAAATGTTAAGTGCCTTGCCCAAAATTGCTCAGCTTGTAAAAATTTGAATTTAGGCAGTCTGGCTTCACGCCCTGTGCTATTGACCTCTATGATATCAGGCTTTAAATGCTTAATTTAATTACAGTTAACTTTGCAGAATTGAGAATAAAAGCAAGGATGCAAACTGAAAATGTTTACCCCATTTCAGTAAGAAATAATGGAAACTCAATCCTCAATTCCCCGTGATTAGTTTTCTGTCCCAATACAAAGCATGTAAATATCTAGAATGTTTTTTTCTTTTAAAGGGAACCAAAATCAAGCTAGTATCCAGTGTCTGCCACATTAAATGCTAGAGGATAGTGGAACACTCTCTACATAAACTTTAGGCCAGAAAGGTTATGTAATAACAATTTTATGCCTCGTCAAGTTGCTTTCGTTGATTATTTATTTATTCAATCAATCAATCAACATGTTTATTAAGTGCTTGTTGTGTTAAAGACAATGAGTGGAAGTATCTGAAAAATACCCTTAGACATATTTGAACTGCCTTGGGCCACATTCTATCTCTTGACTGTTGTGGGTTCTCAAAGGTATGGCATGTTTCTCATAATGAAGTTCAGTAGATTAAGGGATTTCTGTTCCAGTTAACTTTTAGCCTTCAGAAGATTAGACTATGATTAAATGGGTGAGCAGTATAAATTCTGGTAGGCAGAACTGCATAGTAAAGAATAAAAACTCTGGTATCAGAGACAACTGGGTTTGAGTCCTGGGTTTGCTATTTGGATGGAACCTCAGGTAAAATGTTTATCTTTTTAAGCACTGATGTCCTGTTGTGAAGAAGGTTGTAAATAGTGTTGTTGTGAAGATTAAGTGAGATAATATATTTAAATGGTAGAGCGTGATAGCTAGCATAGAATTACTATTCAGTATAAGTTGATGGTGGGTGGTTATGATGATGCAGCAGTCATACACAGTCAGAGGTCAGTATTTTAAATCAATTTTCTAAGGCTTTTAAGCAGGCCTTAAATCCGGTGAATACACATAAATGGAATCAAAACATTGAGTCTGTTTTTTGCTTTGTTAGGTGATTTCACAAGTCATCATTTTCTCTCCTTTGATTTTGAAATATAGTTTGAAGTAACTAGTGAGGGAAGCAATAGTTACTAAATAACAAAGGTATAAACTGGAAGTAGCAGATGAGATAAAACTCATAGCTCACAGTAATTGCACTTTTTGAAGAGTATTAGCTTGTGTAGTGTACAAAGTATGCTTAAGTGTCATGTAGGAGCCATGAAGTTTTGAAGAACTTCAAAATAGAAAGAAGGTTGAGTCTAGGGAAGACGCAACGTGGCTATGAATATAGGTTCTACAATTTAAAAATTAAAAATGGGATGGGAGAGAAAATGCTAATAACAACACCTTACCTGATGGCTTTTGTGAATATTTTATGAGCTAATATCTTTTAAAACTATTTGTTTGGCATACAGTAACTAGTAATATGTTAATAATTATTACAATAACAATTTAGCTTCAAGGAGCTCACAATCTGGTGAACACACTGGACTTGAAAGAAGCGATGAAAACATCACATACAAGAACATACAGAGATAGGCCGGGCATGGTGGCTGAGCATTTTGGGAGGCCTAGGCAGGCAGATTATCTGAAGTCAGGAGTTTGAGGCCAGCCTGTCCAACATGGTGAAACCTCATCTCTGCTGAAAAATACAAACGTTAGCTGGGCATGGTGGCAGGCGCCTGTAGTCCCAGCTACTCAGGAGGCTGAGGCAGGAGAATTGCTTGAACCTGGGAGGCAGAGGTTGCAGTGAGCTGAGATCGTGCCACTGCACTCCAGCCTGGGTGACAGAGCGAGACTCCATCTAAAGAAAAAAAAAAAAGAGAGAGAGAAACGAACGTACAGAGATTACAGAGATTCTTGGGCTAATTCATGAAAGAGTGCTTTTAACTGTCTGAGGAACTAAGCAAAATGTCATAATGACCTTAGAAAGTGAGCAGACGTTTGTGTATGTTGTCACTGCAACACACACTGGGGACAAAGAGGGGACGAGGATGAGGCCTGTGCAGAGTAGTAACCAGAGAAAAGGCAATGGAGCGACAAACTTCTTTTTTCTAATTTTCCCTCTCCATCTTTCTGTTGTTTTCTGCTGCTCACCTTCCCCATGCTTCCCACGTCTTCTAGCAGCTCTATCCAAAGGACATTTGGTTGTGTGTGTTAAGGCCATATTCAGACCATGTTAGGGAGAAATAATCCATGCTCTTTGCAAAGGTTTCATGGCAATACATCCCCTCAATCTCCTCCCTCAATATGAGGCTAAGGAAACCGGAACAGAGGGGTACACTTTGACCCAGGGATAAAGGGGACAAGGCCCCTACAGGGTGCCAGACTCACACTTCCAGTGCTTGCTATATGGTGTATCATTTCATCCTCACAGCAACCCTGCAAGAGAGAGCTCCTTACTCCCACTTAGCACACAAGAAAACTGACGCTCAGGGAGATTTTTTAAAAGCTGGAACTAGGACAATTTCAAACAACAATCTAGAAATAAGATACTACCTGTTCACAGCCTGCTGAATATTTGGGGAGAAAATAACTCCTTTTCACCATGGACATTGTCAACACATGTTATTTCATCTTTGAAAAATGTATCTAAAATGTGTTGAATTGCTTAATAAATACTCACACTTTCAATGTAAACACTCTCTTTTCTGTGTGCTCCATATCGCTTTGCCCTCTTTATTTGAGCAGCGTACCCTGTGGTGTGTAAATAAGAGATGACAGCTCCTGTAATATGTGTGGGTGAGGAATGGGTTCGATAAAACAGAAGCATGAATAATTCAAATAGCAAGCCCTGTCCCACTCAGTTTATGCATAAATAACTTGCAGATTCTCTGAATTTCTGCTAGCAACTGCCTCCTCCTCCTCTCCCCACTGCCTTCCAGAAGTGTCTCAGAATCATATCCGGCATGGTGTATAGAGATAGGAGTAATAGGGATAAGACTAGTTTTTTCTGAATTTTAATTATTGTCATTTAGCGTTTGCTCAGTGTTTTATGATGAATATCGTTGGGTTTTACTTATTTTTACTATGGGCAAATTGAGATGCAGAGATGGTTAAAGGCAGCCCCAGCCCAAGGTACCCTTGCATAATAGTGGAAGGGGTGAGATTAGGAGTAAGCCATTAGAGCACCAGTGTAGGACTCAGGGTATTGATTTTGTGGCTTGTTCTTACATGCCGTATTTGTCTTATGGGTTAATGCTGTGTATTGTTTAGCTTTTCCCTATCGTGGAACACTTTTCAGTTATATATCTGGTGGAATCAAGTGTTTCATGTTACTTTTAAATATACATTGGTGGCTTAATTTTTTTTAATGACAATTCAGATGTGAAGAGATACGGCTTTTTTTTTTTTTTTCCCCCCCACAACAGAATAGAACTTGCTTCTGAGTCCACATTTCTGGTTGATGGTGATGGAAACCTTAGCTTGCCTGTTGGAGGTAACTGTCACTTCCAATTCACTGCCGTCTTGTCCAGGTTAACACAATCATGTTGGTGTAAATAGTCAATTGAGAATTTAAATAGTTAATTCAAAGTGCAAACTTCTTATCTAAGTGATTCTCCCCTCTCAAGGAATTTCCCCTTCCTGTCCTCTTTCCAGTATGTTATCTGGGCTCAGAGTGGGTACTCATATAACTACACAACACAGAGGAAGAGAGTCCAGTTCTCATGCAGTCATCCGGATCCCCGCTGGCCACCTCTGAAGTAGTTGTCTATATTCACTGTGCTAAGTGCTCTTGGAAATGAATCCAGTTGGTCATTGGTGGAGCTCTAGAACCTGCTGATGGTTCATGGTCCCTGCCAACTTCCTCTCTATGTCCTCCTCTTTCAAAGTGAAGGTTTCTTTCAGCTTATTGGCCCTTTGACCCATTCCCATTCTTTGCAGAAACTTCTACAAACATTCAGCCACTGGAAAACTGAAATGTGCTTTCTCATCTCTCTCTTCTCCTTCAAGATACCATTCTACTATTTCTGTTTTATTGTGGTAGACAGGCTGACCCAGGCACTCTAAGGCCCAGGCTGGCGCAGGTTGGGCCAGGAACTCCAAGCCAAAGTCCATCTACAGTTTCTACTCCATCTATTCCTAAAGAAGGAGGCAGAGGACAGGTCTCAACTTGTGTTTCAGCACTGCTGTTTTACACACACACACACACACACACACACACACACACACACACACACCCTCTCTCTCCAGGCATCTCTAACTCAGGCAGAACTTTTATTTCCTCCCAATATGGCAGAAAGCACCTTCCATTTCATATCAGCATATTTCCTTCTTTATTGTTTATAGTTAACTTTGCAACTGAGGTGATCTCCAGAGACTGGTAGATGGGGACTAATTGCTAACTGCAGTCCCAGCTGCAACAGGCATGGAGGAAGATATGGGTGGTCCATCTCCATGTTCATTACAGTGATAGATCAGCTGTCTCCAACCTTTTTAGCATCAGGGACTGGTTTTATGGAAGACAATTTTTCCATGGATGTGGGGTGGGAAAGGAAGGAGATGATTTTGGGATGAAACTGTTCCACTTCAGACTCAGATCATCAGGCATTAGGTTCTCATAAGGAGTGCGTAACCTAGATCCCTCACATGTGCAGTTCACAGTCTGCGCTCCTATGAGAAGCTAATGCTGCCACTGATCTGACAGGAGGCAGAGCTGATTGCTTACTTGCCCTCTGCTCACCTCCTGCTCTGCAGCCGGGTTCCTACCAGGCCACGGACCAGTGCTGGTCCATGGCCTGGGGGTTGGGGACCCCTGTGTGATGATTTCTGTGCATGCTTAGTGATGTAATTTTGCCTTTCTAAATACCCTGTGTTCACATCTAAATTCTCTATGCTCTTTTCCTATTTAGAAATCTCTTCGCTTCATGACAATGAAAGAGGAGGCAGTTTATACTTCTCTGGAAGGGAATGACCACTTCCTTATGGGACTTTAAACCGAACATTGATTCCCTATCCTTTTTTCTGCCAACAAGAGGTTGAAACATGAATACCCGATACTTTTTGTGTAACTCCCCTCTTCCTGAAGTAGCTTGATGGTTCAGTCTAACCATTCGAGCTTAGTATGATGATAGGCTACACTTATTTGAATAACCAAAACATTTCTCTCCCTTAAGAAGTGGTGATGAATTGGGGAAGAACAGAGTTCTATTTTTCTCTTCCCACAGAGAAATGTGTGGGTGCAGGAAGGAGGGAGAGAGCAGAAAGAGAAGGAAAGGTTAAAAGGAAGGCCTCACCACTCCTTGAGAAGTTTCCCCAAGAAGATGACACAGCAGCTGGCCCCACATCCAGATAAATGGTCACACCTGAGGCTCCCCTGAGTTGGTGTGAATGCCTGTTTATATAATTACTACCAGAAAACCACTCCAAGTGCATTTTTCTACCAAGATTGGGTCATTAACAAGCCAGAATTCATATTCTAGAAGCCCATATGGTGATGTGGGGACATACAACTGGCATGGCACAAAAAACTAGTTAATAAGCACCATAAAGGACTCCTCAAAGGGCTGCCAAGGACTCAGGGTGGTATCTGAATGTGTTCAAGAGCCACACCATCTCATCTGAAGTTAGCAACTGCAGCACTAACACAAATATTTGTCTTGCTGCTTTGACAGTCCTTTGATTAGAATTCCAGAGTTAACCAGCTAGATATACCACACACTCAGTTGAGCAGAAACTTAAACTGTAGAATTAAAATCCTGTTGATAAATATTTTGGCTGACTGTTTCCTACTGAGGCCGGCATTTAGCCAACATATTTGTTAACTGAGCTGCGATTTGTTCTTTTGGATTCCAATTCACTAGTTCTGTGTCACTCTTTGGCTGCAGACAGGGCTCACTGCAGAGGAAATTGAAATAAAAACTAATAATGATCCAAATGACTAATGGAATAAAATTGGAAACTAATTGAGAAAATTATAGAGGAGAAAATCAGCTGAACTTGGAGTAGAAGAGATAAGGCTGATTATGCTAACTCCTTCATTAAAATGTTTCTACTTGCCCTGCCAGATGTGGTTTTTCCCTTTACTAACCTAACCCCTCATGGCACTCACCAAGTTCTCCCTCATGCTATATGAATGTATGTATGTATATTCATGATTGTTTCCTCCTGATTGGACATTAAAGTCCTTGAAGTTAAGTACACTTCATCCATCTTACTTTGCCTTGTATAGGGCCTCATACATGCTAGATAATTGAACTGCAAAATAACAGAGCAGAGCTATAGTATTCCATGGTGTATATGTGTCACATTTTCTTAATCCAGTGTATCATCGATGGACATTTGGGTTGGTTCCAAGTCTTTGCTATTGTGAATAGTGCCGCAATAAACATATCTGTGCATGTGTCTTTATAGCAAAATGATTTATAATCCTTTGGGTATATACCCAGTAATGGGATGACTGGGTCATATGGTATTTCTAGTTCTAGATCCTTGAGGAATCGCCACACTGTCTTCCACAGTGGTTGAACTAGTTTACAGTCCCACGAACAGTGTAAAAGTGTTCCTATTTCTCCACATCCTCTCCAGCACCTGTTGTTTCCTGACTTTTTAATGATCACCATTCTAACTGGTGTGAGATGGTAGCTCATTGTGGTTTTGATTTGCATTTCTCTAATGACCAATGATGATGAGCAATTTTTCATGGATGGAGCTGGAAACCATCATTCTGAGCAAGCTATTGCAAGGACAGAAAACCAAACACTGCATGTTCTCACTCATAGGTGGGAACTGAACAATGAGAACACTTGGACACAGGGTGGGGAACATCACAAACCGGGGCCTGTAGTGGGGTGGGGGGAGGGGTAGCATTAGGAGATATACCTAATGCAAATGATGAGTTAATGGGTGCAGCACACCAACATGGCACATGTACACAAATGTAAAAAACCTGCACATTGTACACATGTACCCTAGAACTTAAAGTATAAAAAAAAAAGGATAGAACTATAATGAAATTTTGAAATGGCACAATGTAACCCCTCCTTTAACAGGTGATAGAATTGAGAACTAGAATGTTTTAACAATCTGCCTGGGGTTACCTGGTAGTGGCAACACAATAACTAGGTGCAAGGTCTCTTCACTTTAAGCTAATAGTCCTTTTTCTTTTTATAATATTATTAGATGTTCATATGTTACACATACATATGCTGTGACAAACCCATCTGTGACAAAAATATAAAGTACAAAATAAATGCATCCTTTAAACCTAGCACTCAGAATAGTCACTATTCAATATTGTATTATATATGTATAAATGAATATATGTGTATAAAATAAACATGTTAATATATTAATATTTAAAATAAAATGTATATGCAAATGTGCAATCTGTTAATAAATATAAATATGTTTATCAACATTTTAGTATATAAATCAGCATAAATTAAATATAAATATATTTTAATATAATGTATGATATATATGCTTTTGTACCTTGATTTTAAAATTAATTTTACATTATATTATAAGCATTTTCCCATAGTATGATATTGTCTCCATCAATATGACCTTTATAGATTACCTTTAAAAGTCCATTGTGTGGACTTAACACAATTTTTTTTTGACTTACTCTCTATAATGTAGATTTTTAAATTATTCAAAATGTCCACCATTTTACATGCAAGTATTTTCTTTCAAAAAATTTTTCATCATTAAAATGCAAAGATATGGAGGGCAGCATTGCACATGATTCTTGTCCTCACCTCGTATTTTTTTACAAAGGTGATTTCTAAAACCAGATAATGAACTATTGTAAGGCTTTTGATACATATTACAAGATTGTTTTCTAAAAAGCTTACACCAGTCTGTACTCCATTATTATTTGACTCTTTTGAATAAAGCGTTATATCAAAATTGTTTTATTTTAAAAGGCATTATTTTTTATTATCTGAAAACTAAGAATATGTTTTATTTATTCTGTCTAAGTAAACTTAAAACTCAGAAATTTTACATTTTAAGTCACTGTAAATCACATATATTTACTAAATACATTCACATACGTGCACATATATATACACACATATGCATGTATACAAACATACATATAGTAACTAGATAGTACTTTATAGTATAAAAGTACTTTAGTACCTTCTGTATTGAAGTTCTCTGAGATTTTTATATCGCTTTTCGTCTCTTTCAGAATTTTCGTTTGGTAAAAGTCTTTAAAGAATACTTTAATGTTCATCAACATTATTATTATTTTAATCTGAAATTTTAACATTTTTTCCTTTACTATTGATTTTCAGAATTCATAGGGTTTATTTTTAAATATCATATTAACCACAGAAATAAACTAGTTAAGTGCTTTGCATACCTGTGTATTTCTTACTGGTCTCTTTGGGGTAAATTTGTCAGCAATAATAGCTGAATTTTCCCTGTTCTCTGTTGCATTATCTTGGGTGCTCTAATAAGACTAGTGCTTCTAAGCACTGACTAACAGAACTACATCATAATCTTGTTCTTTGTATTTTTTCTAATATATATTGTATATGAAGTCTTTAAAATATCCATTTGCCTAGAAAGAGTCAATATGAATGTTCAATAATTTTTGTCAAATTTATTAGTAAAACAACTTTTAAGGTCATAAGTTTTCAAAATTATTTTTTAACATTTTTATTTTGAAATAATTTTAGACTAACATAGAAGCTGCAGAACTTGTACAGAGACTGGGAAAAGCATATCTATGGAGACAGAAAGTTGCCTGGAATTGAGGATGGGAACAAGGGTGACTGCAAATGATTCTAAGGTTTATTTTGAGGGTGATGAAAATACTCTTAAAAATAGTGGTGATGCTTTTGAAACTCTGTAAACTTACTAAAAACTGTTAAATTATACACTTGAAATGAGTGTATTTAATATTATGTATATGATACTTCAATAATGCCCTTAAAAATATAGTACAGACAATTCCCCTGTACCCTTTATCCTGCTTTCCCCCAAAAGAACATCATATATAAATAATCTTAGTACAATTATCAAGACTGACTTTGACTTCGGTACAATATTATTACCTAAATGATAGATATTATTTGGATTTCATCAGTTTTTCCATGTACTTTCTCTCTTCATTTTCTTTTTGCTTTTGGTGGGGTGTGGTATATAGTTCTATTAATTTTATTACACGTATTACATGTGTAGATTTGTACAACCATCACCACTATCAGGATATAGATCTGTTCTATCACCCCCCCAAAAAAAAAAAATCTCCCTGTGCTATCCCTTTATAGTCACTTATTTCCCCATCCACAACTTCGGCATCACTGATCTGTTCTCCATCACTATAATTTTGTCATTTGACAATCTTACATAAAGTGAAATCACACACTGTATAACTATCTGGGATTGGCTTTTTCACCTCAGAATAATATCTTGAGAGCCATCTTTGTTGGTTATCAATAGTTTGTCCCTTTTTATTGCTGTGTAATATCTCATGATATGGACGTCCAACAATTTATCCAACTGGGACAGGACATTTGTACTATTTCTAGTTTGAGGTGATGAACATTTATGTACAGGTTTTTGTGTAAATATACATTTTCATTTTTCTAGTGTAAACACTCAGAAATGGAGTTGCTCAGTCATATTTGTCAGTTTATAAGAAACTTTCACACTGCTTCCCAAAATGGTGGTACCATTTTACATTCCCACCAACAATACATGAGAGATCCAGTTGTTTTGCTATCTCAGCAGTAGGTATTGCCAATATTGCCATTATTTTAGCAATGCTAAAAGATGTGTAGTAGTATCTTGTGGTGGCTTTAATTTGCATATTCCTAGTATCTAGTGATGTTGAACATCTTTTCATATGCCTATTTGCCATCTGTATATCTATGGTGAAGTGTAGTTTTAAGTATTTTACCCATTTTTAAATTGGATGGCTTGTTTTCTTACTGTTGAGTTTAGAGAATTCTTTATATATTCTGGTTATACAAGTCTTTTGTTGGACATATGACTTGCAAATATTTTTTCCCAATCTGTAGCCTGAGTTTTCATTCTCATAACAGTTCCTTTAGCAAAACACAAATTTTTCATTTCATTCATTTCATTAGCAAAACTCTAATTTATCAACTTTCTGTTATGGATCATGCTTTTGATTTCATGTCTAAGACCTCTGCCTAATCCTTGGTTATGCAGAGAAAGATTTTATTTCTTCCATTTCAAACTGTATTTCTTTTGCTTGCCTGGTTGCACTAGTGCTATGTTGAAAAGAAGTGGTGAGAGTAGACATGCTTGCCTTGTTCCTGATCTTTGGGAGAAAGAATTCAGTCTGTCACCATTAAACATAATATTAGCTGTAGGTTATTTTATAGATTCTCCTTATCATGCTGAGGAAGTTTCCTTCTGTTTCTACTTTGCTGAGAGTTTTTAGCACAAATGGGTGTTAAATTTTATCAAAGGCTTTTCTGCTTTAATTAAGATAATCATAAACTTTTTTCTTTTAGACCGTAAATATGGGAGATTGTATTAACTAATTTTTGAGTATTGAACCAACTTTGCATCCTAGAATGAACCCCACTTGGTCAGGGTGTAGGTGTCTTATCCCTTTTATGTATTTACATTTTGTTGAGAATTTTTGGATCTATGATCATAAGGGCATGGTTCAACTCTCAATTTCATTTTTTAAAGCCTTTAAAAATGCTATTCCGATCTGCACCACTTGTGCACTGCTACCCAGAGGCCAACCTGAAACCAGTGTGATATTTCATGCCATAATTCATTCAGTTCTCAAAGGTTTTGCTGTGTTGATTGTGGTCAGTTTCCTGCAAAGGTCATTTCAGGGTAAGCCTAGGACTTCATACACAAATTGAAAGGATCCCTTTCCTACCTCTCTCTTCTTAGTAATCCTCTCCAACTGTGGGAATGGGGGAAGGTAGAGATTATTGCCTCTGCTTACCTTTGCTTAATGAGGGACTGGGATAGTTCTACAGAGCTCCACTCTACTCTATCTGCCATAGCCATGCTTGGGGAACAGGAGGGTCACCACCTCTTCATTGACATGTGCCCACCTCAGGAAGGGATGAATTAATAGGGCTCCACTGCACAGACCCTTTGGAAAGTACTCTTATTGGGGAGAGGCAAAAAAGGAGCATCACTACCTATATGTCACAGCTAGACTGGTAGGTAGTGAGAAAGGAACTGTGTCCTTGGTGGTATTATTAGGGCAGGTAGAGTAAAAACAGGGGTCTGTCTTAAAAAGCCTCCCTCTTCTCAGTCCTCTGGATAGAGGAAACAGGCTTTTCCTGGGACTTTTTTTTTTTTTCTTTTTGAGATGGAGTCTTGCTCTGTCGCCCAGGCTGGAGTGCAGTGGTGTGATCTCGGCTCACTGCAACCTCCACTTCCTGGGTTCAAGTGATTCTCCTGCCTCAGCCTCCAGAATAGCTGGGAATACAGGCATGCGCCACCACACCCAGCTAATTTTTGTATTTTTAGTAGAGACGGTATTTCATCACGTTGGCCACAATGGTCTCAAACTCCTGACCTCAGGTGATCCGCCCACCTTGGCTGCCAAAGTGCTGAGATTACAGGCGTGAGCCTCCGCGTCTGGCCCCTGGGCCTTTTTATTCTGTACCCTTTTGTGGTCTGAGTTGATACTGGCTTCTCTAGCACACAAACTAAGATATAGATGAGACAAAAATATATAGAGAACTCACAGTCAAGGCTTCCTTCATCACTAGCCCAACCATCTTCTTGAATCCATCTTTCAAAATCTTCTGGATAAGTCCTTTAAGTGTATCCAGGGTGTTTGTTGAAATTAGCAGAAGTTGGGTGGAATGTGCTTATTCTCTCCAGACTGAAACTAGACGCTATTATTCTATTTTTATAACTAGTGAGATAGAATTTGTTTTCTATGTTTGTTATTAATTTTTATTTCTTGTCTTAATTACTTGTTTTTGTCCTTTGGTCAATTTCAAATGAGATCTAGAGGTTGTCCTTATTATTTAATACCAAAACGTTATATATTTACTTTATACACTATCTGTTTACATTAACTTTATTTGTTGCCAAGTAATTTCTCCAGGTTTTTTGTCTTTTTTGTTTTCGTTATTTTTTATAAATCTATAGTTTTTTTTCTGTGATTTCTTATTTTTACCTCCTAAGATCAGATAAGCAATCAGTTAAGTCTTCAGTTTTATGTATTTGTTTTATCTTTAAATCGTAATCTATCTTGAATTGATTTTTTTGTGTGTGAAAAGTTGTGGTAACTTGATTTTTTTTCCCTCCAAATAGTTATTGATTGTCCTGGAACTCTTGTTTATTTAGTGATTCTTTCTTTCTCTAACAGATATAATTACTGAATGAATATGCTTTTTCTTCAAAGGATTTCTTCACCACCCACAGCTTTAAGTCTAACAAATCATCTCTTGAAATTTAAATAAGAAAATAAAATCTAACTTCTCTTATAAAAGGTGACATAGAATCTCCTTGTCTTCACTCTTCTACCCCTCCCTCACCAATCCACATCTAAAGGAATAAACAAGTGCATGAGCCAAACAAAAGAAATAAGAAACACAAATTAAAAGGAGATAATTAAGCCTGGCTCTTCCATAATACTAATAAAGGAAGAAAATGCAGGAAGATAAAAGTTATTATAAAATCTAAAAAGGGAATTTAAACCACAAGCTTTCACTGTAGCCTGCATTTTCTTCCCTGGCTTTTGTCTTTAAAAAATGAGAAACATGTAAATATTTATTGGCATATTTTCAAAATATAAAATTAAAACTGGTGTTCCATAAATAAGTGATTGTATCTTTCTCAGTTTACAGGTATTTTGTGCTTTCCTGCTTAATTTTTTGAATTATTCAAATAATTTTAACCAACCACTTTAATAGCTATCTAAATATAAAGACATATCTTCACCCTCAATTGTTCTGGCTTTTGTACAGAAGGGGGAAATATGCCCCAAATGTCAATTTCCTCTTGCAGCAGTGTATGTGGCTCTCACAGTGGAAGATGGAAGCACAATGAAATGTGGGATGCACAAAATAACTGAAAATGTGAAATGTTCTTGTTGAGCTGGTGGTGACCTTTGCAAATTTCTCCAGTTTTGAAGAATTGTCCTTGAACAAGTCAGTCCAAGCAGATTTTATTTTATCTTATTATTTTGAGACAGGGTTTCGCTTTGTCGCCCAGGCTTGAGTGCAGTGGCAGTCATGGCTCACTGTAGCCTTGACCTCCTGGGCTCACGAGATGCCACCACGTCCAAGCTAATTTTTGTATTTTTTAGTAGAGGTGGAGTTTCACTATGCAGCCAAGTCTGGTCTCAAACTCCTGGGCTCAACTGATCCGCCCGCCTGGGCCTCCCAAAGTTCTGGGATTACAGGCATGGATCACTCCTCCCAGTCCCAAGCAGATTTTATATCATGATACTTTGGGCCAGCCCTCTTCTGATATAAATGGAATGTTTACCTGTAGACATTGAGGGATTATCCTGTTTCTAAAGAACTCTCACTTATCCCTATCATTTCCAGTTATTCTCCATTCAAAACTGGCTAGGCTTGCTGTCTTAATCTATTTGGGCTGCTATAACAAAATATTATACACTGAGTGGCTAATAAGCAACATAAACTTATTTCTCACAGTTCTGGAGACTGAAAAATCTAAGGTCAAGGTGTCAGCAGATTTGGTGTCTAGTAATGGCCCACTTCCTGATTCATAGACAGCACCATCTTGCTATGTCCTCACGTGGCTATAGATACAGGGCTCTGGGATCTCTTGTATAGGCACTGATCCTACTCATGAGGGCTCTGCTTCCTAATGGCCTTACTTCCTAATACTGTCACACTGAGGATTAGGATTTCAATACACAAATTTTGACTAAGCATAACAGTCTGTAGCAGTCAGTCTATAGCATTCTGCCCCGGTCCTCCAAAATTTGTGTACTTCTCATCAAAATACATTCATTACATCCTAACAGCCACAAAAGTCTCAACTCTTTCCAGCATCAACTCTAAAGTCTAAAATCTAAAGTCTCATTTAAATGTCATCTAAATCATATATGGGTGAGACTGAAGGTACAATTTATCCTGAGGCCAATTGCTCTCCATCTGTGAATCTGTGAAATCAAACAAGGTATGTGCTTCCAAAATACAATAGTGGGACTGATGTAGGATAGATGTTTTCATTCCAAAAGGAAGAAAGAAGAAAGAAGAAAAGAATAATGGATCCCAAGTAAGTCCATACTGCAAGGTAAAATCCATGAGATTTTAAGGCTCAAGAGTAACCCTCTCTGGCTTAATGTCTTGACCTCCAGGCCCACTGAGTGTTTCACCAGGAGACTGCCTGGCAGTCCCACCTGCAAGATTCTGGCAGAGACTGTCTAGTCCTTGAAAGAAAGGCAATAGTCCCCCACTTTTGAAACCATGAGGTAGATGATCTCTGAATCTACTTTGTGTTCACTCTTCTATTATCTTGAAGAATAGTGCACTAGTTCTGTGGTTCTCCTGTGAAATCCAATAAATCTGACAGCTTTTCCTCATTCCTTCCCATCTCCATCAAATTAGGGATTAGGATTTCGACATATGAGTTTTGGGAGTTTACAACCAATCTATAACACTTGCTATGTAAGACTTCCATAACAAACTCCTCTAAAGCTGTAATGACATTTTAATATTAATGTCAATTACAAAGTATAAGCCATAAACCCATTGAATAAAACTTTGAACCCTTGACAATGAGGACTCATGGTGATCTGAATGAACAGAGAGTATTTTGGTCATTGAAACTAAAAGCTAAGAATCTTTTTGGTCAAGAAGGGAATTAACATTTAAAACACTTGATTTGTGCCTTTGTACATTATATTATTTAACTGTCATATATCAGCAAAATAGGCACTATTTGCTCTATTTTATAGATGAAAGAAAATACAACTTAGAGAGATTATTTCTCTAGCTCAAGGCTACAGAGTCAGTAAGTGATGAGGTCAACATTGAAATCCAAATATTGAATGACAAAGTCTGCACTAACCACCCTCGGACGCTAGTGATGCAAGAGATGATGTTAAACATGGAATCTGGATATATGGAAACTCAAAATGAGACAGTTATCCCTTAAATCTTTTTTATCCTGATAATGTAAAAAAGAAAGTTTTGGTTTTATATTATAGCATATGTTTCTGTATCTTTTAACATTTTTGTGTTCTTCGTTTTCTTTCTTTTTTTTTTTTTTTTTTTTTGAGACAGAGTCTCGCTCTATCACCCAGGCTGGAGTGCAGTGGCCGAATCTCAGCTCGCTGCAATCTCCGCCTCCCAGGTTCACGCCATTCTCCTGCCTCAGCTTCCCCAGCAGCTGGGACTACAGGTGCCCGCCACCTCGCCCGGCTAGCTTTTTGTATTTTTAGTAGAGACGGGGTTTCGCCGTCTTAGCCAGGATGGTCTCGATCTCCTGACCTTGTGATCCGCCCGTCTCGGCCTCCCAAAGTGCTGGGATTACAGGCTTGAGCCACCGCACCCGGCTTGTGTTCATTTTCAACATAGAAGAGAAAGACTTCAGACTCAGAACATTAGGCCAGCAATAGTACCTTGCTAGAATTTAATAAATTTTTTGGTTTTCATAATATATATTTGGATTTTTCTCATCTATTTGTCCTAAGTGATACTGATTTTCCATCAGTAGTAGTAATACAAAGCTCCAGTGTTTAGGTATATTTAATATGTCAATTTAAAGAAAAAACAACATCTAAATATAAGTAATAGTGATATTTGAAAGACTGATGTGTGGGAAGCACATATTTTGTTTTAGATGTGATGCTAGAAATTCTTAAAACAATGTCAATGCTTGAATAATATGATTTGTAATTTCCTCTAAAATTTCTCAATATTCATTTTGTGCCATAGACAACTGAATTTTTAAAATATTGATCCCAGAACATGACAATGTTTTTCTTGCACACTAAAGAAAAGCTTATTGTTTCAATTTTGAAGGATTTTTAGCAATGTTTTATACTACATGAACTACCTAGAAAAATTGTAGAATTTTTTTTTCCTTTATAAACAGTCCTCCACTCCAAGGTAAAATAACTTTTACCTGTAGTCCTACATAAAATTCAAAAATCGACCTAGAACAATTATTCTAACAGTATATTTAAATATATTTTCTAAAGTTTCCATGCTGAAGTTAACCTCAAGGAAGAACTTCCTTGTATCTTTGTACCTCATACCTTTGTACCTTTTATCTGGTACCTTGTACCAAAAGCATCTAATGCAAATTTATTCATTTCTCCAATAAATATTTATTCAGTACCTACTATATGCCTAGCATCGGACACCTAGGATGTATCAGTGAACAAAATAGACATGATTTTGTGAAGCTTGCCTTTGTAGAACTAATTGGAAAAGATAAACAATTAATAATATATAATAAATAAGTAGTAAAAAGAAGTAATAGTTGCTTCGAAATAAGAAAGATTGGAAGGCACGAGGGAGTTGAGATTAGGGTTGTCTGCGCAGGCTTCATTGAAGGTGACGTTAGGACAAAGACTTGAAGAGTCTTTCGCCAGTAAGAGTAGGCAGAGGAAAGTACAAGCACAGTCCCAAGGGAGAAGTTCAAAAAATATCAAGGAGGCTTGAATAGTTGTCGTGCAGGGTATCAAGGAGTGGAATGGTGGGAGGTGAAGTGTCAGGAAGGAGATAGAATAACAGTGATCTATCTTATCTTTTAAAAGAATCACCCTGTCAGCTGGTTGCCAGAAGAGAAATAAGAATGAAAGCTAGGAGACAAGATAGAAGGATATTATAATAATACAGGCAAGAGATGAGAGTGACTTGGACCAAGGTGGAGGTAGAGAAAAGTGGTCATATTCTGGATATATTTTATAAATAAACAATTTCTGGATGAATTGAATATAAAGTATATAAGAACAAGAGGATAATGCAGGATGGACTATCAGGGGATGAATCACTGTCACTGTAGCACGGGGATAAATTCACACCAGGTATTTGGCTGTTGAGCAGCCAGATTTTAATGGAATCGTCTAAGCTCAAAAAGGTTAATTTAAGAGGATAAATATGTAAAGTGTGTGGGCCTTGCCTCTATGACCAGGTAGATCTGAATTATGACCACTACTTCTTGCTAGAATCTTGCATAGTGTTGACTTTTGAAGGTGTTCGTGTATGTGTGTATTTGTATAAACATAGGATCTTGTTAATTTTCATCTCTAAAATCCATCACTAATGGCTTAATTGAAATGCAACTCTGTGTTCTGCTAGTAAACAGTCCTGATGTGTATGAAGTATGTATGAACAGTGATGTGTATGAAGGTATCTCAAGAACAAATGATGCATAATCCAACCAATGTTTCCCCATCCTCTTGTGAAGAGTTGTCACTTCTGATTTATTCTAGCTTAGTATCATCAACATTTGTTAAGCAGTGTCCCATTGGGGTCTTTGCTCCTTGATTTGTTGTTTTTTTTAAAGTAATCATATGCTGATTAGGTTGGGTTGCAGATAAAAGATAGTAACTAAACTGCACCAATAAACTGTCAGTTTGGGTGATTCAGCAGAGGCACACATTTTATTTGACAAGTATTTACTAACCTTCGACCATGTGCCAAGCACTGGGATCATAATGGTATAAAGATACTGTCTCTACCTCAAGATGCAGTATTTCAGGTGAATGATGATAAGGTCTGTTCTAGAGTTGTGACATCAATAGTGAATGAGGAAGAAAGAGATGGGTTTCAAAAACGTATTATTTGTGTACATAGAAAACAAAGATATTCTATATAATTTCTTGAAAAATGCACCATTTCTCAAGAAACATACCATTAACCAAACTTCAGCAAAAGTGTTTGCTGTGGTTTGCTGTGTCCCCACCCAAATCTCATCTTGAATTGTATCTCCCAGTATTCCCACATGTCATGGGAGGAACTCGGTGCGAGGTGATTGAGTTATGGGGTCAGGTCTTTCCTGCATTGTTCTCGTGATAATGAATGAGTTTCACGTGATCTGATGGTTTTAAAAACAGGAGTTTCCCTGCACAAGCTCTCTCTTTGCCTGCTGCCATTCATATAAGATGTGACTTGATCCTCCTCACCTTCCATGATGATTGTGCGGCCTCCCCTGCCATGTGGAAACTTAAGTCCAATAAACGTCTTTCTTTTGTAAATTGCCCAGTCTCAAGTATGTCTTTATCAGCAGTATGAAAGCAAACTAATAGAGTATTCAAAGATGTGATGTAGATCATCAAGAAATAAGTTAAAATAAGAGTTCAAGAATACAATGTGTGAACTCAACAGTTTCCCTTCTAAATATTCATCCAAGAGAAAGAAATATAACCGCACAATGACTTACACAACATTGTTCAGAGCAACTTTCTTTGCAGCAGCTCAAACGAGAAATAATTTAAATGGCCTTCAACTTGAGAATGGATGAACAAATGGTGGTATATTAATACAATTGGGCAACACTCAGCAATAAAAAGAAAAAATCTAATGCTTATAATATCATGGATAAATTTCATACAATTGTTTGACTGATGGGAGTCAAATATTAAAAGGTACATACAGTACGATTCTGTTTACATGAACCAAAAATAAACAAAACTAAGCTAAGGTATTATGAATTAGGGAGACACCTTCTTGGTTGATAAAAATGTTCTATATCTTGATTATAGTATTGATTACATGAGTATATACATTTGCCAAAACTCATTGAACTGTGCTCTTAAAATCTGTGGCTTTTATTATAGGTAAATTAGACTCTCAATAAAAACAGAGCAGTGGGGGGAATAAAATTTGAGGATTGAGCAATCAGAAAATTACATTAAATAAATTTAGACTCTAAGTAATACAATGTTATAGTGTTTTTTTCTAGACAATAGGGATACTACTGCCATATATATGACTTATCATATTAGGGTATTTTAAATTGTTTCATCGGTTTCTTTCTCCCTCATTGAAATATGAGCTCTTTGGAGGAAGGAGTTTTGTGAAGAGCTCAGATATGCTCTTTGTGAAGAGCAGAATGCATGTCACAAGGTATTTTTTTAGAATCTGCCAGGTCCTCAGCCTAGGAAAATCATACAAGTTACCAGACTGGTATCCTTCAAAGTTTGCTTTCAAACTGCTCTATATGTCTTGCCCCATCTGGATCTGCTCCATGTTTAATTATCTCATTTTTTTCTTATTAGTTTCTCATTTGTTTCTATTACGAATCCAACTTAAAAAGCATACTCTCCTACATTTCAGTCCCAATTCAACACCTTTTCTTATGATATAATTAAGGACCTAGATTGGAATTAAGTATTCTAAAGCATAACAGCCATTGTCGTAAAAATATAGGAATTCTCTAGTGAATTTGATTCACTCTGCTCTATTTTGCAGGTTTTTTTATGGATTATTGTGTTTAGGTCATAAAACGTTTCACATCTTGCTGTGCTAGCAGCTATATCTTATTTGTTCATTACTGCTTTTCTTCAACAAATACAAGTGAAATAAGGTGAAAGGCTACCACTGTAGGTGAGCCCATGAGACTGGCTGCCCATGAGTAGCCATGAATTACTGTGTCTACCTGGCTTACCATAGTCTTGCTTCACTCTTGAATATATGTACATTAAAGTCATGTATGCAGTGAGGCAGCTTTTCATTACTGGCAAGGCTAAAGAAACTTTGGAATAAATGGCTCATTTTTACAAGGCAGTCTGTTTTCATACCAGAACACGTTTTAGGTTATTTGGTGTCTTTGGTTGGGCATAAAAGCAATTGAGAACTGGCTGAAAGGGTTTGATGGTGTTTTATTTAAAGTGATAATCCTCTGAGACATTATTCTTCTCTCCAACAGTACCTGTCTCTGAGACCGAAGTTGTTTTGTTTTATTTTGTTTTTAGAGTCAGGTCTTACTGTCACCCAGGATGGAGTGCAGTAATGCAATCACAGAAGCTCACTGCAGCCTCAGATTCCTGGCTTCAAGTGATCCTCTCACCTCAGCCTACCAAAATGTTGGTGTTACAGACATAAGCCACTGTGCCTGACCTGAGACTGAAGTTTTAAATGCATCTTTTTTGAATCCCATAAGAGGATTTCTGAGGATAATTCAAATTTGTCCCTTTGAAGAAGAGATATAATACATGTAATAACTTCAAGACAGAGCAATCTCCAAAGAATAGGGAAGATCAGAAATTAACAGTGAGAAAAACAAACAAACAAACAAACAAAAACTTAGGCTGTCTGTGAAGACACAGAGCTCATTGGATTCTGGTAAGAAAAAGACATTCTGGTTGGGCCCAGGGGCTCATGCCTGTAATCTCAACATTTTGACAGGCTGAGGCAGGAGGACTTCTTGAGCCGCGGAGTTTGAGAGCAACCTGGGCAATATAGTGAGACCCCATCTTTACAAAAAATGTTTTTTAATTAACCAGGCATGGTGGCACGTGCCTGTGGTCCCAGCTACTCAGGAGGTTGAGGTGGATTGCTTGTGCCTGGTGGGTGGAGGAGATACAATGAGCCAAATTGCACCACTGCACTCCAGCCTGGGCAACACAGTGAGACTCTGTTTCAAAAAACAAAAAAAAAAAAAAAAAAAAAAAGAAAGAAAAAAGAAAAACACATCCAGAAGTCCTGATGTTTTAGAATATATAGTACATCTATGTGTCTACATTTACAGGGTGAGGGGTGTTCTTAAGAGCTTAACAAATGGTCCTATTGAAGGAAGACAGTGTTTATGATGGGGTTTAGGAAAGAATGTTAGCTTAAAAAGCAAGTGACATAAATTTATTCATTTATTTAACCTTTCTAAATTCTGAGTGACCTGGTACAAGGAAGCTCATCCAAAAGGGAGCCTATAAAGACCCAAGGGCGTATAGAATATAAATGCTGCTTGGAAATTTTTCTAAGAATGTGGAAAATTACTTCCAACTCTATCTTGCTGTTTTCCTTTTATTCAGACCTGTGTGGTACAAGAGAACTGGTGAAAAGGAGCCTTATTAAAGCTCTGAGGTGGGGAGGCAACTCAGAATGTTCAAAAATCACTGAACAGAGTTAGAAGACCTGATCTTGTCTCCTGGCCCTTATCTGTACAGAAAAAAATAAGGCTTTCATAAATTTCCTTTCAGCCCATTCTAACTTTCTTTAACTCTGGCTCAAATCTTTTTCAGTTTGAAATGATCCTCAACCCTTCTCTTTTCCAATCTCTCCAACTGTCTTCATGTGGAATAGGTTGGATCTTTAATCATTTGTGTTGCTCTTCACCAAAAGATGGTTACTGACAGAAGTTACCACTTTTTTTTTGACAGAGTCTCATTCTGTCACCCAGGCTGGAGTGGTGCAGTGGTGTGATATCGACTCACTGCAAGCTCTGCCTCCCGAGTTCAAGTGATTCCCCTGCCTCAGCTTCCTGAATAGCTGGGATTACAGGCACACCACCACGCCCAGCTAATTTTTGTATTTTTAGTAGAGACGGGGTTTTACCATGTTGGTCAGGCTGGTCTTGAACTCCTGACCTCATGATCTACCCACCTCAGTCCTGCAAAGTGCTGGGATTAGAGGCCTGAGCTACTGCACCCAGCCAGAAGTTATGACTTTTTAATTTGCTGCTCTGAGGCTCACTTTAAGGATTTGCTGCAAAAGGTGCTCATACGGACCCCATTTCTCACTATTACTTGCATTTGGAAAATTCACTACTATGACATCAAAAGCTGCTAAGGAATCTCCCAATAGATCCCTTGTGGGGCTCTGAAGCTCCTTGGTCCTTCAAAGGGTCCTGCTTTGGCAAAATCAATCAACTCATTTCTACTCCATTGATGGTAGAAGTTCAAGTATCACATTTTATGAGAATATGACTAGAGGTCCCCCTTGAGTAGTTCCTCTAAGACTTCAAGATTCCGTGCTGCTGTGAGGAATGTTCAGGAATATCAAGCCCATTTTGCTTCCTGCTCCCCAATTTGCTGTCCACCCCAAGCCTCCATCCAAAGGTACTCCCCTGATCCAAGGTACTCCAGCAGCAAGCAGAAGGACACTTTTTATCCTTCTCTAGTTTGTCTGACTTTCCTTGTTCAGATTCATACAAAACAATAGAGATCCCAACTAACTTTTCTTCTGAAGGCGCTCATATGCTTAATCTGATTTCGCTTATACAATTTGCTGATTTTCCTGTGAGAGAAGTCTACACAGGCTTACTTGCTTAAATATGAATAAAACTGAGACCCAGAAACATTAAAAGACCGATAGACCCCTGACTGGTCTTAACCTCTGCAGTCCCACCCTCTTTCCCTCCATACTCAACGGAAGGATAAGGCTAGGCACTAGGTCATGCTGTATTTTCAATGGTTGCTGATGTCCCATAAAAAATTCCAACTTGATTATATACTCAGGAGTCCCCTGGTAAGCTGGGGAGGGATAGTTAGAGATGGATAGTTCTTTTTTAACCTTTGAGTTCTGTATTTCTTTTTAAGCCACATTTTTGCCCAATTCCTGTGTAATTAGATAACAAGAAAGGTATCAGAGGTCAAGTTTCATCTTGATAACTGGGTTTTGATTCATAGGATCATAGAATCACTGTTAGATGGGGTTTCTCAAACCTTTCGTTTGATAAATAAAGTACTACAGACTAGAAAGTTGAGATGACTTGTTCAACTCATTAGCTTTTAGATTTTCTGTCTTCTAGATCAGTGTTTTTATTTCCTGAGTGTTAAAGATTGTTAGATTCTGTCTTCTGCCCTCTGAATCAAGAAACAAGCCCTCATTCATTCATTCATTTAACAAGAATCCATAGTAATCTCTGTGCTGGGTGTTAAAGGAACTGCAAAGAATTATCAAATATTGGTTGTGCCCAAATCTTACAATCTGGTTACAAGTTTTAATGTGCACACTAGTAGCTCCATTTGTTTTTCATTTAAATAAGATAAGAAACATCTGGCTTGCTACACTTAATATTAGACTGAAAACAATATTGTTTTTATGTATGGTCGTTCAAACTCTGCAGCATATGCTTTTCTTTAAATATTTTGCAATGTGGGTGATGAAAGCAACTTGGCCTTCATACCTAACCTTTAAGGAGAGGGTGGTTGCTATGTGACTTCACAACTCCAGTTATTTTTGCATTCATTAGAGGTTGCCTCAGAGATGCTCTAAAGCTCGTCCTCCATCATTTGCTTTCAGTAAGGTTTTTAATTACCACACGCTCAGTGAAAATGAAAGTTCTGACCCTGTCTATATTCAGAACATATGGCACATTTCAATCCCATCAACTTGTGGTGATGGGATGTGACAATCTCCAAGAGGCTGATTTCTGAACTGTAACGTTGCCAAGCTTGTGCCTTGCTGGCATTTCTATCATGGAAGGCTCAGGAGCGTTGCAGTCGGTGTCAAATACAGGGGACCTTGGGCAATTTGCTAACCTTTCCACACATTCATTCAGTGAAAATTACCCAGCAATCTGTAAAACTACATTCTGCGAGCTTGCAATGAGGATTGAATAGTATGTGAAGCATCTAGCACAATGCATGGCACATAGTATACTTTCAATAAATATTAGTTTCCTTCCTCTTTTTCCTGCATAAAAAAAACTTGTGATAAGAAGTTAAGTGTACAGGCCGGGCACAGTGGCTCATGCCTGTAATCCTAGCACTTTGGGAGGCTGAGGCAGGCAGATCACAAGGTCAGGAGATTGAGACCAGCCTGGCTAACAAGGTGAAACCCCGTCTCTACTGAAAATACAAAAAGTTAGCCAAGTGTGGTGGCACGTGCCTGTAGTCCCAGCTACTTGGGAGGCTGAAGCAGGAGAATCACTTGAACCCAGGAGGCAGAGGTTGCAGGTGAGCCGAGATCGCACCACTGCACTCCAGCCTGGGCGACAGAGTGAGATTCCATCTAAAGAAAAAAAAGGAAAGAAGTGTACATTGCCACTTATTTCTGCCTCCTTGCTGAGAAATAAGGAAAGTACTTAAAAAAAAAAAAAAAAAGTTTAAATATATGAAACAGGAATACTTCCCAAATGGTCTCTTAGGCATATGGATTATTCTGTGGCTGCGAGAGTGAGACAATGACCTGGATATATATACTTTTATGCAAGCTAAGTACCAGCTGACTCTCTAAAATTGTGTCTGGGCATTTGCTTCCCTGTACAGGTACAAAAGCCAGTCAACTTTCCAAAGCAGACAAGGGCATCCACTTTGAGAGCTAAATAGCAAACTTATGATCGGATTCTCTTCTCCATGTTAAATTAATGAAATCTCCATGTTAAATTAATGAATTATATATGGATATGAAATTGGGGTGAATGTGAAAGGAGAAAAAGGAGAAAATGGTTATTTTCTAACCCTTGTTCATTCATTACTTTGGAAAGTGGTTCATTTGAGTGAAGGCTAGGGTTAGTCAGTCTATGCTAATCTGAGAATAAGGGAAACTGACTTAGGGAACACATACAAATTTCTCTTTGGGGTTTTTTGACAGAGAAGCAAATTTCAAATCCTATAAAAGTAGTCTGGTCTCAAAATGACCAAATAGTTTTGTTGTAGGCTGAAGATTTAAAAATCTATGTAATTTATTTTCAAACTTGAAAAAAAGTTTTATTGTACACAGTTGGCCCTTGCATTAGCTTTATTGCCTTTTACTCTGTTTTGTAAATCCAGTTGCACTAAATTTACCAAATATAGGAATTAATTATTTTCTCTACCTTGGTTATTAGGAGTATATGTAAGCAGTCTCTCCAGATTATTGAAGTGTTTATCAAATCCTTCTTACTTCCTGGAAGTGGTATTTAACATTACACTGCTACTGGTAATTAGGAATAGACAGTCCCTTGAAGAATTATTCGGGGTGGATTTTATCAAGTTTTCCTATAGTTCAAAGGAGTTTATCAAATATAAATGGGAGGCATAAGGACCCCTGAGGAGGCTCAGAGGTCTGGGAAGCAGGAAAGGATTTGGACAGCATAAGAACACAAAAAGTAAGATGATTTGATTTGTGGGCTTAAGAATAAATGAGTAAACTGCAGTTATACATGTGGAAATTTACATTGTACACAGCTATGTTCCTCCTTCCTAATACACCCTCATTTCCTTTTGTGAAATGAATTACTCCCCAGTTTGTGTAGTCTTGATGGGAGAAAAATTCCATGTGCTCTCATCTACAGTGGAAACCAGCGCATCACACCCTTTCTGTCCTCTTCCTGACATAGCTGTGGCAGCCAAACAGTCTGAAAAAATATTTTCTGCAGGCGTTTCATCCTGAATGAATAATGAAGGCTGGAAGGAATATGTGGAAGTCACACATTGCAGCAGCTACATCAGCAGAATGGACAGCATCTGTCCAGACTTCTCACAATAGGGAGATTGCTGGCTTCCTGTTTTTTAGCCTTTCAGGGGTCCGTCCAGTTGCCAAACTCATTCCCCCCAACTTCTGTGGATTCTCTAAATTCCTGGTATTCTCTAACAAATGCCCTTTTCTGTAAGTTAGCCAAAGCTAGTTTCTATTGCTTGCAACCAAGAAATTCTCACTTATCTAGGCCTTCATTTTAAGCTTGCCTCAAAATACGTTATACTTTTTCAATTAATACATTGGATTATCAGTGGAGAATTCTTAAAATGAAAGGGGCTCTGGAGATCCTGTAAGCCAGCCTCCTGCTTCTTCCGCAGTTCTCTGGGGCAAATATGAGACACGTGTTGATTGCCCTGTAAAATGTGGGAACATTGTGATATAAAGGTTAAGTGAGTTGGCAAGATATGTCTTCCCCAAAAAAATGGAAAGAAAGGGAACACAGTTCCCTTGAGACCTCTGTTGTTCTTGTTGATGGATTGAGTTGATGTTGGACAGGCATAAGAATGGTGTGGCAAGAAGTATCATTTTAAACCTGTCCAATATAGTATTCTTCACCCTCAACTGCTCACTAGAACTGCTTGTTTCCAGTTACTGTCTGCACTTGTTTCTTCAGCTGTACAGTGGAGATGAATACGCACCACCTCGTAGAAATATTGAGAAATTTAAATGAGATGAGTGTGTGTTTCTGGGATCAAAACCTAACAAAATACTGAAAGTTATTTTTAAGAACAGAAATTGTTATGATATGCATTATAATGGGAAATTTCTGGATACCAGAACCTCTATGAGAAAGAGATGTTTGTAATAATTACAAATGCAAAATAAATAAAGCAAGCATTATTTGCATAGTATGTGTTGCATATAGAAATGCAGCACTCAGGTACCCCTGCAAAAGGCTTGTTGCCCAGCTGCTGAGAATGCTGGCAACCCCTGCAAGGATTGCCTCAGCTGCAGAGAGCCCCCTCACCAAAGATCATGTCCTTCTGCGAGCAGCCACATTTATTGGCTGTTGGATCAAGGTGTGATAAATGTCCTGGCCATTTCAGCCCACTGTCAGACAGCTCTGTCAGGCCATGATAGCTCCAGAACTTCCCAAGAGATTAGGCAAGGCTGTCACTGGGCCATCATCACAGCACAACTTCTCCTACTGCCCAACCTTGCTTGTTTCCCTTTCCTCCCACAAATGTTAGTCCGAAGGGCATTCCTCAGTGAATATCCTGAATGCTAAACTCAGATTCTGCTTCCAGAGGAACACAGTCTACAACACCTTGTACTGGGCATTTTATATTGGATTGTTTTAGGAAAATTCTGAGATAGACCTATTATTTTTTGCATTGTAAAAAATGAGGGAATTGAGACTCAGGGACGTAAGCAACTTGTCTAAGGAAACATATGAAGTGACAACACTGGGATTCAAATGTAGTTTGGCTTGATTCCAAAAGCCAACTCTTTCCAGAAATTATTAATATATCTCTTCTTAGTCTGAAAGAACAATTTTCTCCCCCAGAGGGAGCAGCGGGGCTCTGCGCTTTGGGCAGGGTCAAAGCTATACTTTCCACATCATTGTTTAGGTTTGTTCAGATGAGATTTCCTTTTGCCTTTATTCCTTGGCATTCTTCTCTACTCCCTGAGTTAATGCCTATTGTTTTAGCCTAAAAATAGCAAGTGTCAGCTTTTACACATTTTCAAAAATTTCAATGTAATTATTTAAAAATAGGCTCCGAAGTTTTGTTTTCTCTCTGTTGGCAACCGTGGTTGCTATGGAGTTCAAGTAATAGATTGTGATGTTTAACACTGAATTAATTACTACTTCTCACTCCTAGGGAACATCTAATTATACATATTCATGCCCAGCAGGATTTGGTTTTAAGGAAACTGTGTGTGCATATGTGTGTGTGTGTGTGTGTGTCTGTGTGTGTGTGTGTCTGTGTGAGTGTGGGTGTCCCTTTACTGTAAAAGGCATACTGGGGAAGGGTCTTGGTTTGTGATCTTCCATAAGACTTATTTGTCCTCCTTAATTACATTTTCTCCTACTAAATCTGGCCTATATTGAGATCAAATTGTTCCCTTATTCATCCAAATGGCTTTTCCTTTTACTTGATAATGGTGGCCTCTTTTATTTTGAACAATATGTTGAGGTAAAGCAGAGTGATTTCCTCTATTTCCTCCCTCAGTTTTGATCACATGTATCATGAGTAGTGAAGTGTATTACTGGCTGTATAATTTTGGAATTGTATATCTTTTGGAATCACATGCCCTCTTGAGTCTGAATCCTGGTTTGTTTGTTTTTGTTTGTTTGTTTGTTTGTTTTGAGATGGAGTCTTGCTCTCTTGCCCAGGCTGGAGTACAGTGGCATAATCTCGGCTCACTGCAACCTCCATCTCCTGGGTTCAAGTGATTCTTCTGCCTCAGCCTCCCAAGTAGCGGGGATTACAGGTGCCCACCACCTTGCCCGGCTAATTTTTGTATTTTTAGTAGAGATGGGGTTTTACCATGTTGGCCAGGCTGGTCTCAAACTCCTGACCTCGTAATCTGCCTGCCTCGGCCTCCCAAAGTGCTGGGATTACAGGCGTGAGCCACTACACCCAGCCTGAATCCTGGTTTTACCACTTACTTAATTTATGACAGGTCATGTCAGGCTTCAATCTCAATAACTTCATAAAATAGGGATGATATTATCTACTACATGAAGTTGTCATAAAGATTAAATCAGGTTTTAAACAAAAACATTGTGCTTCTTGTTTCTCAAACTTTAATATGCAAGATAGAGATCTTGCTAAAATATAGATTCTGATTCAACAGGTTAGGCATAGAGTCTAAGGTTTTTATTTCTAACAGGCTCCCAGTTGATGTTGATGCTGCTGGTCCATGGACCACACTCTGAGTAGTGAGAATTGAAATAATGCTGGGCACATGCATGAGGTCAATGCATTTGCAGCTGTTTGTATTGGCCCTTAATTAGTCTTTATCCTATACCTTTTGAACAGAAAGAGCACAAAAATTCACACCCATTAGTGACATGGAGAAACTAAGGCACGAACAAGCAGATCCTATAACATTAAGATGACTCCACTGGATGTCTCTGCTGCGTATTGTAGCCTTGCCCTGTGAAGCTTCTACTTTTCCCTGTATGGGCTGTTGCAACTCCTGCTGCTCCTAATGGGAGTTACCCAAGCATGTATTGAGGAAAGAACATAAATCCTGTGGTGTTTTTTATATACTCAACTAATAAAGCAATTTTGTGTTTTACTAAAAATAAACCAATTTCTTGACACTGACAGTAAGGCATTGCAAAATTTACACCTGTTGATTGACTCATCAGATGACCATTAAAAAATTGGATTTAGGGTGTTCCTTTGAAAATTGAGCTGTGGCTCAAAAGCTTATGAGACCTAAGTGGTTGAAATTGCACAAAGCGACAAGGTGCACTTTTTAAAGACTAAAATGCAGCCCCTTGCTTAAGAGATGCCGAGATTCTTACAAAACAAGAGTTGGCAACCTTTCAGATGTGAGTAGGTGGTATTTCTTTTATTTATACTCTTTTCATTTAGGAGAGGTGGTAAAATGTTGCTTATTCAAGAAGGCTAGGAAAAGACTTTTCTGTATCCCTTTTCAGTCATTGAAGAGAAAGCTTCTCTCTGTAACTTCTGCCATGAACATCAGTAACATAATTTTATGTTTCATGGGCCCCAGGAATTTCTGTGTTGTTCTGGCTTGTACTTTTTAATCATTTTTCCCTTGCTGGCCTTTGCCACTCTATCTTTTTGCATCTTGAACCAAGACTAATATGTACCTACCACTCTTTTTTCCTCAGGCTTTCCTTCATCCACATTTCCATAGGACAGGGTGGAAAAGCAATGATCACCAAAGCCCTCCAATGGCTGTCTTGGCCCAACATGTTTTGACTCCTTGCTAACGTCTCTGACCTCCTGTCCCACTATTCACCCCTCATTTACTGCACTTGAGCCACATAGACTTCCTTGCTGTTTCTTGAATATAACAGGTATATTCCTGCTTTAAGGCCTTTGTTTGGTTGTTTCCTTTGCCTAGAACTCTCCCTGCTCCCAACCTCTCCATAGCAGCCCTGATAACCCCTTCCTCTCCTTTAAGCCTTCCCTTCACAATGAAGCCTTCCCTGACTATTCATTTAATATTGCAAGCTGCACATGATGGCTATGCTCCCATTCCCACACTCCAAATTCCCCCAGCCCTGCTTTGCTTTCTCTTTTTTCCATAGTGCTTGTGATCTTTCCACATGTAGTGAACTACAGTATTTGCACCTCCTCATCCTTTCTCAACATTGCTGATTTGTGCTGAAAATGCCCTTTACGCCCACATTAGGGAAATGTAAGTCTTCAAAAACAGCAGAAATACTTCTTCCTAAAGAAAAGTTAAAGCTGTTCTATGTCTTAATTTTGATAGTAGCTATACAAGTATACACATTTGTCAAAACTATCAAAATATACACTTTAAGTGAGTACAGTTTACTGTATGTAAAATATACCCCAATAAAGTTAGTTTTTAAAAAGAAGGTATAATCATAGACCCTTGGGTCATGGTGTAGGTATGGGGTAGGCTGATATTATAGGGTAGTAGTAGAAGTTGGCATTTAGGAAGGTATATTTTTTCCTGGGAAATAGTGTGGACAAAGAGGTCAGTAAAAAATTATATAATGCAACTCACTCCCTCTGGCTTTGAGTGACTAGAGAAAATCCCTAGGTGTTAAGCTCATTTGCTTTGTCCTTGTTGGTTCTTCTCTTACTTGTAGGTACCGTTAGAAACTGGAAGATTTCAGGTCAGTTTAGTTGTATCTTATTCTAAAGTGAGTTGATTCCATTTCAATCCTAAAAGGGGTGGGAATTAGAATCGAACTCAGAAAACTGCAGTTTTTATCTGAGAAGAAAACTGCTCATATTTCCTGTTTGAAAAACAAGCTAGGAGAAGCAAATGATTGATCTCTTCTCATGTTAATAAATCCCCCCAAAAGTTTCCATTTTAAACTTTTCCAAATGAGTCAGGCAAGTCTGTGATGGGAGAAAACACAGTCAAGGAAAGTAGCAACAATAAAAAGAAGATATAAAACTAAATTCCATTGCCTGTGAAACACTCCCCATGATAGCATGGAAGGCTTGAGAAAAACTCATCAGTACCTGAGTATCAGTGTTAGCCCTGGACATATTAAAACCTATTGTCCTAAACTTGGAAAAATCTTTAAAATGCTCATAGAAGCACGTATAATTAAGTAGCCATAATTATAGTGGGTTTTAGGATCTTTTTCCTTACTCCAAGTATTCTATATATAACAGTGAGAGAAATCTAACACAGCTGACTCCATCTTGCCTCTAACCTCAGAGCTAACTGCCTTTGCTCACCCCTGCACATAGGCCAAGCTAACTATGGGAGGAATTTAGTTTATAATTCAACTTTAAAGCAAGCATAATAGTCCCTTCTCAAAACCAACTCCTGAGGAGATAAGGAGGGTGTACACACAAGTAGCAATGTTATGCCAAAGATTTATGGGGACATTGTGAACTAACCAAGGACAAAGAAGTTCTGCAAAATCTCTGGACTTCTGCTGATACCCAGATGTCTGCGGTCACCAGTTGCCTCCTGATCGCAACCCTTTGTTTGTTCTGCTTTCCCCAGTATAAAAAGAAGCTTGAGAGTCATGTCTTTTCAGATGGTTCTTTATGGACTTATGCCCACCATCTTCTTGGTTTGCTGGCTCTCTGGAATGAAGTCACCTTCTTTGTTCCAACACCTGTCTCTTGACTTACTGGCTGCCAGGTGGCAAGTGGCACAAGCTTGGACTGACTTATATATATATATATATATAATATATTTATAATTAATATTATAAATATTATATAAATATAAATATTATAATTAATAATATAATATATAAAAAATATATTTATATATATATATATATATAGGCAGGTTCTGGAATCTTCCCATACTGGAATAGATGGCAGGCTCCTTGTAAAGTACTCCATGACATACTAAAACTTCCATTGCTCTAAATGTCATCAAGAGGATGTATCTGCCTGTATCCTGCTCCCTTGCACTAGAATTTAGCTAGCAAATATGAATCTTGTGTGTGAATGTGAGAGGTCAGATTTATTTCAGGTGCTCTTAGATGTCTCCCTAAAGTTAACCCCATTTTCAATTCTTATCCAAAGAATTTTTTTCCCATCTTCTCAAGTAAAAAGTATTTGAGGATGCTGCTTTCTTTTTCACTTTATTTATAATATCAGTTTTCTAATTTTATGATCTCAGAGCCTAATTCCTCATATCATTCTTTAAAATATCTAATGATTCTTTCTGATTTGCATGCTAAATAATACTTCTAATCCTTCACATTTTATGGATATTTTTAGATTGCTACCACATCCACGTCTACCACCTGCTGTTGCTCCCTACTGGTTCTGCCCAGCTAAACTATACGTGTTTAATTCTTCCAGTCTTCCTTTATCCACCAGACCCTTAAAATGGTGTTGGGCTCCTTTAGGACTCTTCTTGATTGTTGATGCCCTGTGACCCTGCAGGTCATCTCTCTGAGATGGCATTTTAAGGCAATCTTAAAATTACATTTCAATAATTTTTGCTTCCATTAAAAATAAGCAATACAGAAAGAGTCTTGTGGTAGTGATTACTGATGTTTGTCAAGTATTTCTAGTTTTCTCCCTTCTGTATACACAGTAGGGATGCATTTCCTGGGCCCTTACAATTGGCAGGGGCTTGTGACTGGCGAGTCATGAGTAATGAATCACTTCCAGACCATGAAAGACCCTCTAGAGTGCTGTTTTCTCTCTAGAATGGTGACTGCCAATGTTCGAGATAGTGGCTGTTCTGTTAGCCTTGTTTCTTGAGTTGCTACAATTAAGAGAAACTCTTATGCCAAGCTCTACTGTCCATATAACAAGAACAAGGAATATACTCTTGTCATTTTAAGCCTCTGAGACTGGGGAGCTGTTTGTTATTGGAGAATTACCTAAGTTGTCCTAACTGATACAACTCTAGCAGATACCCTTAGATGCCCCCATGAATATAGATGCCTATGTTACACTCAGCAGTCTGTTATAATACAGTTTTGAATATGCGAACATGGCAAATCTCTACCGGATGCTATACCATATAAAACTGATGCCTCCGCCTAGACGCTTGCCATGTGTCAGTCAGACAGAAATCAGTCCAGAAGAGGTAACACATTTTGAACCTCTTATCAAAGACATGAGATCTAAGATACAGAAAAACTAGGTATCCCCTAAATCTTCAACACAAAAATTTCAAAATCATGTCTGGTGTAATTAAGCATATTGGATCTTGGACTCAAATACTGTGACAGCAGCAGGAATAAATATGTGTTCTGGGACTTCTCCTTCCCAGAACCCAATGCTTCATAGCACACAAATTACTCCTTCAGCTGGCTGCCATTTGATATTTCTATTTAAAAATGAAATCAATGAACTTATTTTTTCCCCTGGAAAAATGATTAACGTGTTTCTCTCAGATTTAGATAAAATGGAATGTTTTAGATAAGCTACTTTTAAAAGATTTTGAATGTAACTTAATATCATCTTGGTTCATATTTTAAATGTATGTATGCATATGTGTGTATACATGCACACAATATAGAAAAATATTTTAAATATATTTTAAATAAATACATATAAATAAAATACATTTTTAAAATATGTATTTTTCTATATTGTATGTATGTATACACACGTACCTGTATACATGTTTGTGTATACATACTATATATATATTTAAACAACATGAATGGATTTTTAATATTTTAACTCCTTCTATTCTATTACAACTACTCTCATTTCTGTCTTTTCTTTTCAACCTTTATCGCTGTGGAAACATATTTTACAAACTTCAATTTATATTACACATAGAGATTTTGTTCTTTGTATTTTATCTGCCATTATTTTAGGGATTATTTTATTTCAACATAGCCTTCCCAGATTTTCTCCCATCTTCATCGGAATAAGTTTCATTAGACTGAAATTCTATTAAATGATGTGAAATTGCCATTTATAGGTCAAAAATAGTTGAGAAAACAAGTCAATATAATACAATTTTCTTAACTATTCTTTAGTGGTTGAACACGCTGATTGTTTTCAGATTTTAACCTCAGAATAAGTCTTCTTTAAATATCCTTATTCATTGATTTAAAAACTACTTTCTTAGTGTATATTCCCAGATATAGGATTACTACCTAAAATGTTATTCTTTCCTTTATTCCTCTCTGGCAAACTTCTATGTATCCTTTGAGATCCAACTCAAATGTTTCCCTTTTTGTGAAGATATTCAGTATTCTCCCTGCTCCCCACAACACTGTACATATTTTGCAGCACTATTCTGTGGCTATTGAAAGTTTCAGTCTATAAGTCTGCCTTCACTGGCCTCTCAGCTGTATCTTACTCTCTCGTAAGTCATCTGTGTTGCTAACAGTGCTTGGAACACAGTAAGTGCTCAATATGTGTTATGAAATGGAATGAGTAAATGTTTGTGCATGCTCTCAGGCACACATTTGCATGTGATATTTGATATTTAGCACTAGGGCTGTTGGTCTCAAGGCAGAGCTCTGAAAAGCTCAGATTCTTTTGTTTTTATTTGAAGAGGTGGGAAGTGTGCTTTGAGCTAATTGACAACTAGTAGGCTCCAGTGTCTTTGTTTTTGTCCCTCAGCCCTGGTTCCTGCCTTGATTGGATATTCACCTTTCTTGGCATCATGCTGTGCTAAATACTTGTGTTTGACTTTGACCCCTTCCTGAGTATTCATTTTGTACCTGCCCTCCACTTTCCAAATTCCATCTCTTTGCTTGCTTTCACCTTAATGTCTGTAACTTTATTGATTCTTTAAATAGAATTGTTTTTAGGTAAATACTTCATGTTTTTTTTTCTTCCAATTTTACCAACTTATTTCCACCTTCCTTATTCCTTCTTGGGTAGCCATAAAGACTGCATCCTAATTGCAATCCCGGATGATTTTGACTGTAAGTTAGACTGTAGGATAAAATTCTCTAATTTGTTCTTTATGGACCTGAAAACAGACAGGCAGCACACTAAAATTTCCAGTGAGGACTATTGATTTCCAAGCCCTCCTTCATGGACAGTGCATGCTCCTATACTTAAATATCAAACAACACCCCATAACAGTGTTTCTCTGAAAAGTAGTGTTCTTTCTTTTGCCAGTTGTTAACTGTGTGACCTTGAGCAAGATACTTAACTCTTTGAGACTGTTTCCTAACCAGGATATTTATAGCTATCATATGAAGATGAAGAGGTTAAGTGAGATGATGCACTTAATATTTCAACTCCTTAACACAGTGCCTGACAGAATATCTATACTTCCTAAGTATTGATGTACTCTTTATTTTGAAATGTTTCATCCTGATTATACTATTTGTTGACTTGAGAAAATCTACATAATGCCCTCCCTCTGGGACACTCAGACGACTAAGAACTAGAAGTTCTAAGCTAATTTGAATAATATTCTCAGAGACTTAGAGGCAGGGTTGGGACAGAAGGAAAATGTGGAAGGGTGAACTCCCGTGGAAGCTATTTTGAATACATAGTAGAGGCTTCAGTTCATATTTGGTGACTTTTCTGCTGGATGCATAGTCATTCACTGAGTTGTCCTTCTTTCCTTTCTCTTACCATGCTCTAATATTCCAACCCAACATACTTACATCCTTTCCAGATAGGAAAATATCTCTATCTATCTATCTATCTATCTATCTATCTATCTATCTATCTATCTATCCCAACATACTTACATCCTTTCCAGATAGGAAAATATCTCTATCTATCTATCTATCTATCTATCTATCTATCTATCTATGTATTTTTAAACCACTGTACTGAGGTACCATTTACATATAGAAAGCATAGAAAGCTGCACATATTTAAAGTATACAATTCATGAGTTTAAGGGGAAGTATATGCCCATAGAACCATCACCCCCATCAAGACCATAAATATATGCATCATCTCCTAAAGTTTTCTTCCACCTCCTTCCACCTATTATTAAATTTCTATTTATTTCTATTATTATTTCTTCCACCTATTATTAAAATTATTAATATGTGTATGTGTGTGGTAAGAGCACTCAACGTAAGATCTACCCTCTTATTGTACATACTTCAAGTATATAATACAGTATTGTTAGCTATAAGCATTATACTGTATAATAGATCTTCAGAGCCTATTTATCTTGTATAACTAAAACTTTGTACCCTCTAATCATCACTTTCCCATTTTCCCCTTTCCTGGTAACCACCATTCTACTCTCTGCCCTATGAGTTTGACTATTTTAGGTTCCATATATAAGTGAGATCATACAGTATCTTTCTATTTCTGGCTTATTTCACCCAGAGTAATGCTATTCGGGTCTATCAAGGTTGTCACAAATGGCATGATTTCCTTCTTTTTTTAAGGCTGAATAATATTCCATTGTATGTATATACTACATTTTCTTTATCCACTCATCTGTCAATGAATGATTAGGTTGTTTATATATCTTGGCTATGTGAACAATGATGCAATGAACAAGGCAGTGCAGATATTTCTTCCAGATCCTAATTTCAATTCTTTTGGATGTATATACAGAAGTGGGTTTGCTGGATCAGGTAGTAAATCTATTTTTAATTAGTTTAGAAATCTTCATGCTGTTTTCCATAATGGTTACCAATTTATACTCCCACCAACAGTGTACCAGTGTTCCCTTTCCACCAAATCCTCACTAACACTTAACTAACACTTAACCTTTTTTAAATTTATGATTGCCTTCCTAACAAGCGTGAGGTGGTATCTCTTTGTGGTTTTGATTTGCATTTCCCTCATGATTAGTGATGTTGAGCACCTTTTTATACGTATCTGTTGGCCATTTTTGTATTTTCTTGGGAGAAATGTCTATTCAGATCCTTTGCCATTTTACAGTCAGGTTATTTGGGAATTTTGTTTTTTATTTGTTTGTATGCTATTGAGTTGTAGGAGTTCCTTGTATATTTTTTATATTAACCATTTATCAGATATATGACATACAAATATATTCTCCCATTTCAGAGGCTGCCCTTTCATTTGCTGATTGTTTCTTATGCTGTGCAGAAGCTTTTCATTTTGGTATAATCTTGTTCATTTTTACTTTTATTGCCTGTGCTTTTGGTGTCCTATCTAAAACATTATTGCCAAGACCAATGTCAAGAAGCCTTTCCCCTACATTTCTTTTAGAAGCTTTATGATTCCAGGTTTCACATTTAAAGCATTAATATCATTATAAGTTTATGAGTTCTCTACTTCTTTCTCCTCCTCCTCCTCTTCTTGATTCTTCTCTTCCTTTTCTGCCTCCTTATTTTCTTCCTTTCCATGACTCAGTTTCAATTCTTTTTCTTGTGTATTGCAAAAGAAGATTTTTGTCTAATGCAAGAATAAAGTCTGATATCCTGATTACTTAAACCTACTTCAGGTAATTGATGACCCTTAAGAAACACTGTCAGCTTTTTTCGCCTGGTCCCCTTGGAAGTATTTATTGCCTTTTTGTGTTAAATTTGCAAATCTCTGCAATAACCTATCAGGTGACTATTACGTTTTCTCATTCATATTAAGTAAACATTGAAGCTTATGATTTGTTTGTCAATATTTGATTTCCTATTAGCATGTATTCCACTGATTTTTCATTAACTCAGGTGTATTTCAATTGTCAATCTTACCTAATATTTATTACCACACAGTTGTGTTTGAGCCTTTATATTTTGATCTCTCACTTTTTTCTAGGTATTTATTAAGGCTTTGTAGATAAAGGAGGAAGGTGTATTCACTTTCTATTGCTCTTATAACAACTTACTGCAAACTCAGTGACTTGAAGCAACACAAATTTATTATCTTACATTCTGTGTGTTTTAAGTCTGACACAGATCTCACTGGCTAAAACCAAGGTGTTAACAGAGCTATGTTCCCTCTGGAGGATCTAAGGGATAATTCATCTTCTCATCTTTTCCATTTCTTAGTGGTCACCTGCATGTCTTGGTTTATAACTCTATCACCTCATCTTTAAACCAGTAATGATGGGTTGGGTTGTTCTCATATCACATCACTCTGACCTACTCTTCAGCTTCCCTCTTCTACTTTTTAGAACTAGTGATTACATTGGACTCACCAGCATAATTCAAGATAATCTCCCTATATTAAGTTCAGCTGATTAGCAGCCTAATGTCCATCTGCAACTTTAGTTCCCCTTTGCTATGTAACTAACATATTCACAGGTATACCCACACACATGCATACACACACACACACACACACACACACACACACACACACACACATGTCTACACTCTCCAAAAAGATGTTCTGTATCATTAGGAAAACCACAGGCTGCTTTTACCAAAGATACATGTTCTGTCCTTTCAGATGCTTTTGGGTGAAATATCTTCCCTTCTGGAAAATATTAATAGCTTATATTACAGTGCTTAGTTTACCTTATACAAAAATCCCTTTCAATACAATAAATTCTGCTGAAAATGCTGGATGAAGAATGAATTTATTCTTTCCCATTTTATAATGAAAACTGGCAAACTGCCACATTTCTTTCTTTTTCTATATTCTAAGAACCTCAATGCTAAGTTTATTAGATAGGTTTTCTCACAGAATGTTTCTTTACTGCGTTTTCCCTAATTTTCACAAATAACACATGAAATAATTCTATTCAAAATATTTTAAAGATTGTATAATGAGTTTATTTTTTGAAAATTCAAATGATATAGAACAGGGCAAACTTGTTGCTACATTTTGGTGACCATTCTTAAAAAATAAATTGTCTCCCATCTTTTTTTTCTCTCTTTTATAGTTTGAGTAGTTTCTATTGATTGATTTTTTAATTCACTGACACCTTATCGAAGTATTTCCTCACTATAGTGACTGTGGTTTTTATTTATAAGATTTCCATTTGACTCTTTCTTATAGTTCCTGTAAATTCTTCTTTTTTGCATGTTGCCCACTTTTTCCACTAGAGCCTTTAAAATATTAGTCAATTGTTATTTTAAATCCTCTGTCTGAGAGTTCTAACATTGAGCCATTTTTCAGTCTGGTTCTGTTAATTAATTTGACTCTTAACAGTGAGTGGGATTTTTCTTGCATTTTTGTGTGTTTTGTAATTTCTGATTGAATGATGGACATTGTGTTTAGGACAGTAGACTCTGGGGTAGAATCCTTGTACCCGAAAATGGACATGCTTCTTAAATTACTCTGCTGTTAGTGTGGGGACTTGAGTCAAACTAGCCAGGAGCTGAGGTGAGTTTCAGTGTTGCTGCTATGGTTACTTTCAGTTCAACACTGGCTTCAAAGTCCTCTAGCATTACCTTATGCTTCATGCCACAGAGTTTTTCTCAATGCGTCCTTCCATTCACCTTTGTCATTCATTCATTCCTTCAACTAATAATGATTAAATGTCTTCTATTATGTACCAGGCACTGTTCTAATTACATAAAAATAAGACAATGTACTTGCTATCATGGAGAATATATTTGAACATTTTCTACTATTTCTTTTGCTTTTAAAATACATCATCATTTTTAAAAATATATTTTAAAATAATAAGTGTACAGGTGAGAATGTGGGGAAATAATTTACCTCATATTTTTCAGATTAAGATATTAATGGCCATGCTCATTTTAGAGGATAACTAGGCCTAACTGAATTGTATATTTTAAAAGTGTATTCCCCTATGACCCAGGGATTTCACTTCTCTTTCTTTAACCTAGAGAAATAAATGTACATGTTCACATGGAGGTTAACACTAGGACATTCACTACTACATTGTTTTAGAGAAAAATTGTCTGAAACAATTGTCTAAAAAATTGTCTAGAGATGTCCATGAATAAGCGAATAGATCCTAGTTCATGCTTACACTGTGAAATAACATGCAACAGGTATAATAGAGTAGATTTGTATGTAATGATCTAAGTATCTCCAAAGCAAAATGTTTTTTAAAAGGTATAAAATTATATATGCAATATGATACCTTTTTAGAAACAATTTTTAAAACCCAAAACTAGAAATTTGCCTGTGAGATGTCCTTTGCCCCGAACAAAGGCACGTGTGACTTTATGGTGCTTCAGTGTCTGGCTTGGGGCAAGAAACCTTTTATTCAAGTGTCCCTTTTCCTGATACCTACGCTGACACCCATTATAGTCTTTCCCCTCTAGAGGGTCACTGTGTCCGCTTCCCTTCATCACCACCCCTACCAGGCACTGGCAGCGTAGAACACTGGTTCCTGATCTCTAAGCTCTCTGAATTTCCTAATAATTAGTGACCTTACTCCAAATGCAGGTCCCTTGCCCTGGTGTTATGCATACCTTTCTCTTTCTCTTGTCTCTTTCTCCTAATCCTGGTAAACCTCTAGTGTGAATAAGAGAAGCTTCACTTTACCTCCTGTTTCTGTTTAAGCAGTTTGGGAAACTTTGAAAACTACAAACTTCCTCCCTTCTTATCCATCTGTCAGAATGGATGTTAGGTTTTTAGAAACAAATCCAGGAAGACTTTTGTGACATTCATTCTTCCTTTCATGCTGCTGCCTCTTTCTCCAGAGGCAAGGGACATGGAGTGACCACATGTCAGAAACCAGAGCAAGAAAATGAAGGAATAGCTTTGTTGTAGTTTGTGGCTTCTAAAAGTGCCTAAGAGATATTTTAAGATAAAATTTTCATTTTTTCCCTACACCTCTGTCTTAACATCTGCTGACCAACTTTATTGTGTTTTCTTGCTCCAGGCTGACAACTATAAAAATTGTTCCGATTTTTTTATCTTTTTTTGAGATGGAGTCTCACTCTGTCGCCCAGTCTGGAGTGCAGTGGCACAATCTCGGCTCACGGCAAGCTCCACCTCTTGGGTTCATGCCATTCTTCTGCCTCAGCCTCCGAGAGTAGCTGGGATTACAGGCGCCCGCCACTACGCCTGGCTCATTTTTTGTATTTTTGGTAGAAACGGGTTTTCACCATGTTAGCCAGGATGGTCTCGACCTCCTGACCTCATGATCCGCCTGCCTCGGCCTCCCAAAGTGCTGGGATTACAGACGTGAGCCACCGTGCCCGGCCAATATTTTAATTTTATATTCTGATTAATATTTAAGGCAAAGTTCATATTTTAAATTAAATATCATTTAGTCATATGTGGAAGGATGGCTTCCAGCCAACAAAAACATTCTCGTTAACTTCCAAGATAATTTTAGGAAGACTCAGATAAAGTTTCAAGTATCCAGTGATATTCAAGGCCTGCTTGAATATGGCTGCACAGTATCTACTATCTAAGTTATTCACTAGCATGGTTCTAGCTGCATGTTAATAAAAGTAAAATGACTCTGGAATGTCATGATTTCCTATTATTTATATGTGCATCTGGAAGATTTTATTTCTCAAAGAAGGTGCAATAATACATTTTATTCCACATGCTCCTCTTAAAATGTAACCTTTCCACATTCATAGATATGAGAAGCAGAGTCTGTGTCCCTTTCTCTTGGACTTGGGCATACCTTTGTGACTGTCTCAACCAGTAGGGCACAGTGGAAGGGTCACTATATAACTCCTGAGGCAATGAAGGAGCTGCACCTTCTTAGATCTGTCTTAGAACACTTGCTTTTGGTACCCAGTCACTACCACCTCACACCCAACCGTGAGGAATCCCAGGTTACATGAAGAAACCATTTATAGGTGTTCTGGCTGACAGCCAGCATCACCCAGCAGACATGTGAGGGAGGCAGTCTTCAAGGTGACTCCAGCCCCTGTTAATGTCTAGTTGCAACTTCATGAGAGACTCTGAGTGATCATTTAGCTGAGCCTATCCAACACCCAGACTGTATGAGATAATAATAAATGAGAATTGAATTTGTTTAATACCTTTAAATTTGTTGTTTTGTAGACAGATATAACTAGAACAGCACATTGGACCAAAAACAACCCTGAATTAGAAGTGTCAAAATTGTTGAAATCACTGGCTTGTGATTTCACTGACACTAAATTTTTCCATCCATGTCTTTATCTTGCCACAAATTTGGGAAGCATGAAAGTTCCCTGTCCTATATATCTGTGAAATTGTACTTTGCACTAGCTATCCAAAATAATGTATCTTCCCAGGGCATCAAGGAGAGCAAGCAATGGCCTTCCCAGGGAAAAACACATCTTTTAGTTTTGCAGCAGGTAGTGTATGATTCATATATGGGCTGATTGGATGGGAATGAGAAGAAAATATCACAGAATGGGCAATAAGAATTCTGTTGGCTTGACTCAAGGCAAATGAATCTGGAAGTACTCAGGATACTGCTCATTTTGGAATTTAGTCTGCTTGTGAATATTTCCCTTAAATAATAAACCATTCAAAACCTAGTGGTTTAAAAACACCATTTCTTTCACTCACTATTATGTGAGTCAGCAACTTATGCTGTGCTTAGTTGGGCAGTTCTTCTGATCTCAGATGGACTTTCTCATGTGTCTGCACCCAACTGCAGATAAGGCCTGGCTGATGACAAGGGCAAATGGGAAGACTGGGCCACATGTCTCTTGTTCTCTAGCAGATTAGCCTGAGCTTAGTCACATGGCAGTGGAATAGTTCCAAGAGAAAGAGCAGAAGCATTGAAGCCTCTTCTGGCCTTGGTTTAGAACGGGCACACTGCCACTTCTACCATATCCCATTGGCTGAAGCAAGTTACAAAGCCAGCCCAATACAAGGAATGGGGAAATACACGATACCTTTTCATTAGATGAGTTGAAAGTCACATTGTAAAGGATGTTGAACACAGGAAAAGGTAAAAGAAGTCCATTTCTGTGATCCTTTAGCCCTTGTCTTGGTTGACTATTGTACTAGTCCTACAGATCAGGTTATACAAAGCAGTCTGATATGAAGTGAAAACAGCTGGATGCTAGGCATTTATTCACAAGGCTCGAGTCATATCTCGGGAAGATATAACTAGGTTTGTGAGTAGTTCACATATTCTGTAGATATTTATAATTTGTATTTTTGTAATACTTGCCAGCTGCTTGACATTAACATTTTCCCTGTAGTGTCCCAATTTCATGTGTCTGAAATCATATGGTTTCTGCTTATAGCAGACAAACTGAGTTCCACAGAGATATACATGTTGGTAATGATTAAACCAGTGTGAATGAATAGGGAAGAGAAAAGTTTCAGGACTTCTACCTGATAGTTGAATCAGAGAATCACAAATGCTCAGTAGTAAAAGGGAATTTCAACCAAACCCTTTAACTCTGATGGGATGGATTAATCAATAATGATTTGTGTGTATTAGAGAGAGACAGAGAGAGAGAGAGACACTAATTGACTCTAGATATTTATAGGCACACAAGAGATAAGGTGAGAAAAATAATTAAGATTTATTGATTTATTGTGCTTGTAACTAGATTTTATAAACTCAGATGCTCAGAGATGGAGTCAAACCTTGAAAAGAACTTTAATTTCTCATTTAGTAAGAGATTAGTCTCTATTTGTGGTTTTCCACTCTTCCTAACCACCATTTTGATCACTGCTTAATGTTCCAGCAATTAGAGGTACAAAATTTACTTAACCATTTCCCCGTTGTTAAATACTAATATTGTCACTAGTTCCTTATGGTTACAAATAGTGCTGCAATAAACATTTCTGAGCACAACATGTTCTCCTCAGCTCCGTGAGCTTCACAAGGACAGAGAGTTGTCTAAAGTATGGGTTTTCAGTGCCTAGAACAGTGCCTCACATAAGGTAGGTGCCTGACAACATTTTAAAATATGTTTTGAACAGATAGAGTTTTCCTCCTGTTTTAAATTCTTTACTCAGGAAAGATTCCCAGATGTCTAGCTTTTCAGAGTATTCTTACCTAAATATCTCCTTTGAGGAGAACAAATCACATACACAGTTTGTCTTCAATGTGGAAAAACTTGAGACAGTTACCAGCAAAACTTCCTTTTGCTTTTGTTCTCTAGAAAGAGATAATAAACTAAATGAGTGGGACTGAGTGTATTAGAAAGCTGGACAGAGAAAGGGAAGAGAGTTGGCATTTCCTATTATCTGCTATATGCCAGGCACTGTGCTAAGTATGATACTGGCAACATCTCATGTCATCCTCACAGAAGTGAGTGCAATCATGCCCATGCTCAAATGAAAAATCATGCCTCTAGGACATTATGTAATTTGTCCAATTCCAAGGTTATCCACCTGGCTAGTGGTAGAACCACAATTTGAATTCAAACATTTCTGGCTTCAAAGCATTTCTTCTTCATCTTCATATTTATTTTTTAACCTTTCACTACCTCCCTGGAAACTGAATTGGATAGATAATTTAGAAAATCCTCCAACAAACTAACCTTAAAATTTTCTAATTCTAGTCCTGGGTCCATATAAGTTTTCCATCTGAGGCCAGAATGCTAAAGCCCAAGGCATTAAGGTGCCTATTTAGGGAAGATTGTCTCTGTGGGTTGCTGACCTGCTCTGCAGTGACTTTCAGCTTTGCGTTATCGTGACCTGGTCCCTCTTTGAAGATTGTCAGGAGAAAAGCAGCATCTTTCTCTATGTCCATAAAATATATTGTTTTCAATGATTCAGTTTTGAGCTCTCAGCCACATTAACAGGTTTTCAGGGGAGATTCCAGGGTTTCCTTCTGTGAACATTTTGTGCTTTGAGGATGATGTTAAGGGTGTCAGCTTAGATGTCTGTATTTTGATGTCATTTACAGCCTTGCTGTGAGAAATTCAGTGCATTGTGACATAGGTCTTTCCATTAAGCAGTGCCTGTCAGTGCTGTCCTGACCCCATCCCAGGCTAAGTACAATGTGTCGCCAGCATCTGCTGACTGCCTCCCCCTACTTCAATTTTGCAACACAGAAAGTGCAGCTGGGCAATTTGTCAACATTTTTTTTTTTCTGTGCAAACCAGAAGAGTCTATACCCAGAGCAGAGGTCTGAGGCTTTTGAATGATAGTTCCTAGTTTTCTTCCCCCTTTTCTGCATGAAGTACCTTGTTAGAATAAACTGAAAATATCCCACAAACTTTAAATTGCAGGCTTCCCAGATGATGAAATGCTCTACTAGTATAACCACAGAACATTGACATAAGAGACTGGACAAGGAGTAGATGTGGTTGACATATTCACTTAGTCCATTCCCTGTTCTCTCCCGTATTTCTGCGGCCTCAGATCTCTGGTGCCCATTGGAAAGGACGTCTTGCACTCTACTTCGATCAGGTGACCAGAACCTGATTCTCACCAAAGTCCTTCTGGATCATGTTCTGCATTAACCTTTCTCTCTTACTTTAGATGCATAGCCTGATTTATGAAACCAACTCTGAATTTATCTTTTCCCTGAACTTCTCCCACCCTATTTCCTTGACCTGAAAGATCAGTCCATCTGATTAAAACCATTTTATTATTACTATTATTACCCTAACAGTGCCCCTGTCTAAATTCTTTTTGCTGGCATTTGGCTTAGTTCTCTTCAAATCCTAGCATGACTTGGAGGCGTTGGCTCTAGGCAATATATGCAGACTGAGTCCTGAAGTTGAGCATTTACTGAATACATACCAGCACTCAGAAGCCTGAGAAAATACTAATTGAGTACACTACAGCTTATGCTCTGGAATATTTTGCACCATGGTGCCCGGTTTTGGAAAGCACTGACCCACAGTTGAGTCATGTCTTTGATAATAAGTAATGACCCATAGCTCTCCAACCTGCCCACATTTTCTTTTATTGGCTGACATATTACTTTGGCAGAGACCTTTAGGACACTTGAGTTTGATTCTACTATTGTTTCTACTTAAGGTCACAAGGCAACCTCTTTTGTACCCTAATCTTACAGATTCAGCTCTTCAGCAGTGGTATTATATATATATATATATATATATACACACATATATATACACACACACCCCCCACACACACACACGTGTGTGTGTATATATACATATATATGGTTTCCAGTGACTAGACAGAAATTTACTGGGAAATGCAATAAAGTGCAAAAACAAAGCTGACCCTATTTCAATCTGGAAAGCAGCATAAGCTTTTTAGAAAATTCCAGGTACTGTCTGAGTACTGACTAATTGGCCTGCTGTGGGCATTACTAATAGAAGCAGTTTATTTCTCCAAGGCCCTTTGATAAAATGATGAAGGCTACCTGTGAGTGTCATCTGAGAAAATATATATTTATGTACCACAATCCAGGGTTCTGGATACTGACTCTACTTGACGTTAAGTCCCTACTGGTATTTTAAGCTCTGTCCTTTTTCTCATCTCTACCTTTTTCTTTACAACCCACACGGGAGACATTTGAAAATTTTTCTAGATGAATTTTTGCTATGATGATCTGATGCATTTACCTCTAACATAGTTCCCAATCCTTTCTTCTTTTCACCCACACTGAAGCCTTCTTAGTGTTTCTCATGGAAAATTAAGAAGTTGCCTGTTAGGTATGTCTGCCTTTGGCCTGGCCTTCTTCCATTGCTACCAAAGTAGGTCCCCAGGGGTATATATCTAATCATGTCACTCACTTATTCCAAACCTTCACCATGGAATTAAGGCCATACCCTTAGGATGACATCCAAAGCCTCCACAATTATAATCCCAATATTTCTTTTTTGAATGATCTCCAACCTGGCTTCCCCAGCCTGTGCATGGACAACATCAGGAGCAATAGGAGGGCCTCACACAGGGCTATTATTCCCACAAAACTTACTGCACTAAACAGAATTGAGAGAGTCCCTACTTTTCTCACCCGTTAAATATTTTAGCAAGTAATAGCTCAGATCCAATGGCTCAGATGGCCATTTATCCATCCATCTAGTCATCAGTAAATATTTGGTGAGCAGTTACTCGAGTGTCACGCACTTGCAAGGAGCTAAGAATATATAGGTTTCTAAGCTGTCTTCAAGAAGCTTGTCATGTGGTAATGGTAGGAGACCTGCAAACAGGTCTGCATTATTAGGTGTTAGGAGAACTGTAGTACAATCTCAATTGTTAAATAGGGGCATAAACTCTCTTGGCACGGTTAGGAAAGGTATAAATGGGAGATAAACATTGGATACATACAGACACAAAGATGGCAACAATAAACACTGGGAATTACAAAACAGGGAGGGGGACAAGTGTTGAAAAACTACCTATCTGGTATTGTGTTCACTACTTGGGTGACAGGATCATTAGAAGCCCAGACCTCAGCATCACACAATATACCCATGTAACAAACCTGCATATGTACCCTCTAAATCTAAAATTAAAAAGAAAAGGTTTGTGGAAGAAAGAGATGTATGAAATCCACACACACCCACACACACACCAACAAAAAACAGTCCACATGAAGACAGACCTGATGTTTAAGGATCTTGGAAACTAAAGCATGCTCTATTATACTTGTTCTTTGGTGATGGAGGTGGCAGTAACTCCAACTGCTGGCACTGGCCACTTCTTTACTAACCCTAGGATGATCTGCACATGGAGGCCACTGAATTGTCATGCTGGGTATGTTTTGCCAGTGATTGCAATGGCTGAAGGGGATCCAGGCTTCTATTTAAAACAGTGATTGTATGTGGCCCCAGATTTAGTGATAGAGCCTCATTCAGGGTTGCTGAGGAATGTAGGAAAGGGAGGAGATTGTGAAACAATATTACTTCCGTTTATTTAAAAAATTCAGAGACTGGGGATAACAACAAAATTTTAAAAACCAAAATTAAAGACAGAACACTCCACCAGAGTAGGTAGAAAATAGCTATCTTTTTCAGCGTGGTCCTAATTCTGTGAACCACTCTTGCCTATAGGGTAGGCTCAGTGAGATGAAATGAAATACATTCTTGCAGACCCATGGAGGAGAATTCTGAGCCTAACCCAATTCCTTGGGTGCCATGTCTTAAATGAGATTATAATAGTGGTAATATTTAGTGTCACAGCTCTGCTCCTTGCATTGGTCTTAATGATGCTGCCCAGAGCTTAACCCTTAATGAGTTTATTTTCACTTCAGGAAAATGTCCTTGCCCAGCTATTTGTGTCTTTCCTAACTCAATTATATCCAATCTCTCATGGGATAACTTAAAAAGTTAAAAACATATCCACAGTATTGTTCATATTTTTTTTTCTTTCGGAGCCAGTTCTCAAAACTCCACAAAGTGAATAAATACAAATTAAGCTCTTTGGAAATTCTTTTCAGGAGAGTTTGGAAAAAAGTGTCTCTAATTGACAACAGGACATGCAAGTTCAATTTAATTTCAAAGTGTAATGAAGTTAAACTTTGCATGATTTTATCTTATTGATTTCTTTTGGGTTTGTGGTTTTTGAAAAAAAGTAAAGATGGCAAAATAAAAGCTTCCAAGTAATCACTTTTCTTGGTGAAATTTGCGTTATGGATGGCATTTGCAGTAATACCATATTAACAGAATAGAACCAGTTTTCTACCACCTGATATACATTGAGGTGTCCTAATTCAGCTGATTATTTGATCAGGCTGAGAAGAGAATAAGAAGTCATTCTTTGCTCTAGCCAACCCTTTTGGCCACACTCTGGGAGTTCTCTGTGACAAAATGAACTGGTTAATCTGGATTAGTCAGTGGTATGAAACCAGTCACCATGATGGTCCCTTCATGCTTCAAAAATCATGGAAAGAGCCCCAGTGAATTGGAGATTTCCTATACTGCCTTTACCCAGAAGCCACCTCTTGCCAGAGTTCAGGGTCCTTTGCTCAGAAAAATGTTAAATCTGAGAAAAGATTGAAGGTAGGTCATTGCAAATCATGAGGTGTGTAAAGTATTCTGCTTTGAGCCCATCCCTCCTTGACAAATAAGAATGCCAAGAAAGATGGGCTTGATGGGGCCAGCATCTCAATCCAGAACTCAGACGTTCATAGCTGAAGAATATCAAAGCCACTGTGACCTATGGAGTTTATATAGCATGGGGTAAAGCTGAAGTGAAGACATGTCTAGAGGTTGCGGGTGACTGACCCTATCAGAAGTAAATAGAAACCATTCTGCCCTTGTACAAAGAAAGAGAGAACAGTCTACTGGTTGAAGGCAAAGTGCTGTTACTTTTGCACAGAAAGTTAAACTTGCCAACGTCATTAGATGAAAATAATATGTGTGTATTATTCTAACTACAAAGCAATGGCAGTGAGAGGAAGGCTCCTGCCAGCTGCTTCAGTGAGCCACAGTGGCACTGATGCTCTTTGAGTGGGAGGTTTCTGTTCATTTGCAAATGTGATGACATTTTCAGCTTTTTGTACCAGGAACGGAAGTGCCTTGGGAAGCTTGTGGTTGAATGCATTCTCCCTAGAGAGCAGCAAATTAGGTGAAATTCATTTACTGATAGAGGGTCCAGGGGAAGGGGGACCCTGGGGAGGAGGGGGCAGATGGTATGTGGCAGTGACTTATTCTAGTTTGAATTGACTTAGAGAAAATGTACTTATTTGCTTCCTTTCTCCAACCTTCATCATTTCCAAAGACTGCAAGCATAGACTTATACAATAGGTCCTCTTTGCAGAAAGCTCTAAAGTGGTTGTGTGCTCTTGACCTGAGGGAGCAGGCCCAGAATCAATGAATGTGTCTGTAATTAAACTCCTGGGGATGAGACACCTGACTTCATCCAAATTAGAGATTCAATTCAACAGCAAGTTTGATAAAAAGGGAAGTCGGTAGTGACCAAACTAACCCTGCTACGTCGTTAACGAGGCTGAAGATGATTCCAAAATGGCTTCATGTGGCAGAAGTCTTCTCACAAGATGGCATGATTCAAATAACCTCGGACAGCTGTGATGGAAGAGCAAATAAATATATAAAAAACAAAACAAAACAAAAGAAAACAAACAACTCTTTCATCTCCTCTAGCCAAAGATATTAAAGCCCAGAGGAACCTTATTTGGTACAGAGTCCACCCTTCCAATTTCCAAAAGAGAAAAGAACTCTGTAAGTTAGATGACTCTCATGGAATTGGAGATGTCAACTGAAGAATGACGAAGTTCATAAATGTGGAAAGGAAAGCTTTATTTCTCATAAAGTTTTGCAACCTGCATGGTGGCCATTCTGACAGAGTGGGAAGCATAGCCCCTGGCCAGGAGCCAAAAACAGACTCTTAAAAGGAGGAAAAAAGGAAACAGGAATGTGTGCTGAGGTGGCCACATTTACATATTTAATAAGCTATAAGGAGTCATAAACACTGGTGGTTGAATATGGGAAAGACATGCTTTCCTCTGGGCCGAGTTTCCCCTAAGGGAGGCAACTGCCTTAGTGAGGGACTGAGTTTCATTCCCCAAGCTTTCATCCAGGCACGCTTTTATAGCACACAAGCTACACATTCAAATGTGGGAACTCTGGTACTCAACTATCTAGTGCTCAGCTCAAGCCTCAACTACCCAGGGAGTGAAGGGAGAACATAAGGAAGAACATCTATCTAGAATAGTACTTTGTAAGTTTTAGCACTCCTTATCAGTGTAAGTCCTATTAAGATATTGAAAGTGGAGGACTACAGGAAGATCCTTTATAGTAAAATTGGGCTCGGGTATCTAAGTTGAAATTCATTCTACCACTAAGGGCTTTATTCCAAAGTCAACCACATCCTTAAAAATGTAGTTTTCAGCTGGGCGTAGTAGCTAACGCCTGTAATCCCAGCACTTTGGGAGGCCGAGGTGGGCAGACCATGAAGTAAAGAGATCCATACCATCCTGGCCACCATGGTGAAACCCCGTCTCTACTAAAAATACAAAAATTAGCTGGGCATGGTGGTGCACGTCTGTAGTCCCAACTACTCAGACTCCCAACTACTCAGGAGGCTGAGGCAGGAGAATCCCTTGAACCCAGGAGGCGGAGGTTGCAGTGAGCTGAGATCACGCCACTGCACTCCAGTCTGGCATCAGAGCAAGACTCCATCTAAAAAAAAAAAAGTAGTTTCCAAAATTGAACTGGATTTTCAATGAGTATTTTCTTGAGAAAGTTCCCTGAAGGATGATCATAAAGGTCTGTATGTCAGGATACATCCCAAGGAGCCAAGGAGAAGTGTCATTCCTCAGAGGCAGTCAGAGATGACTCCTGTTTGCATGGCATGTTAAGACCTTGATACTCCTGCATACATATGCATACATTCTTTCAGTCACTGTCCCAATGAGTTGTAATTAGTTGAATAAATATGCATGTAAAAATGGGTTAAAAACTAACTTGATTATTCTGTTGCTTCTTAGAATGGCTACATACCATAGGCAAGGAAATGGAAGAGCAACCACTGACAAACTCATAGAAACAGGGCATGTGATATGTGAGTGGCTGAAGAATGCAAGGAGTAACTCCTGACATGAGGACTCTAATCTCATGTATATAGATATGAAGGTTTACAAGTCTGTTGCCCTCTTCTCTGACTCTCTTCTCTTTAAAGAGGTGATATTTCAGCGGAGACCTGGGTGATGAGAAGGAGCCAGCCAATGTGCCAATCTGAGTATTAAGTATTCCAGAAACAGGAAATAGCCAATGCAAAAGTCCATAGGCAGGTACACATTCTGTGTGTTTTAAAAAAGACATAGATTTGTGTATAGTGACTACGTATCAGAAATGCAGGTGCTCCACCTACAGAGATTCCAAATCAACTAGTCTGGGGAGGTGGCCAGGCATTGGTGTTTGGGATTTTTGGTTGTTGTTGCTGCTGCTGTTGTTGCTTTTGTTGTTATTTTAGGTTCTCCTGGTAATTCTAATCACAGACTAAAGATAACTGGTATAGAGCTTTATAGGGTATGGGGAAAAGTTTAGCTTCTAAGAACTATAGAAAACCACAAAGAATGTTAAGCAGGGGAGTGATGTGATAGAATCCATGTTTAAAATTTCCCTCTTGATATTGTGTAGAGGATGGATTGAAAGGGTAAAGGGTAGCAAGAGTGAGGAAAGCTGTGAGTAGGCAGTAGCAAGTCTCTCTTGGTCTAGTGGAGAAAAAAATGGACAGCTATGAGAAATGGTATTAAGGTGTTGTCCTTCACAACTTTATCTAAAATGTTTATTTGCTGATGGATTGGATTAGATTTGGGGGTATGGGAAAAGATGAATGACCAACAGAATTTTGATTTAAGCAACTCAGTGTATTGTGATGCCACTTACAGAAACAAAAGACACTGTGGGTACCCACATGGGTGCAGATAGGAGAAGGAAGTGGAATAAATAATTCTGGTTTAGGCATGTTTTGTTGGAGATACACACACACACACATTGGAAATACCTACACTGTAAATATATATGTGTGTATGTATGTATATATACACACACATGCACACATTACACACACACACCCCACATATATATACATATATATACATACGTATATACATATATATACATGTATATGAGATTTCCAGTGTAGGTATCTGGTCGGCAGATACACATTGGGATATTCACATTGGAAACTTAGGAGAGAGATCAGGTATATGTATACACATTTGAGTTTATATGGTATATAGATGGTATTTCATGCCATAGGTTGAGATTTCTTCAAGAGCAAATGTGGACATAGTTTTGGGGTATGGTAATGTTTAGGGCATCTAAGGCAAGTAAGCACTTTTTGGGTGAATTAAAATTGAGTATAAATACTCTGTGCAGAACACTCTTACACTGGTATTAAAATACCTTTCCTGAAAATGAAAAGGAATCTGAAGTGGAAGAAACTGGAACTAAAGAGTTTATTTTATTTAACTTTGCTGATTGATTTTTCTCTAATAAAAGAAATTGGATGGAAACATAGAGAGGGACAAGAATAAACTTTTCAATAACACCCCTGTATTATTTCATGTTATAGTAGCCAAATCTACCAAAGAGAATCATTGCGACTATTCCTTCCTCATATCTCCTCCCAGGCTGGTCCTCTCTGCCAGGAAATACCTAGGCTTTTTCTGGTCCTAGTTTCCTTAAATTCTGATGCAAGCAGAAAATTGCCAGTTCTGTTACTGAGTAATTATAGCCCTATATCTGAAATAACTTAGTGATGTCTTCTGACAGCCTTAATGCCAGACTTAATAATGAAATGAGTTCTTCACCAACATGGCCCCAGGGCACAAAGTGCCCATGGGGTTGGGACTTCCCAGAGAATCATGAGAATTTTTTCCATCCTGCAAGTGTATCAATAATTTATTTACCTGCTTTCCCAATCTTATATGATCTGTTAATTGGTTCACCTAAGTAGCAGACTTCAAATCTGGGGAAACACCACTCTTGGGGCAAAGTAATGATTTTCTGAAGAGTACGCAGTCAGGGCGGGCTTAATTTGCAGATCTTCCAGTTCCATCTGTCCTGTTTCCTAAAATTGAACTGCCTAAGAACTCATACTTCTTGCACTTTTTCAAATGAAGTAAACTTGTCAGCACTGGGACACTGTCTATAATGACAGTAAACCCTGTGGTTTACTAAAACCTTGCAAGTGCTAAACAAGGGGCCATTTGAAATATTACTTTAGATGTTGAGAAAATGGATAACTGTCCTGATTTAGTAATCAAATCTTTCTGAAAGTCGGGTTTTCCAGTTCTTTTCTTTCCACAAAATTGAAGGTAGACCTAATTGACTTGTCAGTTGTTGGATGACTAAAAATAATTTTTGATGATAAATCACTGTGGTTTTTATATACAACTTGGAAAAAGTGCAAAAAAAGTGAGTGACAAGTTTATTACAAAACTTCCATTCGTGTCAATTTATTTATAAGAAAAAGTTTATCAGTTGTAAGCATGTATTAAAATGAAAAATAGGAATATACTTGAGGCTGAATCTCATTTATCCTAGTGGTTGGTTATATTTATCCATGGATACATGAAGTAATTGCAGGAGGAGTAGCCATTTATCTCATTAAAAGCTGCATGTTGAATCATAATTTTAAATCCAGTAATCATCAAAATGTAGAAAATAATTTATTGTTTTGATCAATGTTGTACTTATAATTGTAATGAAAATTCAATCCAAACAAAAATCTTTAACACTTTGAGTTATGGAAATTTTTTTTGGTAAAGATTACTAAAGACTACACAATAAAACATGTTAAAGCACAAAATTGTATTTCATTAGGCTAAAATTCTATGAGGAAAATAAATTAGAAATACTATTTGAAGGGGGAAAAGGAATGTTACAAAATTTGTTAAAGAAGGCAAATTTTTGTATTTTTGTATTTGTGTATACAAATATGTGGAATTTTTTCCTCAAATAAATGATAGGATTTAATCACTATGGCATCAAATTATCACTCTTCAAATGACAGCTGAGGAGCACCTAAGTGAGCTGGGAAGAGGAGTCAAGAAAGAGTTTCAGATGAGGTGATGCCACAGCTGAGTCTCAGAAGACAAGCAGGAATTCAGAGGGTGAAGAAAGGAAGGGCAGGATTTCTAGACAGAGGGGGCATCTGACTTTCCCAAATAGCCCTCATGAGGCTTGGCCTATATAGAGAAATTTAAACTTCTCAGTTAGACTCCTAAGAAAAGTGCCTCTTACAGCCAGGCAAGGAGTGACTGGCAAACAAAATGAGCTATTTTGGGGTAGGGGGTATCCAGACAGGTCCCAATTGGCCTGCAGAACCAAGAAGCACCCCTGGGGCAGGTGAGCTTTGGCTAAGCAGCTTAGTTAATTTTCAGGTGTCCCTGTGTTCCTAAAACTCTGTGACAGCAAGACTTGGGTATTTACTGCTTTGTGAGCACAGGAGTTAGCATAGTCTTTCATTAAAGGTCAGACCAACCCAGGGAGAAGTATATAAGTCCCATATCTGGCTGGCGGGAACAGAAGATAGGACCTTGAATTTTCGAAAGTGTGCATATATGAGTCCAAGTTGGCGTTTTACTGCCAGGCTGCCTGAAACGCACAGGTAGAATGGGTAGGTGGTATTAGGGAGAAGAAACACGAATCTCCTTGATTTCATCTCCTATTTTCTGTCACCCAGTGTCCACTAAATGATCTGACAAGGGGAGGTGATTAGAAGGAGAATGGAATTAGAGGAAGAAAACAGATATAGATTGGGTGCCCACTTACATGCTTTAACCTTCGGCTCAGTATAATCCTTGAAATCCTGGGCTAGATGTAGGGTTCCTTCTTTGTGCTTCTAAGGTTGCCTATGCAGAATTCTAACTTGATTTTCTCTATTCTCCAGGGATTTTTTTTTCCTTGTGTATATGCCCCCTCAGAATCAAGACTTTCTTAAAAACAGAGGTTATATATTCTAACATTCTGGACCCCTGACACAGGATTTAGCATAGTAGGCACTCAAATGCTTAATTAACTGAATTTTATTTCTTCAGTGGTGTTTTACATTAAATACCTCATCGAATAATCATAGCAAACACTGACATAGTGTGCAGCATGTACTGGTATTGCTCTACATGCTCACTAACGTGCATAATTCTCCTTAAACCCTGTAAAGTGGCAACTATTATGATCTCCCATTAAATAGAGGGACATCAGGTAACACAAAGGTTAAATAACTTGGCCATGGTTTCACAACCAGTGGTGGCAGAGCTAAAATTTGAACCAAGGCAGTCTAGCTCCCAAGTCTGTGCTTTGAGTTGTTGCTATACCACATTGTTCCTGCCACACTACTATTAGATGGATATTTATAACCTCATTTTGTAAAAGAAGAATGTGAGTCTCTCTGAGAGTACAAGGGCGTCAGTCACCCAAGACACACAGCTAGTAATTGACAGGTCTGGGATTTAGGTTCAAACATGTACAGTTCCGTGTTTATTACACTCTAGAGCAATGTGTACGCCTCCAGAACAGGCACCGTTATCTTAAGTCTTTTGACTGAGGAAAGTGAAAGGATGTAGGATGAGTAGCCTGAGATGGGTGGCTGGTAAACACCCAGGACCATGTGGAAGTTTCCTTTATTATTAGCCTCTTACGTAAAAGTCTTTCTCTCTCTCTCTCTCTTTCTCTTTGTGTGTGTGTGTGTGTGTGTGTGTGTATGTGTGTGTGTGTGTGTGGTTGAGTTCTCTGAATATCACATTAATATGTGCACAGTGTGAAAATTGTAACAATAAAGAATAGAATGTGGAAAAGCCATAATTGTCGTCATTCTATCATCCTGACATAATCATTGCTAATAATTTCTGTTTATCTAGTGTTGTATATATGTGTGTATATGTATAAATAAATATAAGTAAATTTAAATTCACACTGTTCATATTTGAGTTTTTTCAATTTAACATTATAGCCTCACAATTTTCTAATTTCATTAAAAATGCTTCATGATTTTTAATAGCTACACAGTAATTGGATAAATCATAATTTAATGCTAATTCCCTTATTATCGGATATCTATCACTGTTTATATCTTAGATAATTTATTTAGGGAAAACATTTAAAAGTAGACTGGTTGGATCAAAGACTTTATGCATATAGACAAAGTGTCCTCAAGAAAAGTTGTATAAATTTACTCTACCACCAAATCTATAAGTAAATTCCATCTCCCCAACCTTTGTCAACATTGAGTATTATTTTTTTAAGATCTACCACTTAGGTACCTAAAAAGCTTTCCCCTCAGTTTTAAAATTGTAACTCATTGATTATTAAAGAAGCTAAACTTTTTCTGTTATGCTCTTTATCATTTGCATTTTTTCTTTTTGAAATTGTACATTCAACATCATTTGCCTTTTTTTTCCATTCAGGTATTTTTATTAATTATTCAGCATGCAAAACTTCTTTATTAAGAATATGATTTGATCTGGTAAAAATATCTTTTCAATTGTTTATTTGTCTTTTGTTTTTTTAAATTCCAATTGCTCATTTGTCTTTAAATTTAAGCAGATTTTTCTTGCATATGGAGGTTTAAAAATTATGTCTGAAAACTATGAATTTCTTTTGTAGGTTCCACATTTGCTTCTAAAATTTAAATACCTCAAAATCAGAGTCATATTTGCCTATGTTTTCTTAGACTTAAGGTTTTAATTTTTATATTTTAAAATTTGGTACATTTGCCATTCATTTTGATGCATATATGATACAAGTAGTGCTAATTAATCTTTTTCTCTCAACAATTATTCAAAAATGATATATTGAATGATCCTTTTGCCTGTGGTTCTTAGACAATTCTCTCCTAGTGTTTTATTTGAACAAACATCTGCACCACCTTTATAAGATAAAAGGCACTGTGATATGTCTTGTGCAGTCTTCAGATTCATAGTTTCCAGATTCTGCCTTCCAGGAACTTATCACCAAGTAGGGGAAAGTCAAGCTACCAAATTAACTCTTACACAAGATGAAAGTAAGAGAGAACGCAGACATCTTGGTAATTGCCTAAAGTTTCCATCACAAGAGTGATGAAATTGCATGGCTACTCTCATGTGTTAGAGATGCACCATCCAGATCCTCCTTCAAGAAAAGTTGATGCCCAGCTTTAGGAAGGGTGATCATCAGAGAGCCTTCAGCTGCCAGATCCTTCAGAGTCTACCTTGGTTGCAGAAGAGCACCTCACCCAAGCTCCGCCCTTTCCGGGGCATCCAGTCAGTCAATGAGTGGGGCTAGGATATAAAAAACCTTGTCATGTGGGCTAAAACAGAGCAATTCTGACAGACCATGTTTGCTCCAGAGCTCCCCACCAGGTTGGCCAAGACTTTATCAACCCTACATTGCAGTTCATCTTCTCCCTCTGCTGAATCCTGTTATTCCTGTTTCTTCTATAGATGCTAATCCCTAATGAACATCTAAACCCCTAAATCTACTTCAACATCTGCGTCTGGAGAAGTCAATCTGTGACATCCTGCATCTGCCTCCCCATGTATTGCTCTGGACTAAGTTGGCAAATTAGCCCTTCCAAGGTGTCTATAGAAACTTAATTCTGGAGACCCAGGAGAAATCTTACAAATGACTTTGGTGTACCAGGAAATGAATTGAAGCATGATGGGTGCATCAATTAGCAAGTAATTTGAATTTAAAATGTGTGAAGATACAAATAGAGAGGCAGAAGTTCAAGTCGATAATAACTGATGTGCTCACAGAAGGTGTGCAGGAAACCATCTGGCAGGCAGAGAGAGCATGTGCTGGTGCTAACTTCTCAGAATGTGATTAAAGGATAGCATCATTCCTTCATATCCAAAGAGAAGACTTTTTATTTTCCCCAGACAATACAAATATGATTTGTAAATTGTTGCTGCTTAATAACACCTAACATTTACAGAGCACACCATGTGCCAAGCACTGCGCCATGTACTTTTTCAGGATATTCTCACTTAATCTTCATATTGTGCATTATTTGTACCATTCCTATTTTCTTAGAAAGTTTAATTATCTTGTCCAATGTCATAAACACTGGAAGTAGTGCGGCAAGAATATGTGTGTACCTCATCAGCCTAAATACTACCTTACCCTAGGTGCCTTAGCCGCTAATCAGCTGTATGACCTTCAAAAGTTACTCTCACTTCTGCTTCTCAAAAATAGACATAATAGTGTTTATCTCATGGAGTTATTGGGATGATTACATTAGAAAAGGTAATCTAAAGCCCCCAAAATTTTATCTGTCACAAAGTAAATTCTCCACAAATGTCAGTTGTCAATATCAGTGTTGTTTTTAGATGTCCTATGTGAATTTACATATTGTCTGAAGTATGTTTCATTTCTAATAAGGGAGTACACATGAAAAGTACTTCGAAACTTCCAGTCACTCTGGCAAACTCATCTAACATATAAAGAACTCTGTCTTCTAAACACAAAGGAAATACTAGACAACATAAAACAAATGTACAAAGTAAACACAAAGCTGAGTTTGAAAGTAAGGCAAGGCAATTCTCGGTGCCAGAAATGAGAAGAGGAACAAAGCCAGATTTCTGGGCAGAAGCTGTTGATGACCGGATCATAAAGTTATAAGATCTAACTATTAGCTCTCAGACCTGGAGAGCTGGTACTTTAACCCCCAATGCATACCTTCATGTAGAACAAGAGAAGAGGCTTTGGGTCTTGCAGTTAAGCCCCTCCATAGATATGGAAGTTCCCCTGATTAGAGAATGAAGAAAGGAACCTGGCAAAGAAAGCATCATGAAAGCTTGTCACATATCTAAAGTCACAAATATAAATAGAGACACCTGGGAGTACTTAACACAGTTGTGATTTACACTATCTGAATACACAAAGGCCCAAATCAAGATAACAATATGTAAAACATGTATCCTAGAACTTATGGCTTCCTTAAGGCCTTGGCAGAAGCAAACATAAAACCCATCCGTTATGGACAACTCCAAACCCTGAGCACCCAGACTCACAAGGAATACAATTCTTGCTGAAGATGAGCTCACAGACAAAATGACAAAGCACTGGGGAATAAGCCACCATGAGAGAGAGAGAGTATGAGTGAGCGCTTGCAGATGTAACAAGCTGTCACATTTTTACCCGAAGAACTAGAATTAATAAGACAATCTGAAATTAACTTTAAAGGAAGTATTTTTAAAATATGCACTAAGCCAAGAGGAGAGAAACAATAAGAAAAAAACCAAGAAAGAATGAAAACAGCAGCTCTGGAGATTGGGGGAGCCATGGAGTAAAGGAGTGGAAGAAACCAGTGGTCATGGGGTCACAGTAGACTTCATGGGGAAGGTGAAAAATAAGCAGAAACATGAAGGAGGTGAGGGAGGTAGTCAAGCAGGTATCTGGAAGAAGAGAGTTACAGGTGTTGGATATAAAGGAGGCCTTCAAGGCAGGACTATAGCTTGTATGTTTGAGGATAGCAAAGAGGGCAGGATAGCTGAAGGGTGTGACCAAGGAGAAGAGTTAAATTACTTAATCTCCCTAAATCTCAGTTTATTCAGCTGTAAAATGGGGAATATGTACTTCTCAGAATTGCAAGGATTGAATAATTTAAGCAAAGGAGCCATGTCTATGGGACAGTACAACTCTGGATCCTTTATGTCTGCCATGTCCTCACAACAAGCCTCTGAGTTAGGTCTTAATATTTCCATTTTACACATAAGGACACTGAGGCTTCATGAAGTTAAAGATATTGACCACAAAAGTAGTGAGAGGTGCAACTGGGATTTAAACACAAGCCCATTTGTCTCTAAAGCCCAAGTTCTTTCTACAGTCTTCATGTGAAATATCCAAATGCAGTGATGAGTATATAGTAGGAGATTGGTTGCAATAATTCCATTTTTTAATTAACTTGAACCAGATATATCAGTAATAGATTCTGTCTTAGTTTTGGTTCCCCACAAAGGAGAGCTTAAGGCAAATGTTAGAATATAGGTATGTTATTTGGGAGGTGATGTCAGAAAGCAAGAATTAAGAAATGGGGAAAGTGAGACAGGAAAGAAAATAAAAAAGACTGTGGAAGACTATTACTACTATGGTCAACTGAGGCCCAATCCCGCTGCGGACTCTTTGAGGAGCTATGTAGAATGTACCTCAGAATTTTCCCTCCCAAGGCAGAGACGCTGAGACATTAACCCTTCAATTTCTGAATCTCATGGGTTCAGGGTTACCCCTCAGTGTGATAATTCACCCACACTTGCAGGCTGCCTCCTACCTGAATTCCCATAGTGTCAGAGAAAATTCAGAGGCTGAGAAGCAAAGAGATGCAAAGGCTTATGGCTGTCTGCCACAGCTGCAGCAGAAATCAGAGGTGGGTTGAGGCAGAAATGTGGGTGTTATAAATTATTCTATTTTATATTAGGTACTAGTGCAGGAACCAAAGAGAAGTAATCACCTACAGACCTATACTGATTTACTAAGAGGAAAATTTTATGATAATCAGAAACATTCAAAGATAGAACAAAGGGCTAGGAAGTAATGTCACCCTGCATAGAAAGTGCCAGGCGGGGAGGCTCATTGGTCAGGAACTCAATCGTTGGTCAGACAAGTGGACCAGCTAGCTTTTAGGAACATTTCAACCCTGAGAGTCTATCACATTGTTTATTAAATATACACTGTTTGTCATAAAATGTCAGCACAAGTGAGAGTTAAAAACCTTAAAACTATATTGCATATTTGCTGAGAAAATTTCTCTGAGAAATTCAAATTACTTTCCTGTGGTGTCAGAACTTTAGGACCTCTCACGGTACTTCAGCTAAATAAATCATCCTGGAAAACCTGAAATAGAATGTGACTTCTGTTGTTCCCTGGGCAGTCTGTGGTGTAGATCACTGGACTCAGCTCTCTTCTCCTTTGACCAGAATGTCTGGTCAGTATGGACAAACAATAGGAGATGACTTTGCTGAATTACATTAGCTTACTTTCCATCACAGCATTGCCCCTCTTTCCTGGCCCCATGCAATAGGTTTAAGAGCATAGATTTTGAAGTCAGATGGTGCTGGCTTTGACTAAAGCAGAAAATGAACTTAATAAGAGGATATCAATATACCCCAGTGAACTTAGGAGATACTGGAGAATCAGTCTTGAACCACACAACCAGGCTGCAAAATGGTATCATAAAAAAATCGAAGTCACTAAGCATTAGACACTAAGGCTTCCATCATTGCTAGTTCTGTGATGGGAATTTCATTTTGTGGCAATTACTACTACCACCACCTCCAGAGATAAAGGAGCTCTACTTTAACCTAAGTCAAAATCCAGTCCAGGTCATCTGATGGCAGAACCCAAGTGTTATACCTGCTTTAACCTTCAAGAGAAGCTGGAAAATCCCCCATCAAGAATTATAGGTAATTGACACAGAAGGGGAGCTCAGACATGGATGGCCAAAACTAATGCCCATTATTCACTACTAGGCCTATCTTATAGGGTGGTTGAGAAGATCAGATATGATATTGTAAGCACTAAAAATTATTAGCACTTGCTTATTATAGTGGAGGTTCCAGGCTTTATCTTAAGAGGACATAGGGATTAGAGGAAAAGCCAAAATGCTTATTCTAAGGGTTGCATTTGTCATTTTAATTTTTATCAGCATTAGTGAAATAGTTTCTTTCTTCTTTTTATGGGTGCTCACACTGATGACAGTGCCATCATTGAAGATGGCTGTGCACAAAATCATTATGGTTTTCTCTTGCAGCCAGGATTCTTAGACCATGATAAGCAGATTGTCTCCTTGACAACTATAATTGAGCCCCTCTCAAGAGTTGGCCACAAGGTTCTTGCTTATTACTGCCTGTTTAGCTAAGGTCAGCAGCATGGGGCCAAAACCTGGCAGCCTCCAAGCCAGGAGGTGCATATGTCGCATAAAATCTGTGAGGGCTCACTTCACTGAGAAGAGACGGATTTTATCATTTTCTTTTATGGAAAAGTTTCGCATCGCATAAAATCACAAGAGTAGAAAATATGATTTTCTACGTCTACAGAAAATGATAGATCTCCATTTCTATTCATCATCATTCCCTACCAAGGAAACTTAGATCTCTGCCCTTCTGTTGCCATCTTTTTTACCATGTATTGTATTCCCTAGTAGAACATTTTAAATCTAGTTGCCTAATTCCAGAAATCATGTATAGCCTCTTTGAAATAAGAGTAATCTTCTCAAAATAACTAGGAGCAATGTACTCTACTGTGTATGTGTGTATATGCATGTGTGTGCATGTGTATGTGTATTACTTTAAATCGATGAAATAAACAGAACTGAATTTATTCATATATGTCTAAAGTATATCACATGTGTAAAGGTATGAATTAAATTATTAAATTCTTCAATAAAATTCTAAAGTGTTCATAACATATGACCTGTTAGTGAACATTAAATCCGTTTGAATAGAGTTGAGACAGTAATGGTAAATGAAAATCTTTTGCATTGGCTGTTTCCTTTCACTAAGATATTATATTTTTATTTTGAATTTTAGAAACTATCATCTTCAGAATTGGCCAAATTGATTATTCTCTTTACACGCTACAAAGCTTGACCTCCTTGGTTGGAAGTCCTTAGAGTTTTGAAGATACTTAAGAGCATATCGAATGGAAGAAATAAAGAAAGGCAGAAATATAAAAGTAGTGGTATTTTAAAAATACATGTAACCATTTCAAATAACTTTCTTATTAATTGTCTCATATTCTCATGTTCTCATTCATTCATTCACTCACTCAAGCTTAACAGACAACTCTTGAGCACCCTCTCTGTGCCAAAATCAGCAGTAGACACTTAGAGGTGTCAATCAGAGAAGCCCATCTCTGTTTCAAGAAATTGCCACAGTAGGGCGTGGGTGGTGAGGTTTTTGTGTGTGCTCCAAATAACGAGGAAAATAAGACCAAAAAATGTGAAGCCACTTACTCAAGGAAACAAGTCATCAGTATCTGAAAGGGCTGAAACCTTAACTAAACTTCTGGCTTAAATGAGAAACCCCAAAGTTTGTAAGATACTGTATTTAATACGGGTCTCGCTTGGCATATAAACCCAAAATACTGATTTTTGAGCCAATGAGTTTACACTTTTGTGGCCCTCACCCAATGGGTGTTTTTCTTTGACTTCATCCAAATTGAGTTTGAACTTGTCTACATATCTTAGCTGCAAACACTAAATTTCTGTCACATTTCAGTCTCTCATTTAGAAGGACATTATACATCACTCTGCTACTGAGATTCTGAATGGCCTTCACATATTTATTATTCATTTGTTATTTGTTCATTCCTGATTTCTTCATTTTAAATATTCAAATGACTGGAATAAAATTTGAAGCATTCTGATAAACACAAGATGGGGACCAGATTTATGACATCATCATCCTCATGGAAGACAGGACAGTAATGTGTCTGGCAACAGAGTTTCTGCTCTTTTAGTATATTTACTCCTGCAAACAGCCTGCTTCCAGCCATTGCTAGACCGTTAATGTAAAATATCAGGGGAAGTGTCTTTGCTGCTCACTCTGAAACTTTGTTTGAGTTCCTGGTAAGAGTGGGACCAAAGTTAGACCCAATTTTATTTTATCCATACCTGGGTTTACTGACAGGCAGGGATGAATTGATTTGGGGGAATTTCTTTTTCCTCACACCAACCTCATTGAAACATTTAGCCAGGTTCATTCATGGAACTTTGAGGAGACCCCTGAGCAAACCAGTTGTCACCAAGGCCAAGGTTCATGACGGTCTCTACTTCCAGACTTTCACCGGCCTCCTGTCCAGTCACACGGACCTCAGGCTGTGCTCTACTTGCTGTTTCCATACCTCCCCTTATGGATCTGCTGGCAAGTTTAGCTTTTCCAGTTTGCCCTTTGGTGTTCCTCCTTCAGCATTGTCTTTTTATTTTTTTTTCCAACTTCTATTTTAGGTTCAAGAGGTATGTGTGCAGGTTTGTTACATGGGTAAATCATATGTCATGGGGGTTTGGACATTTGACAAAATATGCAGGTAATTTTGTCACTCACGTAATCAATATAATACCCAATAGGTAGTTTTCAATCCTCATCTTCCTCCCACCTCCACTCTCAAATAAACCTCAGTGTCTGTTGTTCCTCTCTTTGCGTCCATGTGTACTCAATGTTTAGCTCCCACTTATAAGTGCAGTATTTGGCTTTCTGTTCCTGCATTAATTTGCTTAGGATAACAGCCTCCAGCTCCATCCATGTTGCTGCAAAGGCCATGATCTTTTTATTTTTTATGGCTGTGTAGTATTCCATGGTGTGTATGTACCATATTTTCTTTACCCAGTCCACCACTCGTGTGCATATAGATTGATTCCATGTCTTTACTATTGTGAATAGTGCCACAGTGAATGTGTGTGCATGTGTCTTTATGATAGAACAATTTATATTCCTTTGAGCATATACCCAGTAATAGGATTGCTAGGTTGAATGGTTGTTCTATTTTAAGTTCCTTGAGAAATATACAGACTGCTTTCAACAGTGACTGAACTAATTTACATTCTTGCCAGCAGTGTATAAGTGTTCCCTTTTTTCTACAACCTTGCCAGCATCTGTTATTTTTTGACGTTTTAATAATAGCCATTTTGACTGAGTGAGATGATATGTCATTGTGTTTTTGTTTTGCCTTCCCCTAATGATTAGTGACATTGAGCATTTCTTCATATGCCTGTTAGCTGCATGTATGTTTTATTTTGAGAAGTGTTTGTTCATGTCCTTTGCCCCCCCCCCTTTTTTTTTTTTTTGAGACAGAGTCTCACTCTGTCACCCAGGCTGGAGTGCAGTGGTGCCATCTCGGCTCCCTGCAAGCTCCGCCTCCCAGGTTCACGCCATTCTTCTGCCTCAGCCTCCAGAGTAGCTGGGACTACAGGCACCCGCCACCACACCTGGCTAATTTTTTGTATTTTTAGTAGAGATAGGGTTTTACCATGTTAGCCAGGATGGTCTTGATCTCCTGACCTCATAATCTGCCTGCTTCAGCCTCCCAAAGTGCTGGGATTATAGGTGTCAGTCACTGTGCCTGGCCCCTTTGCCCATTTTTTTCTTGTTGATTTTTCTTGTTGACTTAAGTTTCTTATAGATTCTGGATATTAGACCTTTGTCAGATACATAGTTTACAAATATTTTCTCCCAATTTGTAGGTTATCTTTTTATGCTGTTGATAGTTTCTTTGTTGTACAAAAGTTCTTTAGTTTAATTACGTCCCATTTATCAATTGCTGTGGGGTTTTTCTGTGATTGCATTTGGAGTTTTTGTCATGAAGTCTTTGTCCAAGTCAATGTCCAGAATGGATTTCTCTAGGGCTTTTATGGTTTTAGACTTTACATTTAAGTCTTTGATCCATCTTGAGTTGATTTTCATATATGGTGACAGGTAAGGGTCCAGTTTCAGTCTTCTGCATATGGGTAGCCAGTTATTCCACAACCATTTATTGAATAGGAAGTTCTTTCCCCATTGCTTGCTATTGTTGGCTTTGTTGAAGATGACATGGTTGTAGGCGTATAGCTTTATTTCTGGGTTCTCTGACCTGTTCTATTGGTCTATGTGTCTTTTTTTCTACAAGTACCATGCTGTTTTAGTTACTGTAACCTTGTAGTATTGTTTGAAGTTGGGTAGGGTGATGCCTCCAGATTTGTTCTTTTTGCTTAGGATTGATTTGGCTATTCAGGCTCTTTTTGGTTCTGAATGAATTTTAGATTTTTTTTTTAAATCTAATTCTGTGAAAGATGTTGATAGTTTGATAGGAATAGCATTGAATCTGTAAATTGTTTCAGGCAGTTTGGTCATTTTAGCAATATTAATTCTTCCTATCCATGAATGTGGAATATTTTTCCATTTGTTTGTGTAGTCTCTGATTTCTTTCAGCAGTGTTTTGTAATTCTTATTGTAGAGATTTTTACCTCCCTCGTTAGCTGTATTCCTAGGTATTTTATTCTTTTTGTGGCTATTGTGAATAGAATTGCATTCTTGTTTTGGCTCTCAGTTTTGATGTTATTGGTGTATAGAAAGGCTACTGATTTGTTTACATTGATTCTGTATCATAAAACTTTGTTGAAATTGGTTATTAGATCTAGAAAGCTTTTGGCAGAGACTTTGGGTTTTTTCTAGGTATAGTATCACATAGTATGTGAAGAGAGATAGTTTGACTTCCTCTCTTCTGATTTGGATGCCCTTTCTTTCTCTTGTCTGATTACTCTGTCTAGGACTTCCAATATTATGTTGAATAGGAGTGGTGGCACCGGTTTTGTATGACCTTCCAGTTCTATAACCTGCCAGCCTATCCCCCTGGGCTGTATTCTCATTCCTGAGACAAAAGATAAGACAGGAAGGAAAGAAAGAGTTTCTACACTGCTGTTCACAGTGTCTGGGTCATCCTTGGAGTTTTCCCAGCTTGCTCTTTGGCACATTCACTCTCCAAAAGAAACAAAGTTTCTGATCTGTCACATAGCAGAGTTGAAACAAAGACACAGACTATGGAGGGAGTAGGCAAGGTCTACCATTTATACTCTCTACTTTATGCCAGAAGCTGTATTTTACATATGTTTCCTGTGGTGGTAATGATGATAATTCCCACTCTACAGATGAGGAAGCTGAGGTTAAAGGAGGATTTATGACTTGCCCAATGTTACATCACTTGTAAGTGCCAGACCAGAATTTGAACCTTACTCCAAATCTATACTGTGTCCAGAACTGGCTGAAGGGTACACAATAGGAGGAGGGGCAGTGGTACCCATGGAGTGGGTCAGGCAAGGAGCTGGCCTTGGGAATGTGCATGCAGCATGAGTCAGTGCAGTGTTCTAAGGGTAGAAGAACAGAAATAGGCAATACAAGGAGCTCCAATGGACAAAAAGAAACCTGTCATTGATTTCCAGGGAACAGGCTTGATGTCGAAGTTCAGAGTTGAATGCTAATCTTGGAGGACAAGGGCAAGACCAAGGCAGGCTTCCTGTGCAAACAGCAGTTTGTGAAAATGGAGAATACAGCCACCAGGGAGCAAAGTACAGTCCTGCTGGGAGACTAGGTTTTGACAACTGGGTTAGAATCATACAGAATCAGTGTGAGTCTCCTACCTGATGCCAGAGCTGTGACATTCCCTCAATGTATCATCATTAACCAACAGCTGCAATAAAGAGGAGTATTTCAGCTCCGGGCCTGCTCAAGAGGCCCGGTTCAAGAGGTGTGGTTCCTTTCAGCCACACCCAAGAATAGGTGCTGGCTGCTTTCCATTGTACATCCTTCCCACTGCTACATTCATAAGGACCACTTTTGGTCATGGGGGGCTTAAGATTCTCCTGAAATGTTGAAAGTGTAGTGCCAATAAAGTGTAAGACCAATGGGATTGTATAATGTCTTGGGATATGTATTGAGTCTCTATGGCTGCTATTGATGAGACAATGCCACCAAGGAAAGCAGTCATCATACCTCCTAATGAACAGGCCTCCCTAGAAAGGCATTTAGTCTTCTCCTGGGATCCTCTGAGCTTCTTTCTCCAACGCGATCATCCTCCAGCAGGACAACCCTCATCTACCCTTTGGGGAGGTATTCCTATTCTTTAGTCATTCCTCCCCAAATCTTCTTATAATAAGCTTCTTTTTTGTTATTTGAAATTCCTGAATTCTTGAAACTAAAAAAAAAAAAAAAAAAAAAGCTTGAAATGCTATTTTCTCTTATTCAAAATCACCTTAAAAATTCAAAGCTGAACATATCTCACATCCCTTTCTGTCTGCATTTATACCATTATAGCCCTGCTTTAGGGCAGAGTGCATTGAAAGCTTTTCCTGCTTTAGGAGTACTCAGGAGAGGTTAGGTTCAAATCAATACAAGGGAAAGATACATAAGTTACTATAATATCACCTCCACATTAGAGATGCACTTTAGCCATAAGACAACCCCCCTTTCAGGAAGATTAATGTGTGCTGTTCAGATTGCACCTTGAATGAGGCAAAATCTGTGGGTGGGTTATAGTCCAATGACTGTACCTTTGAGGGCAAGAGGACCATGCAGCTCCAGCAAGAAAATGTGAAAATACAGCAGCCACTAGCCAACTTCCCTGAGCTATTAGGGCACAGGAGTAGCAGTAACTGATATATAATGTAATGAATTGCCCTTCATACCTTAATTCAATCTATATATACTTGCTTCAATGTGCTTCTTAATGTTTGCCAGGTCTCCCTAAATATCCATATGGCAGATGGAGGATGAGGAAGGGGGTTACTTTCTCCCTAAAGAAAGGTCCTTAATCAACTGTCAGCTCTTGATGAACAAATGGCATTGTCCAACAAGATGCAATAAATGTTTTGTATTAGGTGAGGCAGCCCCATTTTTGATGGTTTGGGGGAAAATGTTGGTTTTGGAGATGCTGATTGTTTCTAATCTAAGCACTTTTGTTCAGTGTTTTTCCCAAATTGTCATCTGCTTTATTGCTAGGGGTATTATTCTCACTTGGTCTCAGTACATCAATTTGAAGCTGACTGGAACAGTTTTGTCTGAAATAAAGTTCCCACCATCACACTCTCTTCTTATCCCTTGTGGGCGGTGACTGGATGCCAAGGTGAATGTTGAACAAAGATGCTGTCAGCCTCCTCTCTCTCCCGTTGAATGCTCTGATTTCTCAAAGCCTCCCATCAGGGTGTTGGAAGTTCCTCAGACAGTGAAAGGAACATAGGTCCTGGACTCAAGTTGGAATCCTGTTCTACCACTTGCTAGCAGTGAAACTCTGAGAAGGTTTCTTGAAATCCTAGAGCCTTGACTTCCTGACCTATGAGAAGGGACACAATCTTATTGAAGGAGGTATTGACATCAGGTCCATAACAAATATATTAATAGGTGATATACCACCATCAGCTGAGTAAGATGCTTCATTGGTTTGTGAGGCTTACTGGAAAACTAGTGAGAAGTTGGCATGGGAGTGAGACAGTGACCAGGTCAGAAGGCACTCCGGGGTAAGCCAGGAAGGAGAGAAGAGGTACATGTGAAAAAGGATATTCAAGCCTGAAAGAGGACACCTGGGCCCAGAGCCTCAATGTGAGAGGAACTGTTTGCCTGCTGCTTCACAATTATCCATCTCTGGATCACATCTGTGCATAAGGGCATAGGAAGCCAGTGGCCTGTTTAAACTGGTACATTTCTTGTGCCTTTATCTTCATGATGTGCTTTGCCTTCTAAGGCTTCTCTTATCAGCACATTGTGGTTTTCTCTCAAATTCTGAGAAACCATGACATTTGCACTGTTTCCTTTGTCTTTGAGTTTTGAAGCCTGGTGTATTAACCTGTTTTCATGCTGCTGATAAACACATACCCAGGGCTGGGCAATATACAAAAGAAACAGGTTTAATGCACTCACAGTTCTATGTGGCTGGCAAGGCCTCACAATCATGGCAGAAGGTGACAGGCACATTTCACATGACAGCAGACAAGAGAACTTGTGCGGGGAAACTCCCCTTTATAAAACCATCAGATCTCGTGAGACTTACTATCACAAGAATAGCATGGGAAAGACCTGCCTCCATGATTCACTTATCTCCCACTGGGTCCCTCCCACAACACATGGGAATTGGGAATTGTGGGAGTTACATTTCAAGATGAGATTTGGGTGGGGACATAGCCAAACCATGTTACCTATCCCCATTCTCTTTCTCTAGCATCTTTTGGATATTTATTATGTACCAACTAAAATTCTACCCCACCAAAGATGTTAATTTCCTGGAACAAAAGAAAATGATCACCGAAACATGTCTCAAAAAAAGTCAAAAGTTTTAAAGAATTTATGCTTTGGGCTCTTTGTCACAATATATTCCAATTCTACTGCATCATAGCCCCGGATACTTCTTTCCTTTTCTTCCCTCCTTCTGTAGGACCCAGGGCCATTTCACAGGGTCTTCTTTGGAGGAGAAAAAATGAAAAGACAAAAATTTTTAAAAGCTAGAATAGAAAGAAACTGATTAGGCTACTTAATTTACTAGCCTTGGGGAAAAGAGATCTAGGTAAGAAAGAAGAAATTAGACCAGATCAGTTAAAAGACAGTTTCTGAACTGCTGTTGGGTTTTGTTTTCCCTCCCTGTTTACTTCATCTCTTATCAGCCAAAATAATCGAAGCAAATGTTAGGCCAAGATTTTAAGAGAGGACCTCACAAGTAAAAGAAACCGCTGGTTAACAGTTGGCCTGAAAAAAAGGACAATTTTCAAAGAGGCTACATAGTGTGGTGCTATAATTTTAGATTAGTTGTAATCAGGAGAAGCATTTTAAGAACGATATCTATGGGAGGCGGAGGCAGGTGGATCACAAGGTCAGGAGATCGAGACTATCCTGGCCAACATGGTGAAATCCCGTCTCTACTAAAAATACAAAAAATTAATCGGGTGTGGTGGCAGGCACCTGTAGTCCCAGCTACTTGGGAGGCTGAGGCAGGAGAATGGCGTGGACCTGGGAGGCAGAGCTTGCAATGAGCTGAGATCACGCCACTGGACTGTAGCCTGGGTAACAGAGCGAGACTCTGTCTCAAAAAAAAAAAAAAAAAAAAAGAACCATATCTAATTTAGAACCTCTATGTATTGCAGCAGAGAGAGTGGACAAGAGGCAGGGAAGTGAAAGGCAGCAAGGGGTCTCTCCAGCTTAGCTTTCCTCTAGTTCTTGGTAGGAGCCCCTGAAGCACCAAAGAGAAGGACTGCAAGGGCCATCATATTACATCGTCTTGGTAATTTTGTGAGCTTCGTGGTCAGTGAGGCCTAGGTTTAAATTTCCTCTCTGTTATCTGCCAGTTGGAATGCTTTTGATTGCAAGTAACAGATTATGCAACTATTTATTGATAAAATTATGAATGTTACTATGAACACAGGTTCTTTCATCTTTTTGCTCCTTCATTAAAGCATGTTGGCTTTCACATTCAGGCTGGTCTCACCTTACAGTAGGATGGTGGCCACAGCACAAGACATTATGTCCTCACTCTCCTGTATCTACAAGAAAGAGGTCCTTTCTTTTTTGCTTACCATTTTTTTCAGGGTAGAAAATATATTGCAGAATTCCCTCAGCAGGCTTCCCCTGCTGAATTTTTGGCTGGAGCTAGATAGAGCTTCATCTCTAAATCAGTCACCGGCAAAAGGCCATTTGGGGTTTTAACTAATCATGGTTCATCTCTGGGTAGGTCCCCAGCTTCTATGAGGACCCTGCCTGCTGGAAGAAGCTGGAGCTCTGTTAACAAGGAAGGAGGGAGTAATGACTATTCAATAGGCAATCAAGTGTCTAATAATCCTAAGCCTCAGTTTCCTTAATGAAATAGTCTCAAAATATTTGTTTTAAAACATTGGGCACAAAGATATGTATCACCCTACTATCTTAAAAGGGCTGACATCTGGATAGCACTGAAAATGTCCAGCAATAGGAAATGGTTAAGTAAGTTTGGTTAAGAAACTTAATACAGTATTAAGTAACCATTTAAAGTATTTGTAAAGAGTTTTCTTAACAGGTTAAAATGTTTACAGTAGCACATGATGTAGAAAAACAGGATGTGAGATTTCACAGTTATTAGAAATCAAGACCCAAACAAAATTCTTTGGATAACGGATTTTTAAAAAATAGATCATACAAAAGATATCAAAATTCTATAGTGGCTGTATGTACATAATTAGATCACAGGTGATTTTTTTGTTTTTCATTTAAGTCTTATTTAAATCTTCCTTGGCCTGGAGCAATGGCTCACGCTTGTAATCCCAGCACTCTGGGAGACCAAGGCAGGTGGATCTCTTGAGATCAGGAGTTTGAGACCAGCCTGACCAACATGGTGAAACCCTGTCTCTACTAAAAATACAAAAATTAGCCTGGCGTGGTGGCACACACCTGTGGCCAGCTACTTGGGAGGCTGAGGCAGGAGAATCACTTGAACCCAGGAGGTGGAGTGTGAAGCGAGCCGAGATCATGCCACTGCACACCAGCCTGGGTGACAGAACGAGACACCATCTCAAAAAAATAATATAAATAAATAAAACTTCATTAATAACCATGTATTATCATCTTAAAAGCAAACATTAATTTGTACATTTATTAAAATAAAACAGGTATGTCCTTGCTGATGGTAACTAAATCTTTCCTTAAATCCCTTATATTTCTCTCTACAGAGATGAAAATGCTGGCCTAATAAACCATAACTAGTTTTTCTCTATTATACTACCTCATTTGGCAGGTTATGAGATTCCAAATTGAGAGTCAAGGGTGTTTTGCCTATGCTGGATTTTGTGACATTCTGTATTGCCTAATATGTATTAGATGCCCAGTAAAGTGCTTAACTAATTCCATCCCTTTGTCACTACCTAAGTGTTAGTTCAGTCCAAAAGATTCAATACATTCTAAAAAGGTTTAAATAAATTTTTGGATTCATGATCACTTGCTAGTTCTTAAGGAAACACCATAGTGTGTCTGTTAATGCTGTATACAGGCAGCAAGCACATCAGCCCAAGGGCACTTCAGTAAACAGTGCTCACTGGGCAGCTCTATGTCCAGGCTTTCCCCATGCACATTCATGGTGTAGTCTATAAATCATAACCTCTCAGAAGGAGCAAAACACCAACAGAAACACAAATGGAAGAAATGTGCTAGTATTAAATGACATGCTGTGAGATCCGGGGTAGATAAACATCTCACCCCACTGCACTCATTTCTTCCAATTGACAGAGCATTACCAGGCCATCAGAATTGTTTCACAAATCTGAGTAGAAACACAGGTGACTTCACATCAGTAATGTACACTTCGGGGGAAATTATGGCTTCTTACTCTTGTGGCTCTCTGATGAGTCAGCTCGAGGAGCTGCATCTAGAGATTCTGATGCTGTCAAGAATCCCTGAGTGAGACTCCCTTGCTTGTGGCTAATGTGGAGATGCTGCCTCATCGCTCACACCCTCTGTATACACTGTCTGACAGAGGTTCTAGAATCACATTTACTGTGGCAACACTCTTGAAATCTCACTCTGTAGTTCCTTACTAATACCAATTAATGGTTATAATAAAATTTATTCAATCTGTTTATTCATTTAACATGGATTTTTTTTTCAACATCTGCTACATGCTTGGGCTAAGTAGCCTTCTCTTCTTTGTCATTCCTTCCTCTCAGTGGCACTGAAGATGGTGCAGCCAAGCCTTGTGATGCTGCCACCTATGACAGCCCAGCTCCTGCTCTGAGGAATGATAAAACTGTTAAAACTCCTGGGACATCTCCCTCCACGAACTTCTCTGTAGCCTCAGTCCGCTCATTGCCTGTTCATTTGCGAATGGATAATGAGTACTGTGATGGCTCAGAAAAGAGTCATAACTCTCTTAAAATTAATTGAACTCAATGTAAATATATGGGCAAAAATGACTGTATCTGGAAATGTGTGTGTGCTCGAACAAAAAAAAAGTATTAATTAAAAACCCAGCTCCAACCTCTAACTGTAGCAGGAGTCTGACATGGAACCAGGAGCACATGAAGCCATTTTCAGATAGTATCAACCTAATCAGAATGGGAATTTTGAAACATCTATATGGATTCTGCATCCAAATTTCCTTGTCACTGGCTGTCTTAATCTGTTTGTGTATTGCTATAAAGGAATACCTAAGGCTGGGTAACTTATATAGAAAAGAGGTTTATTTGGTTCATGGTTCTACAGGCTGCACAAGAAGAATGGCACCAGTATCTGCTTCTGGTGAGGGCTCAGGTTGCTTCCATTTATGGTGGAAGACAAAGGGGACTGGGCATGTGCAAATCATATGGTGAGAGAAGAAGGGGAGAGGGGAGGTGCCAAGCCTTTTAACAATCAGCTCTTATGGGAAGTAATAGAGTAGCAACTCTATTATTCACCCTTCACCCTGCACCCAAAATGGGCATTAATCTATTCGTGAGGGATCTGACCCCATGACAAAAACACCTCACATTAGGTCCCACCCTCAATATTCGGATCGAGTTTCAAATGAGGTTTGGAGGGTCAAACATACCAGCTATAACAGTGACAAAAAGAAATGCTGTGTGGGTAACAAAGCAAGACTCCATCTAAAAAAAATTAAAACAAAATAAAATTTTAAAGATCTATTTGTTGTTTCTTCAACATCTATTGATCGAGCACCTATTATGTTTCAGTCTCTTCACTAGATACTGAGGATATAGCATTAAAGAAGTCAGACATGCTTCTTACTTTCATGGAGCTTAAACTTGATGAGAGCGAAACTTGAACAAATAAGCATATATAAATATGAAACTATAATCAAGATAAGGACTATCATGGTCATCAGACACTGCTTTTAACCATGACTTTTATAAATAGATTTTCATGCCTTCTGGCTTGGTCAATAAAATGAAATATCCAACTTCTGAAAAGATATGTAATGTCTCCATATTTTTCAGGCAAACAACTCTAGCACATAGCTTTTGAGTGATGTGAAGTCTTTAGCAGTTTAGATTCAGGGATCCAAGTCATGACATTTAACCCAGTGAGACAGGTAAATCAGGGAGGTTTCCCAAGATGAGAATTTTTGGTGGCAAAACCACAGTATAAACTGGACTTTAGGTGGCAGAAATCTCATAATATCAGCTTTAGACATTGCCTTTGCAGGCTTATGGACAAGCAGGTGGTTATAAGCACTGAGTAAAGGATCCCAGCCCTCCTTAAGCTATCCCAGACTTTCACTCTGGCCTCTAGCAGAGTGCCTCCATAATACCCTGGCCTCCTGGAGCTTCCTCTAGGTGTTGGTCCCCTTGTTGCTAGCTCCACCTTGTCTCCCCTTGTTGCTAGCTCCACCTATCTCTGATGAGAGCTCCCCTGAAGCTCATCTGCCTCACTGAATTTGTGGAGTGATGAAGCTCTACCCTGCTTTGAGGGGAGAAAGGGAAGTCACTATACCCCCAGTTAGACAGGAAGTACAACTTCAGTATTTCTTGGCCTTCCTTCCCTCCTCTCTAACCTTAAGCTTTTATTGAAGGCAGTGATGGTTATTGTTGGTTGTCTTCTCAGAGGGGGTGTCTGTCTCCTGATTTATTCTTTTCTTTAAAATGTGGAGTAAATTCCAGGACAACAGGAAAAGCTCCATTCAAAATCCTTTCACATTTGCAATATACTAACACAAACATAGAAAGTCAATAAATTGCTTGTGAAGACATGTTGGGTGAGTGAGTGAGTGTGCAGAATACATTCTGTGCTGTGAAAACAAAGACACAGAAACACACAAAAACCCCTATATATGGAAATGACAGAATTGGAGGTCAAGGTTGAGGTTCTTGCTTTTTCACTGAAGTGAATGCATCAAGAATTGTGCAAACTCATCTTGAGTGTTTTGGGGCCCAGAACAAGAATAGTTTAATTCTGAGAATAAATTGAAGCTTTAACTTTGTCCTATTAGCCAAAAACATGTAGATAAGAGAAAATAAGTTATGTTCTTCTCAAAATGCAACTCCTATTATTTGACTTATAGTGGGATATTTCAAAGGTGGGACAGACAAAAAGTTACTCATAGTTCAACCCAAAATAAAGGAGGGCAGAAGTTATTTCCCTCCATTAACAGTTGCAATGTAAATTCTAAGACCAGCAAAGCTGGTCTTCCAGGAAGGATACGTAGGAGGAAGTAAGCAAACAGGAATGAAGAAAGAGGTTTTCTGAACATACACACCATATTGCTTGTCCTTTTAGTTGTTCCATGACCACTTGTTGAAGGCAGCATTTTATCCTTGCCTGCTATACAGGTTATCATCACTGCAGCTTGGAGTGTCAGGTAATCATTTTTTTTTTTTTTTTTTCTGGACATAACCCACATCTAAGCTCCTTACTAACTTATAAGAAAGTGCTTGAATCTTTCCCTTTCAGTGCAGACCAATCACCTGGTAGCCATCTTGTCTGCAAAAGTAGCTGTTAGGTTTAATACAGCTAAATCTTCACTCAAACGTACACCTTCATTTACAGATGGCCATGTCTCATAGTTGTTTAGAGGAAGGGAACCGGGCACTTGAGTTTTCTTCACATCCTCCCAGAACCTTGAGAGAAACAACCACCAGCAGTATTTCCTAATTTCACTTGTGTAGGAAATTGATTTTAGAGTTTCCCAACCGCATCCCTGAGCTTGCCCTCTGATGAATGAAGTGTATCCAAGGAGAGGAACGGTAAAGTAAATAAGTTATCTCACCTAACACTAGGGAATCCATAAGCAAGGGAAAACTGCATGGACAATAAAATATAGGTATTTCTGACAGCACCAATGGGTGAACACAAGCTGGAATGAGGTCAAGGCTTGCAGACATTTGATGTAACTCCACATCCTCATGCCAGATGTGGATTATAATATAATTACAATTGGCTCTGCCTAGTTCGCAGGCCCATGAAATATTTAAAACATCTTTTTCTAGCGTATAAAAGATGCAAAGAACTTAGAATTTTCCTTCAATAAGCAAATCACTTTCAGAGAGTTGGAGGTAGCCTTTCTCTTGAATCATGGCCTCATTTGAGGCTTGAGTTTCTTTCCAGGGGACTCATTCAGTATTCATGTCCAATCTGGTTGCACAGCAGGGAAATGTGGGCATTGAGTTTGTGGTGCAGAGGATAAAAAACAAGGCAAAATCATCCATGACAGCAGAAGGAAATAAATTCGATTTTTTCAAAATCTTTCAACAGCTGATCAGAGGGAGCCATTCCCATCCTGCTTGAGATGAAGCTGTTCAGCAGACATCCCCCAGGACTCTTCTGATTAAAGCAGTTTTTGCATCGTGTTAGCCAAAATCTCAGCCAGTTCAAGGTCCTTTAAGTGCTACACTTTCTTAAAATTAAAAGATTCTATTTGATACCAGAACAGCACTGGATGGAAAGAAAAGATCAACATGAAGGGCATTTACACAAAGGAGGATTCTGACTCAATTTCTGTCCCAATGGATAGATTCATTCTGGGCTCAGGATATTACATTGCTGATAGAATGTTTTTCAAGTCTCTGTTGTATACAGTTTAGCTTGTCTAGTGGTCTGTTTTCATTTCCACTTCTCCTTGCAACAAAAGAAATTGAAATTCCTGGGCTCTGACAGAAGCTTTCTGGGCTGATTTAGTGACCTATACAAGCCATCAGAAGTCAGGACTAGCTCTAGAATGAGTGGGTGCAAATGTTCCCAGAAACCAGCTCTTGGTTTCCTGCAGGAATGGTGGGAACAAGAGAGCATTGACACTTCTGATATATGGAAAAACTGCCTAAGCCTGATTACAAGCCTAAATCTCAGCACCCCCCCCACCCTTCCTCTAGGTATTTGGATTCCAGATATACTAGTCAATGGCTGCATTGAGCTACTTTTTACACTCTCTGTGTTACTCTTAACTAGACTTGAGTGGAAAAATAAAGTGGCAAAACATCAGAAAAGCTTAAGACCCAGACAGTCCAGAAATTGGATACTTGTTCTGCAAATAGACTAACAGGGTGTAGGCTCTGTGTGGTAAGGGTACTTGACTTTATGGATGCCAACACTCAAAATGTGTTTTTCCTTTAAAAAAACACACACACACACACACACATATAATCTGAGTGTGAATGTTTGGGGTAGCAGGGATTTGGGGAACTGAAAAGGAATCTTTCTGGCTCAAAGTTATCCTTATGGTAAGCAGATTGGGTCTGAAGCTGTTGTTTTGAAGAAATATTCACTGAAACAGCAGAGGAAAAAATTTTGACTAGGGCTTTTTCTCCTTTCGAGTATGACAAAGCATGAACAGTGTCCTCTCCTTGCCGAAAGGGAAAAGGGGTCATGACTATTTCCCCAGCCTCTCAACTGAGCCCTAGTCAGGCTGAAGGGAGCCAACTGGGCTGTTAATATGAAAAGATGCCACTCACAGGGTTCAGGCAGGTCCAGCCCTTCTTTATTGAATCCTGCAGGTTTTGTAATCCATCTGAACTGGTTTCCTTCAGTTTTCTGTAAAGGGCCACCTCTAAATAGATGTCTCAATATGGTTCGTCCCTCCTAGATAGAGGGCAAACCAAGTGATGAAAGATCTTTTCCTAAATATCTTAATACAGTATACACACACACACGCTCACACTTAGCACCTTGCACACTGTGTGCCTTTACTATCCCTTAATTAGAGTGGCATAGATAAGTTACAGGCGAAAGATCAAAGTCAAAGAGAGAGAATGAGACTTTTCCCTTCCTTGCACACATATATTAATGCCTAGGTTTAGACTTTAACATTTCTGTTATGATTTATTGCAGACATAACATTAACAGGCATCCACATAAGGAGAAAAAAATTACTTAAAACCCTGCTTCAGCAATAAATCTAACTGTTTTCATTTTTTCTATTCCTTTCCTGTCTCCATCCCGATGTTAGCAACATGTTATTCGCCATTTATCTTTGAGTTTACAGCAGCATTGCTTGTGATAAGCATCACTGATTTATTAACAGATGTTCAGGATGAAAAAATGAAACATTAAATATGATGGTAAAATGTATTATGAACAGATAAAATGAACAAAACTGTGAAAACTGTGCATCTTAGAATTGAGGGAGCATGTGACTTGCCATTTCATTACATATATGATTTTTATCTTTTTTTTTTTTTCTAATATCATGAACATTTTGTAGGGCTGTATCTAGTTTTCAGAATTCTAATTTTTATAACATCAAATTGTGTTATCAAGAGACATCATATTGGACATTCTACTTTGGCAAATATTTAATCCTCTTCCTAGTTCTGTGCTTGAACTGGCTGGTACCAGCTTTTGGGAGGCAACTGTGTCCATCTCTTCCCTATTCTGAGTTCAGTGACTTCAAATTGGTAGCCGGAAATTGGCAATGATGAAGGTATTTACACCTTGAAAATTGGCAAATGCTACAAACTTAGCAGCACCACATTATTTATTTCCGTTATAAATAATACCATAATGACATCTTTGACTAAGCCTCTCAGTGTTTTTCCCTTCTGGTACCTGGAAGAATTCCACCAAGGGGATAATGATAAAGAAGTGATAATAAACAAAAGCTAACATTTCTTGAGTACTTACCATGTGCCAGATACTATGTAAAGCATTTTGCTTCCTCTTCAAAACAACCCTACAAACTAGGTATTATTATTTGTAATTTCATTTTACAGATGAGAAAACTGAGGCTTAGAGTATTGGATTAAACTCAAGTGGCTTGGTCAAAGCCACACAGCTAATGAGTGGCAGGCCAGAGTCTGAAATGCAGGCAATCTGGTGCCGGAAGTTATCCCTTGAACCACAGTGTGGTCAGTAACATTCTCAGAACTCTAGCTCTGAGCACCAACAAATGGACCCTGTGATTCCCCAGCCTATCAGTTTCAAGGCCCACCTTCCCTGTTATAAGCCCAATAGAATTCGCATATTCTGCCTGGTCACCCTGATGCTTGACAGTCTGAAGATGCTGGTGCCAGACCCACTTAGGACGTCCATTGTGTTTCTTGCACCATTTGGTCCCAATAGGCAGTAAGTTGAAGCTTCCCCTTCCTCTGACATCTTCAGTCCTCCTTCATTATAAGTTCTTCCTTGCAGCCTTCCCAGTGATGTAGCAATCCTTCACAGGGTTCTAGATTTGCCTCAGCTTCAGCGATGTCACTTCCATCAACACATAGATTTCTGTCTTTCAAATTCATGTTTTTTCCCTTAATCTGAGAGAAGTTAACTGCTGCCTCTCTCAAAGACCACCAGAAAACCTATTGATCAAACAAAGATGATTAGACGATAATAAAGGACCTTGACAGAGTCCTCATAGTGTCTAAGATGGGGGAAGTGAAGGGAGAATCTTTAAAGGGTTTTAGGGTCTGGGCTAGGTAATTTAAGGCAAGTTTTACAAGACAGGGAACTGGTTGGGATAGGGAAGAATTTATGATGTAACAGCTTTTGACTGGTGGGCGCAGTGAGGTGAGTGGCCTAAAGCAATTCTTGATAAGCAAAGCCATTCGTCTTCATAAATAAGCTGTTAGGTTGTCCCACGGTCTCATCGTCCAAATGCAAGTGTAGCATTTCTTAGAGTAATTAACGAAATTACTTCTGGTTGTTCCCAATAATGTTTAGCATAGAAAGAAAGAAATGCTTGGTTCCAGCATTGCTTATCACAGAGAGGGAAGTATGATGTTTTCAGTTCCCAGGAAGAAGAGACTTTTTCCACTAATGCTTATGAGTTCCCAAACAGGAAGGAAGCCTTGATCCCTTTGCTTCTCATAACAATCCTAGTGTCACAATTCTTTTATGTGGTTTACTCTTTCCACTATTCACAGGCCCTCATGCTAGAAGCTTGAACCAAGTCTCCCTGAAGGGGAGATAATGCCAGTGACAACACAAGGCATCATACTCCTCCTTTAGGAATTGCTGCCTCCTAAAATCCACTGGTATCTTGGACTTAGATCTGCCCTACACTTTTCTGAGGGCCTTTTCTGGATGGAGTGACACCCAGGTCATTGACAGGAGGCCTTTGTTAAACAATCTCAGAGCTCTTCAATGTGTCTAGTCATTGTTTTTCCTCATAAGCCTGTTGGGAAGATGTACAAATAGAAACCCTGGTAGTCTGCCGAGACTCTTAGGGTTCTACCAGTAAATACACAAATTAAATATTTCAGTCATATATTTCTTGCTAAATGGACAAAGCAGTCTTCTTCTTTTGAATTGTGATCATAGGGTAATTTCCAGAAGCAGGATCACGGGCTAACCGGAAGTGAACATTTTCATAGTTCTTAATTTACATTGCCACATTACTATCTATAGTGGATTGTAATAGTGTATACTGCTAGCAGGAATGTGGGAATGTACAATTTTCACCACAGTATAGCTAGCAATAGATTTTATGTTATATATGTTACAATTTAATTATGATATTTCTCATATTCAAACTTCCAATTGTTTCATTTCTAAGGGGCTTAACATTTGAATATAATTTTTTCATAACAATGATTAGAACTAAGAGAAGCAAAAAGAAAATTTCAGAAGCAGATAAAGATGTCACCCCAAAATAACCACTGTTATTAGTTTGAAGTATCTTGATAGACCTTTAAGGTTTCTTTTTATGGCTATATTCTCTCTTTTTTTATCTACAAAACAGGGTCACACTGTTCATCCTATTTTGTAACCTGCTTTTTTTTTTTTTTTTTTTGCTCACTCACCCACCTGCATATTTTGAGTATTTTTCCACAAAAAAATTCCATTGTTGTGAGATAACATAGAGATTGAGAACACTGAGTTTGGAGTCCAATTGCTGGGTTCAAATGCCTGGTCAGACATTTAGCAGCCATGGGACTTTGGGCAAGTTATTAAATCCTGGTGGCTCAGTTCACTCACCAGTGAAATAGGGATCACAAAAGTATTGCCTCATAGGGTTGTTATGGAGATTAAATAAATTGCAATTTTAAATGCTTAGAGACCCTGGCTCATAGGATGCACCCTGTAAGTGTTTGCTCAAAACAGTATTGGATGCACCATATTTATTTAATCAAAGCCATATTATTGTATATTTCTGTTTTATTTTCCTTATATTACAGAAAATTCTGCTTTAGACATTTCTTAAAATAAATCTCTAAGTGTTAAGTTGCTTAATCAAAGAACATACACATTGTTAAGGCTTTTGTTATATATTGTTGAATTTTCCACCAAAAAATATATCCCATACACAGTGTAGGAGAATACTATTTATTCCTTGACATTAGCAACCAATTTCCTTTCAGTCCTTTGCCTTCCTGAGACAGGTGAAATCTGGGAGGTAAACCTGATCTGATTAGAGAGCCAGAAGTACAATTTCCTGTGACCTCTTTGTTCTGTCCATCATAATCTCCTCATTAGCTGGCCTAGGACTTCATCTATACCAGGGAACATTAGCCACTTACGTGCTATTTCAAAGTGAAAAATGATAACTGGTAATGTTGCATTGAGGGCTATCACTAACTTGAGCTAAATTACACTGCGACGTCTCCAGAAACACATGGAAGATTTGGAGGAAGAATAACTTATTATAAGTACACAATAGCAGTAGACAGGTTTATCATAATGCACACTCATGAAGGGTATACTGCAGATCAGCTGCATCAAATGAAGGCTACTTGAATGTGGCAGCTGTGATTGACGTTATCTCAGTTATTAAGTCAGTTGCTAAATCACATTCATCATAAGACTTCATTACTTGTCCGGTTTGAAAAGGAAAAGCTCATTGTGCAAGAAGATAAAATGCTTGCTGCTTTATTATAATTAAAGACACCTGCATCAACTCGGAACTTCTTGGGGGAAATATAAATTACTATATCTGGAAGATATTCTAAATGGTCATATCCTGTATAGAAAAGATTGTGATTTTTTTTCCAAAAAGAAATTATTCTGTGATATATATATTCTTTCCTGCCTTGCCTCCTTCCCCATGGGAATCTCAGTGGGGTTGATCTAGTTACTTTTGTGTGCGTATGTGGCTTTTTTTCCTGTCTTGACATGTGTAAGCTTTAATTGCAATATTGGAAAAAAAATAATAAACCTTTGCTTATACTTATGATATTCATGAAAGTATGATATCCGTAAAATAATGATGCTATCTATAAAATAATGATGCTGTCTATAAAAGTAATGATATTCTTTTATGTTGCTATCCAAGCTTCCAGCAGAAAGCAATGAAATTTTACATAGCAAACCTTTCTATTTCAAAGGGCAGTTATAGAATTTGTACTTAATATTGCTCAGATGTCAGCTCTCTCCTATTCTGGTTACCCTCTTTCAGGTCACATGCCTGTCTATTGTTGATCCCTGAAAAAGTAGTTAGAACATGCCTCTCATCATACTATCCCTCTTAAGTTGCTCTGGAAAAGAGATTGCAGCTCTTGGCCTATATGTGGTAGCAGGCTAACCTCCGTCTGTGATATACCTCCTCTCCAAACTATACAGTTGGAAAGGTGAGCACTAATAAATCCTTCTGATATTTACAGTGCTCAAAACCAGTATTATTCACTCTTATTTATTATTCAAAAAACAAAGACCTAGAGAACTGTGTATGTTTTAATTTAGGCTAGCAAGAGAAGGGATGAAACAAGATACCGGCACTCCGATATACTGAGCATCAACTGTAGACTAGACAAGCTGATATATGATCAATGATTTAACCTCAACTCATAACACTGAGAAAAATGCATATCCTGACTTGGCAGATCATAAACTATATCATTGAGATTACAAAGACCATAGGTGTTTTAGTGACATACAGTCTCCCAGTACTTTACATTACTTACCAGTGTCTTTAATTTGCTAATTCGTATTGTGGATCATCGAAAAGGGGGCATAATATATACAATTTTCAGCTTATTCAGCACAATTCCCTCCTTATACACATGTATCCACACAAAACATATCCATATAGGCACTTATGTTTTTTTACCAAAGTATCTTGTCTGCTAAAATGTTTCAAAAAACACCACAGCCCCAAGTCAGGGCTCTTTTCATATATTTTTCCATATAAAAATTGCATCTATATATCCTCTGTTGGCTTACAGATACTTAAGGAATAATAGTTACACATATGTGATACCGTGCCATCCCTTTAATGGAAACTTCCAATTTCCAACCCCCTTTTTACTCAAAGTTCTTACAATGATCTACAAGGTCATATATGATGTGCCTCCTACTTTCTCTCTCTAACCCCACTTCATGCTACTCTCTCCTTGGCTCATTGTGCTCTAACCACAGTGGGCTCCTCACCATTTGTTGAGCCCTCTAAGCCCATTTAGGGCCTTAGAAGGTGCCATTTCCTCTGCCTAGAATGCTCTTCCTGGGATAGCTTCCTTCCTACCTCTTTGTCATTACTCAGGAGCTTCCTTCTGTACTAGTTACCTAACATCACACAACACATTGACTCAAAAATCAGTGGTTTAAATAACAACTTATTATTATTACAACTTATGACTCTGTGGGTCAGGAAATCAGACAGAACACAGAGAGGACAGTTTGCCTTTGTACCCTGATGTCTGGGGCCTCCGCTGGGATAACTGGAATAGGTGGAGACAGGAACAGCTCAGGATAACTGGGATTCTTTCTGTTTCTTCCTATAATTTTCACTCTGTATAGCTTGGGATTCCTCACAGCATGGCATCCTCAAAGTAGTAAAACTTCTTGCATGGCAGCTCAGAGCTCCAAGAGACCAAAGTGGAAGTGGAAGTCACCAGTCCTCTTAAAGCTAGGCTGGCAACTATTCATAGCATAATTTCTGCTAAATACTGTTCGTTAAAGAAGACATGTAATAGCCCAGATTCAAGGTTATATGTAAAGTAGATCGTTTCTTTTAATAGGAGGAGTGTCAAAGAATTTAAGCTTTCTTTAATCCACATGTCTCAGTAGATATTCCCTATTCTATTTAAAATTGTAATCCTCCTAATGCTTCATATCTCTTACTCTTGCTTTATTTTTCTTTATAATGACACAATCACTTAACATATTTCATATCTGACATAACTCCTTTATTATCTACATCTCCCAGTCAGATATAAATTCCATGAATCTACTTTTTTTTTCCCCCTCTTACATTCACTGTTCTATCTTTGGCAATGAGAATGGTGTGCCATATACAGTAGGCACTCCATAAATAGATATTGAAAGAATGAATGGATGAACAAGCACATGAATAACACTTGGTAAGTTAACCACTATGACCCTCAGTTTCTTCATCCACAAAATGGGAATAAAACAACCTGCATTCTAGGGCTTTTGTGAGGATTTGATGAAGTCTGGTATATCAAACATTTAATACAGAACTTGGCAAATAGTAGCTATTAATTTGAGCGACCATGAGGTGATCTTAAATAGATTTCAGAAATGTCATATAATAGATTTAGACACTGTCTTCCTGGGTGCCGCTTAATATTCTGACATATGGAGAGAGAGAAGTTGTCAACTTCTAGCCAACTAAGGCTTCCTTACCTAGGATAAATGAACTTAACCACAGAGAGAATGAGGATTGGATGGAAGGGGCAGCAGTCATGTATTTTAAAAATGCGTTTTCTTTTGAAGTGAACATCAAAGTTGTTAGAAAGATCCTTAATAAAATGAGCATCCTGATGGGTCACTATTTCTATTTCCCAAGCAGAGAAGCCTCATTTGAGTGTTATCATTTGCTCCCTAATTGATTGACTATAAATAGTAATACAACCATTTACCTCCCCTCAAAAAGGCCTCTTAATTTATTCATTTGAGCATTAAAGCAATGCTAATGCAGCGTTTTATCTCTTCTCAGCCAGATAATTATGATTTTTGAGAAGTGCCCTGATATCCTACCTGCTTCTATTTCCACATCTGTTTTTTCTTTTTTCTTCACACTATTACTGAGAGTTAACCCATCATTGTTGAATGGTAAAAGCCCTAGGGTTCCAAGAGAAGCAAATGAACTGAGAAACAGCAATAGCACAGAATTGTAAATGTACTAAGTGCAGGTGTTAGCTGCCTCGGGTGTCTGGTTAAGCTTAACCTAAACCATGTAATGACTTGGAGGAGTCGAGAGTCATCCCCAACCTCTGCCAATTGATAAAAGCTCCCAGAAGCATACTTTTTGTGGGTTTCTACCTCTATAACCTCCTTTTTTTTTTTTTTTCCAGTACTACACATTTGTCATTCCAGACAACATGCCCAGCCTTTTCATAAATTTTCATTTTAAAAATTCCATTTTTCTCAAGTGTTTTGTGATTTTGGTAATCTGATTAAGAATGAAGGTAGTGTTAGGCATGGTAGCTTATGCCTGTAGTCTCAGCTACTAAGCAGGCTGAGGTGGGAAGATGACCTGAGCCCAGGAATTGTAGGCTACGATGAGCTATGATTATGCCACTATACTCAAGCTCAGGGGACAGAACCAGACCTTTTCTCAAAATAAATAAATAAATACATACATACATAAATACATAAATAAAAACATAAATAAATAAAATAATAAAAAGGAGTAGGAAGTGAGGTGGAAGAAGCCTTTTCTTATTTCATCACTTCCGCTCTTCCACTGTCTTCCTCTACCTTACTGTCTCCTCCCTCTTGAGAGGAAAAAGCAAATCTTACCCCAAGTCTCAAGCTAAACAGTTCTATCCTCATTCAGGCCCTGAAGGCTAAGATTCTACTCTAAGATGAATTTATCTAGGCATCTTCTCAACAAGGAAAGTGTGTCTCTTCCCTCAGGGAATTCTTTTTCCAGCTGCTAAGACAATTAAATCATCTCCTTGAATCTTCTTCTCCTGCTTTGATCAAGCTCATATCCCCCATCTCATTTGCCATCCCTTTGACCCAATTACCACCCAAGATATGAGAAATGATAGAACTGGTCATCTCATTTTGTGAAGAAGGGCTGACATTAGTTTGTTTCCAAATTGCCCTTTTAAAAATAAGAAGTGTCACATATTTAAGCATTTTGGGAAATGAAGTATCTGGTTACTCATGAAGTGCAAATGAGAGCTTCCAAAGCTTTGCTGGGCAAATCATCCTCAATAGAAAAATGATTTATCTCATCTTATGAAAATGCAAATGGGCATGTACCCTGTACCATAAGGGTGACTCTCTCTTTGGGAGAAAAGAATGAGAAAAAGTCTAGGCTTTCTGCTACATTTGGAGCTAAGATAACCTCCTAAAGTAAAGCATAGACACACGTTACCTGGGAACCTGAGTTTGATTAGTAACTGGGAAACTGGAAATTTTTTTTTTTTCTTTTTTCTGTGAACAAATTACTTTAAGGAAGAGGTCAGATTCAAATACCAAATCTGCAATTCAATAGTTATACATACCGAGTCCAGTTAAAAATCCTCTCTGAGCCTCTTTTTCTTCATCTATCAAATAGTAGCAAGGATGCCCACTTCACGGAGATGCTGTGAGGATTAAGTTATATAATCATATAATGTCTCAAGAAATGTCAGTCTTCTTTCCTCTCATCATTCAGACAAACTCCTACAGTTATAACTTAGGCAGTCCTTATAGCACTGCATTTCACTTCAATAAATTTGTTCTTAAATTACAGCTATGATGGCATTGCAGTAATGATGGAATTGATCCTTTTTTTAAAAAAATCCACACTATTTGTACTCTGACAAAGGTGCATCAAAGTTGCTACTAAGATTTTTACATAAGTGAGTATCACAGTAGGTCACAATGGCAAAGAATTTTCTTTATAGTGGAGAAAGTACTATTTCAGAAGTGGCAAAGCCACCTGGAGCTGATCCTATACAATGGATTCCAGATAACTTTGTAATATTGATGACCTTCCGCCGCCCACAGCACTTAAGGTACATTAGAGTTCTGTCTTTAGAATAGCTATCGAGGTGCCTAATAGATTTATTCACATTCGCAGGAGGAATAGTGCTGAAATTTTCTTGTCTCTCATTATGCTAATTACTGTTTTAAAGAACTTCCCTGCAGATAGGTTTTAAAGAACCTATAAACTTTCTTTAAGCCATTATGCAATTTTATATTCATTATCTTAACAATCATAAAGTGGTTGACAAAGCCTGGTAATGATTGTAGTTCCATAATTTTCCCCCCACTACACTTTTTTTCTTGTAAGATGACTTTGTTGAGATTTGATCCAACTTCTTTCTTGCTTGCTTGGCTTAAGGACTCCATGTCCATTTGTTTGCTTGAGTGGCAGGGGAAGGACAGCTGATGCTACCGTTAGTTGAGTATTAGGACCTCCACTTTATAAACTAGAGTTGAGCTTTGGGGAGAGAGAAGAACTTGCTAATCTTGGCTTGGTCACAGTAAATAAAAGAGTAGATGATGTCAAGAACTCAAATTTCTTGTGTTGCAGTGACAAGCTTCCTAAAGTAGGCTGATGAAGATTCTGATGAGGGTTTACATTGGCAGACAGTTGTAGGATATCAAACCTACCCTGACACATGAATGGTAGCTTCATCTTATAGTTCCAAAACCAACTGGTTACCCCTAGATCCTGCCAACCTCAGCATCCATCTGGTTCATTCCTTGTTGCCCAGTGACCTGTGTAAGGCATGGTTCCTGATTTGTTCCATCCTTCTTGCTTGGCTTCTTCTACTTTCTGGCATCCCCATCATCCTACTAGGGCTCGGCAAGATTCCCATTGGTATCCTAACTCTCTCTTTGAGTTAGGCATATGTATTAGTATGTTTTTACTCTGCTGATAAATACATACCTGAGACTGGGAAGAAAAAGAGGTTCAATTGGACTTACAGTTTCACATGGCTGGGGAGGCCTCAGAATCATGGTGGGAGGCAAAAGACACTTCTTACATGGCAGCAGCAAGAGAAAATGAGGAATAAACAAAAGCGGAAACCCCAGATAAACCAATCAGATCTCATGAGACTTACTCACTATCACGAGAATAGCATGGGAAAGACCAGCCCCCATGATTCAATTACCTCCCCCTGGGTCCCTCCCACAACACATGGGAATTCTGGGAGATACAATTCAAGTTTGCATTTGGGTGAGGACATAGCCAAACCACATCATTCTGCCCCTGGCTCCTCCAAATCTCATGTCCTCACGTTTCAAAATTACTCATGCCTTCCCAACAGTCCCCCACAGTCTTAACTCATTTCAGCATTAACCCAAAAATCCACAGTCTGAAGTCTCATCTGAGACAAGGCAAGTCCCTTCCACCTATGAACCTGTAAAATCAAAAGCAAGCTGTTGGTAGATCTACCATTCTGGGTTCTGGAGAACAGTGGTCCTCTTCTCATTGCTGCACTAGGTGGTGCCCCAGCAGGGACTCTGTGTGTCCCCAAATTTCCCTTCCATACTGCCCTAGCAGAGCTTCTCCGTGAGGGCCCTGCCACTGCAGCAAACTTTTGCCTGGGAATCCAGGCATTTCCATACATCTTCTGAAATCTAGGCAGAGGTTCCCAAACCTCAGTTCTTGACTTCCGTGCAACTGTGGGCTCAACACCACGTGGAAGCTGCCAAGGCTTGGGGCTTCCACCCTCTCAAGCCACAGCCCAAGCTGTGTATTCGCCCCTTTCAGCCATGGCTAGAGTGGCTGGGACACAGGGCACCAAGTCCCTAGGCTGCACACAGCACAGTGACCCTCAGCTCAGCCCACGAAACCACTTTTTCCTCCTGGGCCTCTGGGCCTGTGATGGGAGGAGCTGCCCTGAGGGTCTCTAATATGGCCTGGAGACATTTTCCCCATCATCTTGGGGATTAACATTGGGCTCCTTGCCACTTATGCAAATTTCTGCAGCTGGCTTGAATTTCTCCTCAGAAAATGGGATTTTCTTTTCTATTACATTGTCAAGCTGCAAAATTTCTGAACTTTTATGCTCTGCTTCCCTTATAAAACTGAATGCCATTAACAGCACCCACATCACATCTTGAGTGCTTTGCTGCTTAGAAACTTCTTCTGCCAGATACCTAAATCGTCTCTTTCAAGTTCAAAGTTCCACAAATCTCTAGGGCGGGGGAAAAATGCTGCTAGGCTCTTTGCTAAAACATAACAAAAGTCACCTTTGCTCCAGTTCCCAACAAGTTCCTCATCTCCATCTGAGACCACCTCAGTCTGGATTTTATTATCTGTATTGCTATCAGCATTTTGGGCAAAGCCATTCAACAAGTCTCTAGGAAGTTCCAAACTTTCCCACATTTTCCTGTCTTCTTCTGTGCCCTTCAAACTATTCCAATCTCTGCCTGTTACCCAGTTCCAAAGTTTCTTCCACATTTTCAGGTATCTTTTCAGCAACCCCCCACTTTACTGGTACCAATTTACTGTATTAGTCCATTGTCATGCTGCTGATAAAGATACATCTGAGACTGGGAAGAAAAAGAGGTTTGATTGGACTTACAGTTTCACATGGCTGAGGAGGCCTCAGGATCATGGCGGGAGGCAAAAGGCACTTCTTACATGGCAGTGGTAAGAGAAAATGAGGAAGAAGCAAAAGCAGAAACCCCTGATAAACCCGTCAGATCTCTTGAGACTTATTCACTATCACAAGAATAGCATGGGAAAGAACAGCCCCCTTGATTCAATTATTTCCCCCTGGGTCCGTCCCACACACATGGGAATTCTGGGAGATACAATCCAAGTTGAGATTTGGGTGGGGCACGGCCGAACCATATCGGCATACTTCAGCTACCAACCCTGGGCCTCCAACTCAAGCCTTTGCTTTTGAATTGCTAAATTTCTGAGAACTGTCACTAATGGCCCAGTGTCAACTGTAGCCCCTTAAGTGTTGGCTGTCTCCACTGGGGTGGTCCTCTCTTGCCATCTCCTGGCCAAAGCTGGCCACTGTGTCAGACCAATTATCTTCTACCATTGATTTTTCCCATCCCAAGGTAGAGCATGGATGAATGATAATGCAAAGTACTTTTCTAGGTGAAGGCACTTTGGAATGACTGGGTTGGCTTCAAAGAGAAGCTCTGCCCTATAATGGTATTTTCAGATTCAGCCTCTAGATAGTGAGATATTCATCCAGGCAGACTCCTATATGGGTATAGTAGACCCTGAAACTTTAGAACTCATACGGTAAAATTGGAAGTCCGAGCTAACAATAACAAATGCTCTTGAGAAAGACCTAGCCTTTTTTCAGCATCTGATAATGGGGAGCTAAACAGGTGAAGTATATGGCTGTTAATTTTATGAGGTCACTAACCCTTTAGCACTCATCAAGATTTAGGGGCCTAATTACCAAGACTATTAAGACTTCTTGAGTTTGGCAAGAGAGATGTAAAAGTGTTTTAAACACCAAAGCTTTTTGTCATTTTTTACTCACTGTTTCTTTATAGACACTGACTAAACCCTAGCTTAACACTTGGCATCATGTGCATTCCCCTTGGATACATTCTTGGTGGATGATAATAATTGGATCAGGAGGAATTAAATAATTTTATTGACATTCTCTCAGAAGGAAATACAAACTTTATGGAAGAACACAGTCAAAAATTTCTCTTGGATATGCCAGGAAAGGTTTGCATTTTGAAATTGTTGGAAAGTGCATCTGGAAAATGCTTCAAAATACTAGCAACCCTGATAGTTTCCAGAATAAAAATGCCTAACATGATGGGATAGGTGAATCCTAATATGATTTATTTAACAATAATAATGTAGACAAGTGGCCTTTGTATTTAACAAATCCCATTACAAAACACACAAAGGAAGTAATCAACATTAGAATGTGTGAATTCTGACTAGATCTGATGCCTGGCTTCTGAATATTAAGAAACTTGTTAAACTCACTGTGACTCCCAGCAAAGCAGCTGTCAGATTTATGGTTTCTGAAAACCCAGGGTAACAGTAATTGATCTGTAATTGTTTTGTATTCTTTCATCCCTGCAGGTTATAATAGAGGCAGTGGATAGAATATCAATTAGTTTGGGGTGTACATACAAGTAAAGTCAGTGGTAGCACTTTTCAAATTTAATTTTTTTCACATCTGAGGAGGAAGGAGTTTATTGTAATTCAGCAATAGTCATTTGTCACAGATCCACATGGCTGTTTTCATACTAGTTACAACCACTGTCTCCTCCCCTATGGAGGTTTGGGCTGCCTTTTTTTATTCAACCAATAGCTTAGTTTATAACATTCTATAGCAGATTATATACTCACAGCTCCCTTAGTGGCTCAGTTATTTTCTCACAATGTACCTAGCAAAAAAAATAATTACTTATTCCACTTATTAGGTAGTTAGGTCCAAGCAACTGAGCAAGTCATTTGAAAATGTAATGCATATAAATTTAAGGAAAAATAATTTAAATTTTACTCTTTAATAATCATAGTTATTTACTTATTTATAATAATATAATACAGGAATGTGTTCAACTTTTAGACATGTACAATATATCATATCTCAAAATCATGTTGGACCCCACCACCCTCATTTTCTTTACCGTATTTAAGCAAACTGCCAAAACTCTAATTTCACAGAGACATCATGACATTGAAAAGAATATAGTAGAGTAACTTAACATTGAAAACATAAGCTACTTAAAGATAGTATTTAACAGGGTATTGATCAATAGAAAATACCTCTGTGTTTCTCTTGAAAACATCTGGTGTTATCCCTGAGTTCACTGTGGTGACCAGGGGTGCCTTAGTTTACCCAGTTTGGAGCCATGACCCATAGCTTCATGTCACAGGAGCACCTGATTTATACAACTTCAACTATACTTTCTTGCTGCTAGAAGCTATTCTCAGGTTCAGTGTTACATATTTTTAATACAAAATGGTCCCTAAATATATATCAATTGTTTCAACTTATCTATATACACACAAAGAATCAGAATCTATTCCAACATTGGGGGAAAAGTTAGTTGTTTTGGACTTATTGAGAGATAGTATATCTATATTTGGTATATGACTTAAGGTATGTTTTTAACTTTTAAAAGTTTTTCAAATACATGGTAGTCACACACACACACACCATTTTACATAAATATGTAATTGTGATCTTGTCATCACCTTTTAAAAGAGCAATCTCTTTATTTTTCTTGTACTCTTTTGCTTGGTTCCACCCTCTTTTTTCTCTCTTTTTCAAAATATATTCCTATTCAAAGTAAGTAACTTGGAATATAACCTTTTTTGTTTTTCTCTTTGCCCATGTAATCTTATATAGATATTGACACACCAAATAATATGGACACTGGTCATTGATTTACATGATGGAAACACATTGCCTATCATTTCTTATACCTTGCTTTTTTTCATTAAAAAAAACACCTTATGAAAATCTCTGCAAGTCGACTGATATTCACTCTTTCAAATGGCTACATAATATCCCATGGCATAAAAAACCACCATTTATTCTCCTGTCTATGCTCTTGTTGATGGACATTCATCATGTTTCCAGTTTATTTGGCACTAAAAACAGTGGTACACTTCATATATCTCTTCGTATTTTTTACATGGTGGTGGTTTTATTTCTAAGGGGTATATTCTGAAGTTTAGAATTGCTGGGTTGGAGGATGTAGTTAACATTTTTAAAAAAATTTTAAGTAGATGTTGCTAATAGCTTGCCCCAAAGTCTGTAATATCCACATTCCCACCACTAATGTATGAGTAATCTTTGGTGCTATATCTCAAGCAGAATAGATTTTATCTTTTTAAAAAAAATTTAACCAGTCTGATGGAAGTCAAGTGATATGTATTGTTATTTCAATTTTCAATTTATTGAGCATTAGTGAACTTGAGCATTCTAAAATATGTTGGCTATTTGGATTTTTATTTCTGTGAATCATCTGTTTATGTTCTTTACCCAGTTTTCTGCTGGATTGTTTATCTTTCTCTTAACAATTTTCAACATTTTATTATACATTATTGGCATTAACTTTTTGTCATTTGAATTGTCTTCTACCTAAATTTCTTCTACATGTATCATTTGTCTATAGACTTTCATCATGAGTTTTTTGGTCACACAAATGTTTTATTGTTTTATGTTGCCAAATATGTTAATATGTTTACTTTTAAAAACAAAACGCTCCAAAACATCAATGAATTCAGGAGTTGGTTTTTCGAGAAGATCAACAAAATTGATAGACCACTAGCAAGACTAATAAAGAAGAAAAGAGAGAAGAATCAAATAGACGCAATAAAAACTGATAAAGAGGATATCATCACCGACCCCACAGAAATACAAACTACCATCAGAGAATACTATAAACACCTCTACGCAAATCAACTAGAAAATCTAGAAGAAATGGATAATTTCCTGGACACTTACATTCTCCCAAGACCAAACCAGGAAGAAGTTGAATCCCTAAACAGACCAGTAGTAGGCTCTGAAATTGAGGCAATAATTAATAGCCTACCAACCAAAAAAAGTCCAGGACCAGACGGATTCACAGCTGAATTCTACCAGAGGTACAAGGAGGAGCTGGTACCATTCCTTCTGAAACTATTCTAATCAATAGAAAAAGAGGGAATCCTCCCTAACTCATTTTATGAGGCCAACATCATCCTGATACCAAAGCCTGGCAGAGACACAACAGAAAAAGAGAATTTTAGACCAATATCCCTGATGAACATCGATGCAAAAATCCTCAAAAAATACAGGCAAACTGAATCCAGCAGCACATCAAAAAGCTTATCCCCCATGATCAAGTGGGCTTCATCCCTGGGATGCAAGGCCGGTTCAACATTCGCAAATCAATGAACGTAATCCAGCATATAAACAGAACCAAAGACAAAAACCACATGATTATCTCAATAGATGCAGAAAAGGCCTTTGACAAAATTCAACAGCCCTTCATGCTAAAAACTCTCAATAAATTCGGTATTGATGGAATGTATCTCAAAATAATAAGAGCTATTTATGACAAACCCACAGCCAATATCATACTGAATGGGCAAAAACTGGAAGCATTCCCTTTGAAAACTGGCACAAGACAGGGATGCCCTCTCTTACCATTCCTATTCAACATAGTATTGGAAGTTCTGGCTAGGGCAATCAGGCAAGAGAAAGAAATCAAGGGTATCCAGTTAGGAAAAGAAGAAGTCAAATTGTCCCTGTTTGCAGATGACATGATTGTATATTTAGAAAACCCCATCATCTCAGCCCAAAATCTCCTTAAGCTGATAAGAAACTTCAGCAAAGTCTCAGGATACAAAATCAATGTGCAAAAATCACAAGCATTCTTATACACCAGTAACAGACAAACAGAGAGCCAAATCATGAATGAATTTCCATTCACAGTTGCCTCAAAGAGAATAAAATACCTAGGAATCCAACTTACAAGGGATGTAAAGGACCTCTTCAAGGAGAACTACAAACCACTGCTTAGTGAAATAAAAGAGGACACAAACAAATGGAAGAACATACCATGCTTATGGATAGGAAGAATCAATATCGTGAAAATGGCCATACTGCCCAAGGTTATTTACAGATTCAATGCCATCCCCATCAAGCTACCAATGAGTTTCTTCACAGAATTGGAAAAACTGCTTTAAAGTTCATATGGAACCAAAAAAGAGCCTGCATTGCCAAGACAATCCTAAGTCAAAAGAACAAAGCTAGAGGCATCACGCTACCTGACTTCAAACTATACTACAAGGCTACAGTAACCAAAACAGCATGGTACTGGTACCAAAACAGAGATATAGACCAATGGAACAGAACAGAGTCCTCAGAAATAATACCACACATCTACAGCCATCTGATCTTCGACGAACCTGAGAAAAACAGGAAATGGGGAAAAGATTCCCTATTTAATAAATGGTGCTGGAAAAATTGGCTAGCCATAAGTAGAAAGCTGAAACTGGATCCTTTCCTTACTCCTTATACGAAGATTAATTCAAGATGGATTAGAGACTTAAATGTTAGACCTAATACCATAAAAACCCTAGAAGGAAACCTAGGTAATACCATTCAGAACATAGGCATGGGCAAGGACTTCATGTCTAAAACACCAAAAGCAACGGCGGCAAAAGCCAAAATTGACAAATGGGATCTAATTAAACTAAAGAGCTTCTGCACAGCAAAAGAAACTACCATCAGAGTGAACAGGCAACCTACAGAATGGGAGAAAATTTTTGCAATGTACTCATCTGACAAAGGGCTAATATCCGGAACCTACAAGGAACTCAATCCAATTTACAAGAAAAAAACAACCCCATCCAAAAGCGGACAAGGGATATGAACAGACATTTCTCAAAAGAAGACATGCATACAGCCAACAGACACATAAAAAAATGCTCATCATCACTGGCCATCAGAGAAATGCAAATCAAAACCACAATGGGATACCATCTCACACCAGTTAGAATGGCAATCATTAAAAAGTCAGGCAACAGCAGGTGCTGGAGAGGATGTGGAGAAATAGGAACACTTTTACACTGTTGGTGGAATAGTAAACTAATTCAACCATTATGGAAAACAGTGTGGCGATTCCTCAAGGATCTAGAACTAGAAGTACCATATGACCCAGCCATCCCATTACTGGGTATATACCCAAAGGATTATAAATCATGCTGCTATAAAGACACATGCACACGTATGTTTATTGCGGCACTATTCACAATAGCAAAGACTTGGAATCTGGAAAAAGAAATTTCTCCTCACTGGCATTTTCTTTTCACATTTTTCTCGGGTACACTCAAGTATTTCTTCTTTGATATAAATTTAGTGATCATTTTGTCAATTCCCCCAAAACCCATTGAGATTCTTATTATAATTGCACTAAATTCAAATACTAGTTTTGGAGAAATTGCCATATCATGACATAAAATTTTACCATTCAAAATCTTGGTATGATTTGCACAGATCTTGTCCTTCCAAATGATTGTATAAATTTCTTCTGTTAAATGTTGTGTCTTTCATGTTAAAATTAATTGTAACAGTAGACTTCCATTTCTGAGAATATGGAATACATGTACTTTCCCCCATTCCTCTCACTAAATACGGCAAAAACCTTGAACATCAAATATAAAACAAACAAGAATACATTAAAAGTTGGAAATAAGGATGCAGACTGGCTAGGGACCTTGAGACCCAAAGAAAATGACATGGTGGTGATTTCTCTTAATTTTTGTTTGTTTGTTTTTCTGCCTCATATATCCTAGACCAAGAGCTGAAGAAGCCAACAACCAGGAAACATTAAAGAGTGCCGACAAAAATGCCCCAGTAGAAGCCTACTCTCCCTACCTAAAGAACCAGGAAAGGGACAGCCAAGTTAGACAGAAGAAATCTTAGACAATAATTACTCTACTGTAGCCAAACGCCAGAGAAAAATATTGTGGTTCCACCCCTGCCCATGCCAGCAAAGGCCAGGTGGGCAGCCGAGACTTCTATACTATAATAAGATGACCTAACACCCAAGCCAGGATGGTGTCAGAAAATGCTAAGTAATGAGCTGGAGATTTCACCCCCTTGTCTGGTAATAGCTCTCCAACTTGCATTGGGACTAAAGATCACATGGTAAGTGTGGGCTTTCACTCCCACCTGGCAGTAACAAGGCATCCTTCCCCCACCTTGCTGGGGTGGTGTTAGAGGAGGCCTAGTACAAAGTCAGGACTTTAACCATTGCCCAGTAGTAATGAGGCCATCCCCACCATGGTGTCAGGGGAGACCAGCTAGGGAAATAGGACTCCCATTCCTGGCCAGCAGTCATAAGGAGCCTTGAGCCTTGGCTGTCAGTGGAGACCAGGTAGAGAATTTGAGCTTCTATATTCACCTGTAGTAATGAGGCAGTTCCCCTGCTTTCCCTACCAAATCAGTGCCAGAAAACAAACAAAAACAGCTAAACAGAAGATTTAAATAAGATCCAGAGTCTCATAACACATACAAAAAATGTCTAGGTTCAACTTGTCATACCAAAAACCAGAATTATCTCAAACCAAATGAGAAAAGACAATCAATGTATTCCAACACTAAGATGACAGAGATGTTAAAATTGATAAATATTTTGAAGCAGCCATAATTAAAATGCTTCAAAGAGCAATTACTAACACATTTAAAACAAATGAAAATAAAATGAAAACCTCAGCAAAGAAATAGAAGATATAAAAATGAACCAAATTTGAATTTTAGGACTACAGCATATAGCAAGTGGTATTAAAAAGTTCATGGATATGTTCAACAATAGAATGGAAGAGATAGAGGAAAGAATCAGTACATTGGAAGATAGAACAATAGAAATACCCAAATCTGATCAACTGAGAAAAAAATAGATTGAAAAAAATGAATAACACTTCAGAAACTTGTGACGCTATAAGATGGATTATTCATGTTGTTATAGTCCAAGAAGGAAGGGATAAATAAGGCAGAACTAAAAAAGTACTTGAAGAACAATGGCAGAAAACTTACAAAATTTGACAAGACATAAACCTACAGCTTCAATGAGATGAGTGAAACTTCAACCAGGATAAACCTAAGGAAATCGATGCCAAGATACATCATAATTAATCTTCTGAAAGCTAAGGACAAAGAAAAAACCTAAAACCAGGTAAAGAAAAATGACACTTTGCCTATAGGACAAAAACAATTTGAATGACAGCAGATTTCTCATCAAAAGACATAGAAGAAAGAAGGAAGGGGCATAATATTTTTCTAGTTCTGAAAGAAAAGAACTATCAACTCAGAATCCTATACCTGGTGAAAGTATCCTTCAGGAATGAAAGATAAATCAAAACATTCTCAAATGAGAGAAAACTTTAAAAAAAAAAATTGCCACCAGCAAACTTACCCTAAAAGAATGGTGAGACAAAGTTCTTTAAATAGAAAGGAAATGATAAAAGAACCTTGGAGCATCAAGAAAGGAAGGAAAAAAAGTACACAAAAATATAGACAAATAATTGGCATTTTTTCTGCTCTTGAATTCTGCATTATGTTTGACAGTTGAGTCAAAAGTTGTAACACTGTATGATGTGGTTCCTAAGTCTATGCAGACAAAATATTTAAGACAATTCTATTATAAAAAGGACATTGAGGGAAGTCAAGTTTCTATTATGTCACTTGATCTGGTAAAACGGTGATACCCATAAGTTAGGTATACACAATGTAATACTAGAGCAACTGCTAAAAATAATTTTCAGTGAGATGCACTAAAAAACACTACATACATCAAAATGAAATTTCAAAAAATATTCATGGAACTCATTGGAGAGCAGGAAAAATAAAACAGAGAACAAACAAAAACAAGAAAATGGTAGCCTTAAATCCTAATATATCAATAATTACAACAGATTTAAATGACTTAAATATACCAATTGAAAGACAAAGATTGAGAAGGCGGATTAATAAACATGACCCAGTTATATGCTTTCTGTAAGAAACTTACTTCAAGTATAAAGATACAGATAAGTACTGTGGTTTGAATGTGTCCCCCAAATGTCAGGTGTTAGAAATTTAATTTCCAAATTCATATATGAATTAGAGATGGGACTTTTGGAAGAGAATTAGAATTAGATAATGTCACTCAGGTGAGGCTGGTGGCTTTGTAGGAAGAGTAAGAGAGACCTAAGCTAGTATAGTTGCTCTGTCTCAGCATGTGATGCCTCCCACAATGTCATGGCACAGCAGGAAGGACCTCACCAGATGCTGGAGCTATGCTCTTGGACTTTTAGCCTCCAAAACTATGAACTAAGTAAATTTCTGTTCATTATAAATCACCTAGTCTCAGGTATTCTGTTACAGCAACAGAAAATGGATTAAGACTGTAGGTTAAAAGTATAAGGATGAAAAAAGATATATCACGTAAATATTAATCAAATGAAAACAGATGTGCTTAAATTAATATCAAATAAATGAAACTTCAGAGTAAAGAAAATTGGCAAAAAATAGAGAAATCTTATATAATGATAAAAGTATTAATCCATTAAGAAGACATAACAATCTTAAATGTGTATACATAAAACAACAGTTTTAAATTACAATAAACAAAATCAGAAACAATTGAAAGAAGTAATACACAAATTCACAATCAAAACTAGAGACTTCAACACCCCTCTCTCAGCAATTGATAAAACAACTAGACAGAAAACCAGCAAGGATATAGAACTCAAAAACATTATCAAGAAACAAAATCTTATTAAGTTATGGAGCACTTCACTCCAAACCAGCAATGTGTACATTATTTGCAAATGCCCACAGGACATATATTAAGATAAGCTATATCTTGGGCCTCAAGGCAAACTTCTACAAATTTAAAATAATTGAAATAATATAGGGTGGATTCTGTAGCCATAATAGATTTGAACTAGAAATCAAGAGCAGAAATGTAACAGGAAAAATCTTCTCTTGAAAAACAAACAACAGACTTCTACATAATCCATGGGTGAAGCTTGTATTATCCTGATCCAAAACCTGTCTCAAGGGAAATTTAAAAATACATTGAAGTGAATAAAATGAAAATACAACATGAAAATTTGTGGCATGCAGTTAAAGAAGTGCTGAGTGCACTTCTAATATATAAATGCATATATTAGAAAAGAGGAAAAACCTCAAATCAATAACCTAGAAAAATAACATCAAAGTAAATCAAAAGCAAGAAATAAGGAAATAATGAAGATAAGAGCAAAAATAAACAAAATTAAAAATAGAAAAACAACAGAGAAAGTCAATGAGGCAAAGAATTATTTGTTTGAAAAGATCAATAAAATTGGCAAATTCCGTAACAACTGGCAAATAAAAAAAGAGAGAAGACACAAGTTATCAAAATTAGGAATGAAACCAAGGATATTGCCACACATCCTGCAGACATCAAAAGGATAAGAAGATGATAATGCAAACAATTTTACACACATAAATTTGACGATTTAGACAAAATGTCAAATTTATCAAAATTTGACATGCGGCATTTGACAATGTCACTTTATCAAAAACACAAACTGCAAAAATTAACCCAAAATGAAGTAGATAATTTGACTAGTCCTATAATGATTAAGGAAATTTAATTTGTGATTTAAAAGGAGATCTCCCATCCCAGATGGTTTCACTGGAGAATTCTACCCAATGTTTAAAGAAGAATTAATCCCAATTTACACAATCTCTTCTAGAAAATAAAAGTAGTAGGAACACTTCTAAATTTATTTTATAAAGCTTTTATAATCCTGATAACAAAACCAGACAAAGTAAGTACAAAAACAAAAACAGACCAGTATTCCTCACGATATAGATGCAAAAATTCTTACCATTAGCAAATAAAATTCAGCATTATATAAAAAGAATTATACACTATGACTAAGTGGTGTTTATTCCAGGGATATAGGATTAATTTAAAATTTAAAAACCAAAGATTGGTTTAAAATTTCAAAACTAATCAATCTATCACATTGCCATAATATAGTAATTCATGTAGTACCATATATAGTAGTAATCCATATATTATCATAATATAGTAATCCTGTTAATATTATATTAATATTAACAGGCTATGAAAGAAAATCATATGATCATATTGATACCAAAAAAAGCATTTGAGAAAATTTAATACCATCTATGACAAAAACTCCCAGAAAAATCAGGATAGAGGAGAACTTCCTGAGCTTGATAAAGAGCATCTGCAGAAATCTTAACAACTAGTATTATAGTTAATGGTAAAAACTGAATGCTTTCCTCCAAAATAGGTAACAAAGCAGGATATCTGCTGTCACTACTCTTTTTTAATATTGTGCTAGAGTATCTAGCCAGGGCAATAAGGTAAGAAAAGGAAATAAGCATAAAAATAGGAAAGTAAGAAATAAAACTGTTCCTATTTACATATGAAATGAATGTCTATATAGAAAATTCCAAGCAATATACCAAAAAAATTCTAGAATGAGTAAGTGAGTTTCAGCAAAGTCAGTTGCATTTCTATACGCCAATGATTAACATGTAGAAACCAGCTGGGCATGTGGTACATACCTGCAATCCCAGCTACTTGGCAGGCTAAGGCAGGAGACTCACTTGGGCACAGGAGTTTAAGATCGGTCTAGGAAACCTAGTGAGACCCTGTCTCAATTTTTTTTTAAGTGGAAACCAAATTTTAAAATACTATAGTGAAAAGCAACATTTACAATTGCTAAAAAAACAAAAAACAAACAACAAAACATTCTTATCATATACAAAAATCAACTCAAAATGGATTAAAGACTTAAATGTAAGACCCGAAACTACAAAACTACTAGAGGAAATCATCAAGGAAAAACTTCATTGCATCAGTCTAGGAAAGAATTTTTGAATAAAACCTCAAAAACACAGACAACAAAAGCAAAGACAGACAAATAGGATTATATCAAACTAAAAAGCTTCTGCACAGCAAAGGAATCAATCAACAGAACGAAGAGACAACCTATAGAATGGGAGAAAATAGTTGCAAACTATACATCTGATAAGGGGTTTATATCCAAAATGTATAAAGAACTCAAACAACTCGACAACAACAGAAAAACAAATAACATGATTTTAAAACAGAGGCAAAAAACCTAAATAGACATTTCTCAAAAGAAAACATACAAATGGCCAACAGATATATGAAAAAATATTCTACATCACTAATCATCAGGGAAATGCAAATATAAACTAAAACAAGTTATCTACTCATTCCAGTTAGAATGGCTACTACCAAAAAATCAAGAGAAAATGCGCGTTTGTGAGGATGTGGAGGAAAGGAAACCCTTACACACTGCTGGTGAGAATGTAAGTTAATACAGCCATTATGGGAAATAGTTTAGAGGTTTCTTGAAAATTAAAAATAGAACTACAACATAATCCCACAATCCTATTGCTGGGCATATAACCAAAGGGAATAAAATCAGTATGTCAAAGAGATAACTGCACTTATTCACAGTAGCCAAGATACAGAATAAACCTTAATGTCCATCAACAGATGAATGGATAAAGAAAATGTGCTATATATACACAATGTAATACTATTCAGCCATAAAAAGAATGAATTTCTGTCATTTGTGACAACATGGATGGAACTGGAAGACACTATGTTATGTGAAATAAGTCCGGCACAGAAAGACAGATACCACATTATCTCACTCATACGTGAAATCTAATAAGTTGTTCTCACAGAGGTAGAGAGTAGAATTGTAGCTACCAGAGAATGAGGAGAAGAGGGGAGAGAAGGCCTTGGAGAGAGATTGGTCAGCAAGTGCAAAGTTACAGACAGAAGAAATAAGTTCTGCTGTTTTATTGTACAGTAGAACGACTAGAATGTACATAGAATGACTAGAGTTGACAACGATGTATTGCGTATTTCAAAATACGTGAGAGAGAGATTTTAATGTTCTAATTACAGGGAAATTATAAATGTTTAAGATGGTGGACATGCTAATTACCATGGTTTGATTATCATACTATATATGTGTATCTAAACATCATTTGTACCCCATGAATATATACAATTATCTGTTGATCATAAACTTTTTAAAACCTGAAATACTAAGGTATAAATCTAACAAAACATGTACAGAACTTGAATGCTGAAAACTACATAATGTGAATGAAGGAAATGGAAGATCTAAGTAAATAGGGACACGTGCCATGTTTGTGGATTAAAAGACTGAAAATAATACAGATGTCAATTCTCCCCAAATTTATAAACAGGTTTAACACAATTTCTATCAAAATACCAGCAAGATATTTTTTAGATATAGACAAGGTTGTTCTAAATAACAAAAGTAGAATAGCTAAAACAACTTTGTAAAAGAAGACTAAAGTGGAAGGAATTAGTCTGCTCTATTTCTTTTTTTTTTTTTTTTTTTTTTTATTATACTTTAAGTTCTAGGGTACATGTGCATAACGTGCAGGTTACATATGTATACATGTGCCATGTTGGTGTGCTGCACCCATCAACTCGTCAGCACCCATCAATTCATCATTTATATCAGGTATAACTCCCCAATGCAATCCCTCCCCCCTCCCCCCTCCCCATGATAGGCCCCAGTGTGTGATGTTCCCCTTCCCGAGTCCAAGTGAGCTCATTGTTCAGTTCCCACCTATGAGTGAGAACATGCGGTGTTTGGTTTTCTCTTCTTGTGATAATTTGCTAAGAATGATGGTTTCCAGCTGCATCCATGTCTCTACAAAGGACGCAAACTCATCCTTTTTTATGGCTGCATAGTATTCCATGGTGTATATGTGCCACATTTTCTTAATCCAGTCTGTCACTGATGGACATTTGGGTTGATTCCAAGTAGTCTGCTCTATTTCAAGACTTACCATATAGCAACAGTAATCAAGACTGTGTGGAACTGGCAGAGGTGTATACCCATAGACCAATGTAACAGAACAACAGAGAAACCAGAAAGATACCCACAGAATTACACCAAATTGATTTTTGACAAAGGTACAAAAGCAATCCAAATTGGTACTGAAGCAGTTGGACATTTATAGACAAAGAAATACCTTGATTTAAGTCTGATACATTATTAGGAAAAATAACCCAAAATGAATCACAGACTTAAATGTAAAGCATTAAACTATAAAACTTTCAGAAAAAAATAGGAGAAAATTTTGGGGCTCTAGGATTAGGCAATAAGTTCTTCAACTTGACAGCTATAGCATAATACACAAAGGCAAAAATTGATAAATAAAAATTTCTCAAAATTTAAAGCTTTGGTCTGCAAAAGACCCTTTTACAAGGATGAAAAGACAAACTAAAGCCTATGAGAAAATATTTACCGACCATATATGTAACAGTACTAGTGTCTTGAATATATTTAAAAAACTCAAAACTCAACAATAAACAAGCAATCCAATGTGCAAAAGTCATGAAGAGACGTTTCATCAAAGAGGACATAAGACAGCAAATAAGTACATGAAAAGTTGTTTGACATCATTAGGCTATTATGAAAATTAAAACTAAAACAATAACAAGATACCTATTACATACCTATTAGAATGGCTGAAATAATAATGATACAGCAAATGCTATAGGAGATTTGGAGAAAGGGAATCACTCGTGCCTTGCTAATGGGAATGTAAATTGGCATAGCCATTCTTCAAAACAGCTCGTCAGTTTCTTTAAAAATTAACACGCAACTACTATACGACTCAGCAATTGTATACTTGGGCAATTTATCCCAAAGAAATTAAGGTTTGTGATCACAAGAAAGTCTGTACACAAATGTTTATAACAGCCCCATCTGCAGTAGCCCAAAACTGGAAACAGATGTTCTTCAACAGGTGGGTGCTTAAACAAACTGTGGTACATCTATATCATGGAATTGTACTTAGCAGTAAAGAGGAACAAATTACTGATACACACAACAAACTGGATGAATCTTTGGAGAATTATGTTGAGTAATAAAAGCCAATCTCAAGAGCTTACATACTATATGAGTCCATTTAAATAATATTCTTGAATTGACAAAATGATAGAAATAGAGAACACATTAATGGATGCCAGCAGTTTAGAAGTAGGTGAAGGCATAGAGAGAAGTGGTTGTCACTACAGAAGGGCAACATGAGGGATCCTTGTGGGGATGGAAATATTCTGTATCAGTGTCAGTATCTTGGTATGATATTGTGCTATAGCTTTGTAGGATGTTACCATTGCAGGAAACTGAATAAAGGGTCCAAGGGGGTCTCTGTATCATTTCTTACAATTGAATGCGAATATACAATTGACACAAAATAAAAAGTTTCACTAAAAAGTAAATTTAGTTGCAAGATTTTAAAAAGTCTTTTATCACTGTTATAAATAGATGGTTTCCCCTCTATTTCTGGGTACTTACTATTTAGAGAAAAGCCAATCACTTTTTAATAAATTTCTATATTCTTTATTTTGTTTTCAGGCATCTTACCAAATCCTCTTATTAATACTGACAGACTTTATTTGAATGTCTTGGTTCTTTATAAATATGCAGTCATATAACTAGCAAAAATAAAAATCATTTTAGCTATTTTTAAAAATACATCTGCAAGTTTTTACATTTTTCTTATATGACATTCAAACAACCTTTCAAATGATATTAAAGGATAACAATAATGGAAATTTTTGTCTAATCACTGATTTTAGTTATAATGCTTTTATTGTTTTATTTATTATATTTTGATTTTATTTGCTTATAGTTACTTTAAACGGTTTCCAACCCTTCCTGTTTTATAGTATTGTTTTTAGCAACTATAAATATGATCATGTGTTTCCCTCTTTTAATGTATCGATGTGATTCATTATACTGATGAATTTCCTGATATTTAACTCTCTTTGCATCACTGGAATAAACTATTTGATCATAGTGTATTTTTGTGTGCACCACTGGATTCTTTTATTTAGAATGTTTTATTTAGAATTTTCACATTTACATTCTTAAATGAGGTTGGTCTGTACTTTTCTATTTTTCTACTTTACTGGGTTTTGGTATTAAATGTATGCTTGTACCATGAATTTAATTGGTGAGCTGTCTAGCTTTCTGTGTGGCCTGGAGCAGTTGAAGTTACATCATAATTATCTATTTTGTAAAGGTTAGATAAATCTCAGCTGTGAACCCATCTGGTCCTAGTGCTCTTTTCAATGGTAGATCTAATCACCTTCACAGGCTAGTCTACAGTTGTTGGTCTATTTAGGTTTTCCACTGCCTGTTAGATAACTTTGAGTCATTTATATTTTGCTAAAAAATTATTTCCCATTGGAAAAGAAATACATATGATATTATTTTAATCCTTCCTGAATCTGTCATTATTCTTTCTCTTTTATCTACAATCAGACTGCTACCTGTTGGTCTGTTTTATTTCATTTTTTAAAGAAGCACCTCCTAAATTTACTTATTCCTTCTAATTTTTTTTTTTTTGTCTTCAATTGTGTTGATGTGCACCTTTATTTTTATTAATCATCTAGTTTCTTCGGAGTTATTATTATTCTTGTTTCTTAAGATAAACATTAAGTTTCTATATTTTTAGTCTTCCTTTTACTAGTAAAGGCATTTAAGGCTATACTTTTCCCAAATAATAAAATTATCACTGATTCCCATAGGTTTTGGTGGGAAGTGTTCTTTCAGTTGCTTTCTAAGGTGTTTGAAATATCTATTTTTATTTTTCCTTTAATACAAGGATCTCTAGGAGTTTTGTTTTGAAATTTCAAAGCAAACAGCATTTTGGTCACTTTTTAATTCTTTATTTTTATTTTTGTTGGATTTTGTTCAGAGCATGTGTCTGCTTTTAACTTTATTGATTTTACGTATTGACTATTAAGCCAATTTACATAAATGTTCCATATACATAAGAGAAAAAAGTGCAGTCTCCCACTCAATGAGGGTAAGGTTTACATATATGTATACATGCAATTATATATACATATATATGTATGTATATGAACACACACATGCACAAAGAGACTTACTATTAAGAATTGGCTCATGCAACTATGGAGGCTGAGAAGTCCTCAGATCTGCAGTTGGCAGTTGGAGACTCAGGAGAGCTGATGGTATACTTCCAATCCCAGTCTAAAGGCCTTAGAAAAAGGAGAACCCATGGTATAAATTCCAGTCCAAGTCTTAGTCCAAAACCAGGAGAAGACAAGTGTCCCAGATTGAAGACAGGCAGAGAGAGTACATTTTCCCTTACCCAGGCTTGTTGTTGTATTCAGGCCTTCAATGAGTTGGATAAGGCCTGACCCCATAGGAGAAGTCAATTGGCTTTACTTAGTCTACAGATTCAAATCTTACTCTCATCTAGAAATACCTTCACAGACACATCCAGGATAACATTTAACCAAATATCTGGGCACTTTGTAGCCCAGTCAACTTGACACATAAAATTACCATCACACCCCTTACAGTTGCAAGATGGGTGGCAAGATGGGGGCTTCAACTTCAAACATCACATCCTTACATGACAAAGACAATGTGAAAAAGAAGGGATAGAGGGCAAAGATGTTCATTCGTGTACATATCTTTTTATGAGGGAAGAACACATAGTTTCCAGAAGTCTCCAATTCCATTGGCCAGGATGGGAATGGGGTTACATGAGCAGGCTCTGGCTACAGGGGAGGCCAAGATAGTGAGCGTCTGGCATTTTCAGCCTCTACGGTAGGAGCTGGCTCACTAGTAAGAAGAATGAGAGAACAGTTGTATCTGCCACAACTGTTTTGGCAAAATTGCCCTCCAAACCTCTTTCCTGCTTTCATAGCCAGACAAATCTTTCTCTAGTATTATAATTATAATTAAAGAACAACTCTCCCCTGTGCCAAGGTGCTTTCTGTGTCCCCTGTTTCAGTAACATAAGATTTTTCAGAAAACTTACCTCCCTGACTTTTGCTTTTTACCTCATATGAGAACTTCGAAATACCTTGCCCCCAACCCTCACCCCACCCTATTCCATTCCATCAGTTGGTTTTTCCAAGACGGCTTATTATTTTTAATTCTAGACTGTTATGAGAATTCCATTAACAGATTGGCCCTTCTATTCTAGAGTCCCTTCCCAGCACATTCTCAGACTGTCTAGCTTTATCTCATTAGGTATAAATGTGGACCTGATATGTAGTCAGTTCACACTGGTATACCTATGTTGGTTGTTTACAACAATCGTCCATTCTGACTAGGCCTGCATTTGCTCTGCTTGGATGATGCCTTTACTGAATCAGTTGTTAAATATTTTAAATACTGTTGTCACGTACTTTACATTATGCTGGGATAAACAAACAGTGAACCAGAAAAACGGTAGACTTTACATTATGTTAGACAGTAATAAATACTAAAGAGAAAAATTAAAACAGCAAATGGAAATACGAAGTGTTAGAGGGAGGTATTAATGTTATAGATAGGGTGCAAGAAAAAGCTTCAATGAGAAGACATTTAAGTACAGATCTGAAGGAAATAAGAAAAACAGCCATGTGGATATTTACAGGAAGAGCATTCTGGCAGAGGTGACAGCAAAAGCAAAGGCCCTGACATAAGAGTATGCCTAAGATGTTCAAAGGAATAGCAGAGAGGCCAGAGTGAAGGGTAGAGTAGTAGTATATGAGATCAGAATGGTAATAAAGGAGGGTTTGTGGGCAGGGAGTCAGACTTTAAAGATTACAATGAAAAGTTTGAGTGAAATGGGGAGTTGTTGGAAGGTTTTAAGCAGAGGAATTATATCATCTAACTTGAGTTTTAACAAGATTAGCTTCTTCATTGAGACTAGGTGAAAGAGGACAGGGGAGGTGAAGAAGGAGTACTAGCTAAGACAGCATCCTAATAATCCAAGAGAAGAGAGAATAGTGACTTGGCATAAAGTGGCAGCAGTGGTGAAGGTGAGAAGCAGTGAGATTTGGTACCTATTTTAAAGGTAAGACAACAGGATTTGGTGGTGGGTTGGATACGGAAATGTGAGAAAAGGATGCATTTGGTATGTATGACCCTAAGGTTTTTGCTTGAGCATCTAGAAGAATGGCATGGGAGGGAGGTAGTTATTAGGAACACTATAGGCATGTAAAGTCTGAGCTGCCTCAAAAGATGTTCAGGGGAGACATCTGGGCCTGAGATATCCATTCATTTATTTTATATAAAAGCATGAGATTGTATAAGATGACCTAGGGAGCCAGTCTAGAGAATTAAGCCTTTGATCATGCCAATAAAGACAGCTGAGCACAGACATTTCCTTATGCATAGATGAGAAGTTCCTGCTTGAGACAAGACCAAGAAATACCCAGTTCTATCAGTCACAGGCCAGCTCCATCTGAAGGCACAGTGACAGTTTGAGACTTAGTGCCTTATATCCCATATCCCATACCCATATTACCTTTATAAACTTGCTTCTTTCATCCATGAGGTCTAGTGTATGCATTGTCTCAAGAAGCCAATTGGTTCTGTGGGTAAAAGATAGGAAGTATCTCTTCCCATTCTGTGCTTACTTCCTTGAAAAAGAATTAGGACAAGTTGCTTTGACATTCATATATGGTATAGAGAGAGGTAACTGGGATATGATGGGGTGGAGGGAGCAAATAAAATAAAGCAAATAAAAACCTGGAGCAGAAAACCTGGCTTTGTGTTTAGCGTTGCCAGGAGGAAAATGTGTGATCTTGGACAAGTTACTAAACTTCCTCAAGTGTCAGTTTCCTTGCCTATAAAGATACTGATTGTATCTACCTTGCGATGCTCGTGGCATGTAAGTACAATAGCACGTAGTAGATGTTCAAGAAATGTCATCTTCTTTCCTTTACTGGCCATAGTGGTCAAGGAAAAGTCATTTAAATCCACAAAATAATCCTTAAATTTCCATGTCACTTGTTTCTTCTCTGTCGAACTGTCTACTTTCCTATAGTCACATTGTTTTAAGTTTACCCAGGATTTGTTTTAATCAGGTATGGTAAGACATGCAGACACAGAAATGACTGTCCTGAAAGATGTTTATACTCACAGTTCCTTGAAACAGGAGGCACAGCCACAGCGGGAAGCAGCGGCATTGGTCAGAAGGCAGAGGGAGCAAGGGGAAAATGTACACAAGAGCCTTTTCTCTGTGAGCAAGAAGTGGCAAGGGAGGGTAGGCAGGTGTAGGATTGGCAGTTTAATTTCAGTAGCCTCTGAGGCAGAAGAACTGTCTCTAGCTGTACCTGGTGATTAAGGCAGGGGAATGGCCCGGAGTATAAAAACTGAATTAAAAAAGGTGGTTAAAGGCAGGGGCTCTGGACTGGTTTGCTTGTGTACAAAAGGCTCTGCAGGTGAGCTTTTACTGTCTCCAAGAATTAGCTAGGCTTGAGAGGACTGATCCCTCCAGGGTCAGCAAGGTTCCATGATTTTGAAGTATAAAAATACAGAAAATAAAAAGCAGCCTGGCCAACATGGTGAAACCATGTCTCTACTAAAAATGCAAAAATTAGCCCAGTGTGGTGGCGGGCACCTGTAATCCCAGCTACTTGGGAGGCTGAGGCAGGAGAATCGCTTGAACCTGCAGGGAGGAGTTTGAAGTGAACTGAGATAGAGCCACTGCACTCTAGCCTGGGTGACGAGAGCAAAACTCCATCTTAAGAGAAAAAAAAAAAAAAGAAGAAGAAGAAAAAGAAAGAGAAATACACAATGAATATGTACACATTGTGTTTTGTTTGTGTTCGTGCATTTGCATTGAATCAAGGAAAATGACCTCACATTTGATTAAGCAAAATCAAGGAATTGCAAATGAACCATAGATAATCCATAACCACTAAACATATCCCCTAGGTAATTAAAAACTATCCAGTCTCTGGCTGTCAAAGCCAGAAACAAACAAACAAACAAAAACAAACAAAAAAACCCACAAAACCAAAAACCGCATATTTAAAACCAGGTATAGAATTAGAATTTCAGGGTTGGAAGAAATCTTAAAAATTAGTTCATTCCCCCTCCCTTCCCCCATCTGTTGCTTAAATTTCATCTTCATGCCCATTAACTGGTGTCTTTGGGTTTTTCTGATTATATGAAAAGTCTTCCTTTATGGAGCCAAAATTTGCTTCATTTGGTCGCCTGCTTGTTAATTCTTGAAAGCCTGAAGTCTTGCTGTACAAATACAAAAAACATTCAGCTCAGCTCCCAGCACAACTGCCAGATCAGATGTGTATAATGGGATTGCAGAACTACTCTTACTATCACAATGAAGAGCCACTTGTATTTGTCACACGTACTGTATATATGAAGATTCTACTTATGATAATTTATTTTCTATCTTTCTTTGAGCTGGGGCAGGAATGTCTCCACCACAAGGCACCACAGAGTGTGGCCAATAAACACTGCCACACAGAATATCTATCCTGCGCACTCAACGATCTCAGCAGAATGAATGATACCTTGAGTAACACATCTATTATAAACTGGACTCTATGCTTTAGGATAGATGGAGATGTATCTAGCTTAATGCTGAATCCCTAGGGCTCAGTGCTGAAAAAATCATATGCACTCATTCAATCTTCCTTGGGTAAATGAGTAAATGCACGGAAATCAGTAAAAATTGCTAATTGGAATCATTTTGGAAAAATTTACTTTAGATGACTAAATAAGACATTTTAAAAGAAGGTTTTGGTTGCTATTTTTTAAAAAAGTCCTCTAGGAGGCTAAGTTTAAGCACTGAAATAATTGATGTTGTCACAAGAAAACAATATACCTTGGGTTACATTTCCTGAGCCCTCTAACCTATTGAGCAAGGGGCCAGCATAGAAGGGTTATTACGTAGTTTCAAAAAGAGAATGAACACTGGGGGCTTAGCACAGAGCTCATGATAAACTCTTGAAGCCCTCTATCTATTGTTGATTTGCTGCTTCCTTATGGTCCTGAGAGTGCCCAGCCCTGTGCTTGTAAAATGTAAGCATGCAATAAACATCAATCACTTGATCATTTTAATGATGCTGACACTGATGATAGTGTGATGGGAAATTTCACCACTTAAGATTTGACCCCACTCACTAATAGTTCTTTCACCTTATGAAGGATCCAGCAATGTCACCCCTTCATTGTATCAACGTAATTAACGACAAGTAGGAGTGATGCCAGAGTATTAGTGGAAGATGCCTCTAAAAGAGACACAACACTCAAGACTATCCTGACCAACATGGTGAAACCCCATCTCTACTAAAAATACAAAAATTAGCCGGGCGTGGTGGCGCACGCCTGTAGCCCAGCTACTCGAGGGGCTGAGGCAGGAGAATCGCTTGAACCTGGGAGGTGGAGGTTGCAGTGAGCTGAGATCATGCCACTGCACTCCAGCCTAGGCGACAGAGCGAGATTCCCTCTCGAAAAAAAAAAAAAAAAAAAGACATGATACTTCATAAAAAGAGGCATTCAATATACTTAAAGACAGGGGAAGTAGAAGTTTTAGAATGGGAAGGAGAAAAAGGAAGAGAAGGAGGATTGTTAGCTCTTCTAATACAGAAATTATCTTATGACGGTCTTAGGGTAATTTTCATAATGATTCATTCAACCCAAGTGGTTGGTAGCGAATTGAAGATTCATTGAGATTAGTTTTCTGATTACCAATCCTGTTTATGTGTCAGAAACAGAAATAGGAGAAAAAAGTCTGCATTTGGAGAGCTTTGTGGTGTGTGGAGTAGCTTGAATCTTCTAGGGTAGAAAAGGAGTAGATATAATCTGTGCTAGTCTAGAACATTCTAGTCCTCAGCCTATTGCAGGGTAGAGACAAGTTCCAGACAGTCAGGGTTCAAGTAAAAGAATGTGATCCCTAAACTCTGGGTGTCCACCCCACCATACTTTCTCTCAACCCTTGTGTAAGCAGCTTCAACTTTTTTTTTTTTTTTTTTTTTTTTTTGAGACGGAGTCTTGCTCTGTAGCCAGCCTGGAGTGCAGTGGTGTGATCTCGGCTCAACCTCCGCCTCCCAGGTTCAAGCCATTCTCCTGCCTCAGTCTCCCGAGTAGCTGGGACTATAGGCATGCGCTACCATGCCCAGCTAAGTTTTGTATTTTTAGTAGAGATGGGGTTTCACCATACTGGCCAGGATGGTCTTCATCTCTTGACCTTGTGATCCACCCTCCTCGGCTTCCCAAAGTGCTGGGATTACAGGTGTGAGCCACCCTTCCCAGCCAGCAGCTTCAACTTTTACATTAACAACTGTAGTAAAATGTTGCAAACTTTTTGGTTTCAAGAGGAAGTCTTTTAGAAACTAGTAAAACAAAAAGTGATATATATGAAAATGGGGCAGAAGGATTGGATGCCAGTCATTGGGCCACTGTGGAAAACAATTCCAGTTTACTGAAGTTAGTTACTGCCACATGGGCACTACCCTGGATTTGTCACTGGGCAGGACCTGAGACTCATGCCTGAACAAAACTGTGTGACCTTACTTAACTGTGGAAAGAAGGCAGGGGAACCTGTGGCACATATTGAACTCTGCCGCAAGCTGTGAAGAAACTCAGCTATCTCTGCCACTCTAACTTCTGAGCTAGTTTCATGGTGATAAGAATTTGTAGTAACTTATATTTGGCTTCAGATAGAAACTTAACATTTTAGGAGGAGGTAGAGGAGAGAAGTTGATCAAGAGAGACATCAGGTAAAAATAGAGGCAGGGCCTATGGAAATTGTGCAAAATACCAAATGCATTCATAGGTGTCTCATTTGTTTATTGATTTAATATAGTAATAAATACTGAACAAGCAATATGTTGTTGGCACTTTGCCAGGTATGGAGTATGAAGTCAATTTGTTCCACTTGTGTTTTCATTTCTTTGCTCTCAGAGAAAATGCCTCTACAACATATAATAGAGATGTCTATTTTCTTAACACTTCAATGCAAACTTCTTAAAATATCTTTGGTTGGATATTTATGAATTTCATAACAGAGAAAGAGAAGGCTAAATACATTTGGAAAATATTAGGAAACCTAACACATGTATTTGCTACAGAACTCGTTGAGACCCTTTAAAATATGTTCTGCTTGATGAGTTTCTAAGGGAAGGGTACAGTGGGAAGGGTTCTCAAACCTTATTTGACTGCAGAACAATTTATTTTCTGGAACCGCCTGTAGAGCTAGTGTTCATGAAACACACTTCAGGAAATGCTGCTTTAAAGTATTAATCATCCCATTGAGAGGACATTCAGTAACGTCTAATGATGATGCTCTGCTGTGTGAGCCCACCCTCTCAGTCTGGAGAGGTGTGAGGTCCTCTCTGACTGATTGCACAGTAGGGTTCCTGGGCTAACTCATTTCCTGGCATGGCCTAGTTCTATAGGGTTGCTTTTTCAGGAACCTGTTTCTTTAGAATTTTCTTTCAGATTTGTGAGGGAGAGGCCTTACTGACAAAACCACAATGAAAGGCTGAATGAGTGTATGTGTATGTTTATGTTTAAACCTTGATGCTGAAGTACTGGGCCCTAGACCTTATAGTCACCCTGTGCAGGAAGCTGTGAAATAAGCAGTTTGGTGTGGTGAGATGAGAACTGTACCAGGAGTCAGGTGATGTGGCTGGATTCATAGCTCAACTGCCAGAGTAGTTACAGAAATTTGAGAGTGTCTTTTTTTGGGGGGCAGGGGAGGGACAGGGTTTCACTCCTGTTGCCCAGGCTGGAGTGCCACAGTGCGTTCATGGCTCATTGCAGCCTCAACTCCCTGGGCTCAGGTGATTCTCCCACCTCAGCCTCCTGAGTAGCAGGGACTACAAGAGTGTGCCACTATGTCTGGCTAATTTTTTGTATTGTGTTTCTAGTAGAGACAAGGTCTCGCTATTTGTCCAGGCTGGTCTTGAACTCCTGGGCTCAGGGGATCTGCCTGCCTCGGCCTCCCAAAGTGCTGGGATTACAGGTGTGAGCCACTGCACCTGACCTGAGAGTGTCATTTTAATATCTATGGACCTCAGTTTCATGTACTAAAAATTAAACCACAGGAATAGATGAGGAATGACATACCTGTGACACAGGAGATACTCCTACTCCTCCTATATTCAAGGCGGGCATTGCTAAGTGATCATTCTTCTCACTAAATTCAGAGACAGCTTCAGATATGTTCCCAACACCACATTTCCACCAGTCCCTCAGAATTGAGAGACAGGATGAAACCCACTGCCATTCCTATCCTTAATGAACTCTAAGAATTTAAGATCCAAGGTTACTGCTATCAAGAACATACATCTACAATCCTACCTTTTTCATGGTAAGAGCAAAGTGTTAGGGAGGGGTGAGCGCCTCCTGATTTACAGCAGAGTGCCATGGGAAAGAGCAGTGGACATAGGGTGAAGGGCTCCTCCCTAACCAGTGGCATTTGGAGAAGGTCCACTTGGATCAGTGGACTAATTCACAATTTGGTCAATTGGGAATTGACTAATAAGCAGGACAAACATGTATGATTCTAAAGGACTTAGTGAAGGAGGGGGAGTTGGAACCCGAGGAAGCTGATCCCAAGCTTCAGGGCAACCCCCATCACTTTACCCTTCCTTGGAATACCTATCGTGAGGAGGGTTGAGGCAGGCCTCAGCAAGGCCGCCTTCCCAATCTGCTGGCTGCTGAGCGTGTCAGACCTGGGGGGCATATGCAGCATCCCGCAGATGAGTCCCTCTTCACTATTTTCAAACATCAATTGATAAGAAAACCAAGTCTCTCCATCCTCGGATGACCTCTCTGGAGGACTCCACAGCTGTGACAGAGAAATGAGATGGTGGGAACATCCTGTTAATAACCAACATCTGAGTGAAGTGAAAATTGCTTTACACTTGTGTGGCATTAGACTCCAAGCTTCTATAAACTGAGGATCTGACAGTCACTGCAACTTCGAGTGACTGCAATCCAACACCTTCCTGCTCCCAATCTTGGCAGGTTCTGCCTGCTTTTAGCAGGCAGGCATGAATTTTGTGAGGCAGTTTCTGATTGCTTGATATTTATGTGCCAGCTTACAGCTGGAGTGGGGGGATATACGGCGGTTGATTTAGGACTGAAAAACATCTTTTATGTTATAGAATTATATGTTGTCCTCTGGCCTGGAACATTTTGATTTCTCCTGAGATATTCTAGAGGGGCTTTAGCTAAGTGGAAGGAACTTGAGCAAAATATAACAAGAGAAGGAAAAGAAAGTTTGAAGATTAGAAAACTCTGTGCTGGACACTCAACAGTCACATTGAAGAGACTTTTCAGGGTTTGTTGCCCATACGATGGTGTTTGGAGTATTGCACATTCAGAATGGCCCTACTGAAAAATTGCTATGGTCAGATGGTACCTGAATATATTTGTCTTCTTCAAGAGAGGTGCCATGTCGTGGGAAACAGCTTTAAGGGAAATCTCAAGTAGTTCCATCACTCAACAGCTGGATGACCTTAGGCAAGTTAACCTTTTTGATTCTGTTTCCTCATGTGTAAAACAGTAAGTCATAATATATGATTGTTGGGATGATTAAGTGGAATAAGGTATGTAAAGTGGTTTAAATAATTCTTGGTGCATACCCATCGCTCAGTAAATGCTCCTTATGATCCATTGTTGAATAACATTGGGAAATATGGTGTTGTCACTAATAGGAAATTACCACAAGAATCACATATGGATTACCAGTTTTCAAAGTTTTAAAAGCCCATAATTTATTAATCATGAACCATCAGAATGGACACAATTTCACCTGCCCTTGAGATTTAGTTCTTCCAGGTTCTGTAATGCCTTGAAACATTTTTAAGAGCATTAAGGAACCAATCAAAGTTCCAGCAAAAAAAGAGATGTTCAGGAAGGGACTGCTTCAAGGTATGTGGGCAGGGTTAAATGAACCAGCAAGAGACTCTGAGATGTCCTGGGACTAGCAATAGTCAGAAGCTACTATTAGAGGGACTTGGTGGGCAGGCAGAGGTGGCAGTGTTACTGGAACCCAGGGAGAGCTGGAGGAAGGGCAGCTAGGAGGGCCTGTAGGCAAAGGGTACACCATGGGTTCCTCCTGTCTTCTAGTCTCCTACTGGTGCTTCCCATTGGCTGAAAGAAGGTGAGCTGGGCCAAGAAACCTGAGAAAAAATCCACATATGGGCTGGTCTCCTGGTACACAGCAGAGCAGAAACACCTGGTAAAGTAAGATGTAAAGGAGAATGGGTACCATATTCACTAGCTCTTGTTTCACAAATAGGGAGTGTGCCAGTTAATGGAGTGCTTGATTGGATAAAACATCCAAATAAACCAACTTTGCCCATAATGTGGTTATTTCTTTCATTCAGTCCTCATGTCCTGTAGTGACATAAGCAGCAGTCAAAATGGCAGCTTCCAAAGAAGCAGGAAAGTATTAGCATACAAAGTCTGATCCAGAGGTTGGGGTGTGGTATTCAGAGTAGATCACACAATAGCCCTGGTTCCTGGTTGTCATCCACTATGGAGCTGAGCCATAACAGTTGGAATATAATATTATTGGTTCTAAAACTTGACAGTGCATTGGAATCACCTGGATAGATTTTTAAATTGCTGATGTATTGGTTCTCTGCCACCCCCACACAGTTTCCAGATTAATTGGTTTGGCGATCCCCAAGTGGTTTCAATGCTTGAAAAGTTTGAGAATTACTAGTATATATGTTGACATCACCTGGGAATCTCCAGGCCAGTTAAATGTGTGCGTATTATACAGGATTTCACTAATCTACAGGGAGATAGAGCTGGCACAGGCTAGTGCAGTGCTATCCACATGTGGCTATTTAAATTTAAACAAAATAAATTTAAATTTAAAATTCCATTCTTCAGTCCCACTAGCCACATTTCAAGTGGTGAATACCTACATGTGGCTAGTTTGGACCATGAAGAACATCATGGAAAGTTCTATCACACAGCACTAGGACAGTGACAAGTCCCTCAAGCTGAGTGGACTGGGGCAAAAGACAATGAGGCATACAAACTGAGAAGTCAGAAAACAGTCTCACAAACTGGACACTGGCACTGGAGAAAAGGAACAGCTGGGGAGGACATGCGGCATTTGGCACTGGAAGATGTATCTGAGATCTATGCTTGTGTGGCAAACCAGGCAGGATTGGCTCAGGCTCTGTGTGGATGGAGCCAGCAGCTTGAAGGCACTGAGGAGGCCAGCGAAGGAAGAGGAAGACTCAGAACACATTAGCACTTGAGACCTCTCTGGTGGTGCCTACAGGGGGATTCTCATTTCATTTACTTCTGAGCTACATTCCTGAGCAAGGTGATGCAACCCTGCTGTCTGCTTTGAATACTAGAAGTACCAGGCTATGTCTACTGGTGACAGGAATGTCTAGCTCCAGGTTCCCCAGCATGTTCATCCCAAGGGATCCATAAACAGAACCCAGTGTGCACCAGAGGCCCCGTTACTTGAGAACCAGGTTAAGTGCATGGCAGGAGGATGAAGGGAGGGTTCAATGGATTGAGAGTCAGAAAAAGACACTTGTCATGCTAGATCACTTGTTCAGTTTAGAGTGTTTGAAGGTTTTATTGCTTGATGGGTAAAGAGTGCTTTTTTGGAGATATATCCATTAAGTGGTGCTGCCAGTCGGGATGTTTCTTAAGAGAGGCAGAATGGTATATTTGTTTGCTAGGGTTGTCATAGCAAAGCAATACAAACTGGGTGGTTTAAACAACAGAAATTTATTCCTTCACAGTCTGGAGGTTAGAAGTCCAAGATCAAGATGTCAGGAAGTCAACAGAGCTGGTTCTCTCTGGGGTTACTAGGAAGAAATTGTTTAATGCCCCTCTCCTGATTTTTGGTAGTTTTGCTGGAAATCTTTGGCATTTCTTGGCTTGTGACGAGGGACATGAGATTGCACCACTCTGCTGTCTTCCTTTGTGTTCACATGGCATTCTCCCTGTGTTCATGTCTGTGTCAAAATCTCCCATTTTTATGAGGACATTCATCATATCAAATCGGGCCCGCCATACTCCAGTATGACCTTATCCTAAGTTAATTACTTCTGCCATAATCCTATCTCCATATAAAGTCACATTCTGAGATACTGGTATATAAATTTTGAGGGACAAAACTCAACCTATAACAAATGATATAGTAAAAAGAGCATATATTCTAGAGTGAGAAAGATTGGATTTGAGTCTTTTGCCACTACTTTTCTGATGCACAGTTTTATTTTATCATTTGCAAAGTTAGAATGATATATTTAATAGGATCATTTGTAAAATGACAAATCGGTGTTACAATGAACCATTATTTTTACGTATCCCTAGGAAAGAAAAAAATTGTTTCCAATTATACAATGACATATGATCAATTATAATATGCATCCCAATTTCAAAGATATTCCAATTAAACAATGGTGTATCATCAATTATAACATGCATCCCAATTTCAGAGATATTCCAATTAAATAACGGTATATCATTAATTATAACACGCATTCCAATTTCAAAGATATTCCAATTAAACAATGGCATGTAATTAATTAAAACATGCACACCAATTTCAAATATATCAAACTGTGAAACAAAAGTATGTTTTAAAGTTGATGAGGGTAAAGCTTGAAGAAGATAACATGTAAGTGCCTTCTGCCTGAGCAGAAAAGTTCCCATCACTGTCGGTGAATACTTAATTTGCCATCCATTTCAAGAAGGAATTTAATAATTTACTAGGCAGGAGTCAACTTCCACCCAAGTTGTTAAGTTAAGGAGAAACAAAGCCTGTCAAAGACTCAGGCATTTTTTTAGTCCTAGGAACTAGTGAGCAGGAACCCCTAGTCTGTGTGGCAGATCAGCCAGACAGCCAGAAATGATGCAACCTCAGTATGTAGACATATCACAAAGAAATGCACAAGTCAATTCAAGTTTCCACATGAGACTCTTTACACAACCAGCAAACTGTTAAAGAGTTTTAATCCTATCAAAGTAGAAAATCCATTTAAATTAAAAATTAAAACTGTCTCTCATCAGTACCAACCTCTCTCTCTCTGTTGAGTGATTTTGAGACCTGCAACTTGTTTGTTGCAGCTACAGGGCAAGTCACTAACTCTGAGGCAGTCACTTAAAATCGGCAGTCACAAGCAGCTGAAATCCTGAAATTGAATAATGCTATTTCTGGTGGCTTGGTGATTCATTTTATTATCTAACTTTTATGTGGTTTAATATGTCTCCTTGGAAGTTATGTGGTTTGAAAAATTGCCTGTAATAAATCCTTTATTTTTAAACATAAAAAAAATTAGCCATTCTTTATTCAGAGAAAATTAGTTTCTCCCTACCCTCACTAAATAAATATTGCGAAAATATTTAAAGAATATCAGTTTGAAGGAATACCTAATTATAAGCCTGCCCTGAGGGCCTCTTGTGTCTCTCTGGCCTATGATGTCATTCTTTACCAAGACCTGTTACCCCTGTGATGATAAGGGCCTGAATTTCTCCAGGAAACCTTAGAGCATTCAGTGACTGACAATAATTTTGGCTTTTGCCTTCACCTCCTTCCCACTGATAGCATCACACGATTTAGCTCTCACCTCTCCCGCAACTTTGCCTGTGGCAGTTCCAGCCCTTGGAAGTCCCAGAGAATAGATGGCCATTGTACAAACAGTCTTGAACTGTTTGTTGATGACACCAAGCTCTGCCTTCCGGGTTCACGCCATTCTCCTTCCTCAGCCTCCTGAGTAGCTGGGACTACAGGCACCCGCCACCACAACCAGCTAATTTTTTTTTTTTTTGTATTTTTAGTAGAGACAGGTTTTCACCATGTTAGCGAAGATGGTCTCCATCTCCTGACCTCGTGATCCACCCGCCTCAACCTCCCAAAGTGCTGGGATTACAGGCGTGAGCCACTGCGCCCAGCCACACAATCCAATTTCTGTGGGCAGTGTTCAGGGCTCCCACTGTATCTCAAATATGTCCAGTGGATAAATCAGATCTCCAGAGACACAATTGCAGCCTCAATCTTTGACTTTCCCTATCAATTCCACATTTTATGTTTGTTGTCTGGCTGATGCATTCTTTGAGCAACAATGTTTATGAAAAAAATGCTTCAAATTTGCTTGACTATATAGCATAGAGGTTAAATACACAGGCTCTGGAGCTTAACTACATAGGTTCACATCCCGCCTCTGCTACCTACAAGTTGTGTAAAATTGGAAAAGTTATGGGGGTCTCTCTATCTCCCAGTAAGAAGGGATAATAATAGTACCTAAGTGTTATAAGAATGAAAAGAGAGTGCTTGTCAAAAGATTTGAAAAGCTACTTCATCAAAGAAGATACACAGGTGGCAAGTAAGCATACGAAAAGAGTCTCAACATCATTAGTTTTAGGAAAATGAATATTAAAACCACAACGAGGGACCACTCCACACCTACTAGAACTTAAAAAGTTAAACAAAAGTCTCTTTCACTCCTACATATTTACCCAAAAGAAGAGGAAATACATGCCCATACAAAGGCTAGTATATGAATATGTCATGCAGTTTTATATGTAATAGCCAAAAACTGTAAACAATTCAAATGTCCATCTGTAATTGACTGGGGGCAGTAAAAGGATAAACCACTGATACCATATGAATAAATCTCAATTATATTATGTGAAAGAATAAAGACATAAAAAGACCACAGATTGTATATTATAATATATATTGATATAATATTATGAAGAATACAAACTAGACTATGGTCTCAGAAAGCAGATCGGTAGTTTCCCGGGAATGGAAGAAAGGAAGGTTGAGAGGATGAGGATACATAGGGGTATGAGGAAAGTTTGGGTGCAGGATATGCTCACTCTCTTGATTGCGGTGATGTTTTCCAAGTATACACATGTCAGAACATACTGAATTGTATACTTTAAATAGATGTGGTTTATTATATGCCAATTATGCCTCAATAATGCTGTTTTTTTTAATGAGCACCATGATAGCAGGCCATCCAAAAGTGTTAGTTGTTACTGACTTTATTGTTAGACTGAAAAATGTTTTAGATATTTTTAAAAGCTTCTCATGAGATGCAATATTCAGTGGTTGAGTCTCTCACCATTACACCATAATCTAGCTGCCTTTTTCCTTTGTAAGGATGCTCATGAATTGAGGAAAGTAGTCCAGACTTTGAGGTCACAAGGCATGAGTTCAGGTGCCCACTCTGACATTCAATACCTTGTGCTGATATTTAACCTTGACTTTTCTCATTTGTACAATAGTATACATCTACATCACATGATTGCTATAAGAATCAAATTTTAAAAATGGATGTAAGCATGTTCTGTAAACTATAAAGCAGTGTGAATATATCAGTCATCACGACTAGGGAAGAGAGAAGATAAGCACTCACATTTTTGCAGACTGGATAACAGAGGGTAAGCAACATTAAAATAAAACTTGACCTCACACAAGAGCATGAGATAGACCCTACATCTCCTCATTTCCCCTAGACTGATGCTCACACACCAGAATTCTCTCTAGAACACTATTTTTAAAAATAGAGATTTCTGGGTCGTACCCTATACTCACTACATCAGAATGACCTGGGATTAGGGAACAGGAATCTGAGTTTAAAGAAAGCCTCCATCCCCCCACCCCCACCAGTTGATTAGGATGCACCTGGGAGCACCAGTAAGTGAATGATCTTTTGGAAACAATGGCTTTGACCCTGATGCCTCTCAATGAGAAACGAACAATCCTAGGCCCTGTTGCTCATGTGAAACCTGGATTTAGCCACCAGAAAAAAAAAATGCATCTTCCATAATAAGTGGAAATGCAAAATATTTTAAAACATCTTTCAAATATGCATTTATTATTTCAAGCACTTCCCTTATTGTCATTTTCCTGCTTTTCCTGAGCAGTTATATTCAGGATTCTTACTGGCTTTCTGATTATCCTTGGAAATTGTCTGTCTTGCTAATGCAAATGTTTATCATTTCATGTCTTTCCATCTTGTCATTTCCCTCAAAAAACCAAGCCACTCGGTGCTGGCAACTTACCTTGTATAGTGTGTCTGAGGTGTGTGGCTTGATGCCAACATGAACTTTATATATATAAGGGCATGCCATTGGACAATCAACAGTTAGAAGAAAAGTACCAGGATTGATGCACATCATTTATTTGTGCCCTTTGGGGCAGTTAAACGAAAATAACAAAGATTGAGTTCCCATCACCTATCTTCTATCATCTAAACCTACTCAGCACTCTCTTCCAACAACAAGGAGAGAAGGTGCCCTTTCTGTGTCTTGAGGATGTCAAATCCACCCAAAACATACTTCTTGGGGGTTATTTCCAAATCCTCTATCAAAAGATACACCATAAATATAATTAAATATCTTCTGTGCCTCATTATTCCATGAATTTGGACAAGATATTGCAAAAATGCCTCTAGGAGCCAGGAAGAGAAATTCAACGAGGGAGAAAGGCCTGGAAGTTGCTGTGAGAAGCAAAGAGTAAATGCTTTGTCTGAATGGGACAGTCTCCAATTGTTGCCATGAAGAAATGTGGCCCAAGGTTGCCAGATATTCCAAATTTTTTCTAAAGGAAGTGTAGTAAAAACAGCCACCTTAGTAAGTGGGAAAATGAAGGTAAAATACTTTAAGTAGGACAAATAAAATACCTTCAAGTCAGCTTATGCCTGCAGACTACTAGTTTATGATCTCTAATTGCTATTATTCAAAACTATTATCCCTCAATAACAAAAAAAATTATGCTGATATAGTAAATTCTTGAACCTGCACAATTGGCCAGTGGCATAATCAGTCCCATCACCCTCTGAATGAACATTATATAGGAATATATAATTTAGCCCAAATAGAAGCTGGGTCTTCCGTGGGAAGCTGGAACAGTCAGATAACCTTTGGTCAGAACAATAACTTGTAAAATTCTAATCAGCAATGGGCTGGAGATTGGTTTTCTGTGTGCCTATTTATTGGATGGGGACATAATGAGAATGACACTCTTCCCCTTGCAACCCGGATTGTACATCCAACCAACAATGGCAGGTAGTGTTCCTTAAAGGACAATTTTCTCTCACATATATCCCTGCATAGGAAGGGCTAGGGCTGGAGACAAAGCACCGAACTGAAGAATGTCAGGGGTGGCTAGAACAAATATCAGATTTTCTTTGCTAGGCAACATGGACATGCATAGTATAGTTAAGAACTGCTTTCCCTTTATTGAGAGACTATTTTCCTTTACTCATATGAAAGTGAGATAAATGCTTTTCATAGTTTATGCTAACAAATGTCAGAAAATATCCAATAAACCATGTCTCTATTTGAAAGCTGACAGTACATAGAGGCTCCAGTTGATTTGTAATATAGGAAGGATGAGTATCTCCAGTATAGGGATGCTATAGAATCTTGGGTTATCTACAACTTAGTCTTTAAAAGTTTCCCAAAATATAAATGGTTTTGTATATTTTACTTGTGACAAGTATGTAGGAAAAGAATCTTAGCAATAAGGATCCTAGCAGAAAACAGATGGCATACCCAGACAGTTTAACCTAAAGGACTAAACTCTTTACAGGAAAATGGGCAGGGTTAAAAGAGCCAACAAAGAAAGTGAGGCATCCAAGACATCAGAGATAGCAACAACAGGAAGCCATTGCTGCCCCTCAATGTGAAGGGACAAGAAAGATGTGCTATGTTACCAAATCCCAGCAAAAGCTCCCTGTGCGGAAGGAAGTCTGCTAGCAGAATGTGTGTGTATAGAGGCATGCCTGCACCTCTCTGTTCTTCCATTCTGTGATCTTCTGCCAAGTCCTCCATTTGGCTGACTCCAGCCAGAACCCAGAGGTCAAAGGGTGCCAGGAAAATCAATCCATAGACATCAGCCTCCTATGTCACAGGATAGTGCAGAAAGTGGCAGAGGTGTGTTAATATCAGAGAGGGGGACAACTGAAAAACTATTATCACAAAAGACAAAGGAAATCATAGCTCATGGAATGTTACAGCAGAAAGGAACTTTTCACCCTCTAATCTAATTTTCATTTTGTTGATGAGAAAACTGAGGCCCAGGGAATTGAAATGAATGGGTCATTATTATACACTGAATAAAGGGCATACTCGAGACCAAAGGCAGTTATCATCTTATCTATTCTCATGGTTTTTCTACTTCATTATACTGGAAATCATGGAGTAGGAAACTCAGAGTAGAGTTGGCTAAAATGAGACACCTACATAGCAGTTTCTCCATTACTGTGCCCATCAGACATCACTAATCAATTACAGATTTCTTTCCTTCTGAGCCTAGATGTGACCTCAGGCACATTAGGCAGGACAAGGTTGAATCAATCATGAAATGCATCAATCAATCATTTATGCACCTGCATAAACCCAGTGTACTCAAAAGCTTTTACTGTGCATAATGCTCACCCACTCATTTCCATTCCCTGGACCTCAATTTTCTCATCAACAAAATGACACAATGATGTAATGATACAATTTTATATAATGCAAACTCATACAATGAGCTCTAAATCTTCAAGTTATTTACATGTCTAACATTATTTTCTTCCCTAAAACTCATCTCATTCTCTGAAGGTATTGCCTGTACTTTGTACTTTCGGACTGCCCACCCCGATGACTTGGTGGGGAACATTTATGGTTGGGAAGAAGGGAAGTGCCCTGAGATGAATTTGCTTGAAGGGTAATAATAAAAATAGTCCTAATCTCTGATAGGTTTTCTCTTTCTCTCTCCTTGCAGGTTGACAGGACTGAAGTGATTCGCACCTGCATAAACCCAGTGTACTCAAAACTGTTTACTGTGGACTTTTACTTTGAGGAGGTTCAGCGCCTGCGGTTTGAAGTCCATGACATAAGCAGCAACCACAATGGACTGAAGGAGGCCGATTTCCTTGGTGGCATGGAGTGCACACTTGGCCAGGTGGGTCAACAGACATCCCTTCCTCCTCCTTGCCATCCTAGGGCCTTTCTTCCTGCCCCCTTTTCCTTTCTCCCCTCATCTAATCCTTGCTTTTTCCTATTGATTGCATTTTCTTTAATGTGTAGCGTTTACAACTTCCCAGGTGGTGTCATATCCATTATGTTTATGTAGAGATGATTCTGCAAGTCTGTACAATTTCTTATTTTGAAAAATTCAGAACTTTCTCTTCTGAATTCCCCCATTGTGTCACTCATTTATTCAACAACTATTATTGAGCACTTATGTGTCTGGCTCTATGCTCTGTTCACATGTCTGTTATAGCCTTATCCTGTTCCATTATAAATTTCCATCTCCAACTCAGCTGTGAGAACCGCCGTGCAGCAAGTATTTCTCACTCACATTTACTTGACATCTCTGGTACCAAAAATAGCCCAAGGCAGGGGCTAAATAGATACTCAATGAATAAATAAAAGCTCTTAATTCTCCCAACAATCATGTGAAATAAATATCAATATTACATCCATTTTGTCAGTGGGAAAAGTGAGACTCAGAGAGGTTAAGTGATCTGAAGAAATTTCCACTCTAATAAGTGACAATGTTAGGACTCTACTAGGCCTCCCTGACTCCAAACTTCATCATTTTGCTTCTATAATACCTTCCTTTTTTTCCTTTCCTTTCTGTTGTACCCAGAAATGTGGTAAGTGAGTCTAAAAGTAAAAAACAGTCCCTGTGCCCAGATAGTGGATAATCTTACTGGAGAAGGCATAGTAATATGCACTTAAAATAGAGTAGTTCGTTACAAAATACCCTGGGCTCTCTATACAAGGTCATGGGCCTTGAAGGAAGAGAGAGCTTTTTTCTACTGGGTAGAGTCAAAGAAGGCATTGTGGGACCAAAATCTGAAAAACCATGGTCTACGATTGCAGAAGAAAGAGGAGGGGGGCCTTTCAAGTAAGAAAGCAACGTAAGCAACTCTTAGGGGTCAGAAAAAATGTGAAGGGGTGTGGGGTGGGAAAAGACCACTTTCCCTGACTGAATCAAGATGCTGATTTACTGTGAAATTGATGAAGCTTTAATTTCAGATCCCCTCTCTCGTGTGGGCCCCTTCCATGGCTCTGTGTCCCATTTTTATTTTGTAGTTTTTTTCTCAAAGAGAAATTCCAAATTATATGTCTTAAGACCCACAAAACCTGGGTTCACCTCTTGTCAAGGTAAGGGTCAGGTTTAAGGATTTGTCAGGAACAGTATACCTGATAAAGAGATGGCAAGCATATATATTTGCTTGTTCATTTGTGCTATCCGTGCTTCATGCCACTTATCACTAAAAGAAATTTCTCACAGTGAGCGCTAAGAGACAAAATAGACAGTGTCCTGAGTTACCCTTTTCCAGCAAATATACTGACTAATTTCTTATTCCTTTAGTGAAGATCAAAAGTCCAATATTGAAATATAGTTGAGGGGAGACAGAAAGAGAATCTGAAATATTCTCCATTAATATATGTTCTCTAATGACTTTTGAAGAATTGATGGCAGATAGTTCAAGGATCTTACCAGGTACAATGTCCAGTAAGTAGGTATTAAATGAATAAATGCATTGTGGATTTGAGATGAAATCCTGTTTCTATTTTAAAATGATTAAAATGGCATCTTTTATAGATATGTGAGCCATGCCAAGATTCTCCCTTAAACAATGGGCATCCGTCCTATGCATAAATTTTATATTTTGTCACAAGAAGTAAAGATAGATCAATGTGGAAATCATGTAGGCTAAAGATCTTTTTTTTTTTTTTTTGGTCCAAAGCTTTGATAATTTTGTCTGTTTGACCCTCAAACTTACATCTTTAGTCCCCCACAAGGTTCATCTTTCCAAAAGCCAGTAAGTCCTTAACCTTGCAAGTAAGACAGGCATTGTACTAGGTGCCAGTGACACGGTGGTGAGCCAAAAACATAATCTTTGCCTTCAAGCAGCAGTTTAGTTGGGGCTAAAGATGGAATGAAAATAATCACACAACAATTAATTAAATGGCAATCATCATAAGCTTTGTTACAGAGAAGCACAGAATAAGAGAGTGAGCATTGGGAGACTGGCATCAGTTGGAGTGGGATCAAAGAAGGCTTTCTAAGAGAAGTGACATTTAGAAGGGAGAGTGAGAGTGCATCAGGTGAGAAGAAAGAGGAAATACATTCTAAGCAGATGGGAACATTAGACACAAAGCCTCTGCATTCAGGAAAGAGTTTGGCATATGGTGCAGAGCATCTCCGTTTGGCTTTTTAAGAAGCCAACTCTGAGGTAGGAAGTCAAAGGAGGTGAAGCCACAGTGGAGAGGAAAAATGAGACAGGTAAGGAGCCTACAAGGGAAAGTGGTCAAGTAGCTACCACTGTAGGTAACTGAAGCTTAATTCTGCTGGGGAAATTCTGAGAGCAGTGTAAAGCAAACATTAGAGATATTTCATCCTAGGGATGAGGGAACTGGGATATTTATACATTTCGAGTATATATACTCACATCAATCATTGAGAACCATTCCTGGCTGGGCACAGTGGCTCACGCCTGTAATCCCAGCACTTTGGGAGGCTGAGGCAGGCAGATCACAAGGTCAGGAGATGGAGACTATCCTGGCTAAACATGGTGAAACCCCTTCTCTACTAAAAATGCAAAAAATTAGCTGAGTGTGGTGGCGCATGCCTGTAGTCCCAGCTACTCGGGAGGCTGATGCAGGAGAATCACTTGAACCCGGGAGGCAGAGGTTGCAGTGAGCCGAGATCACACCACTGCACTCCAGCATGGGTGACAGAGTGAGACTCCATCTCAAAAAAAAAAAAAGAACCATTCATGAGGTGAGAACATTAATCCTCTGACATTTCTGGCCTACTGTGCAGGTAGCAAACTCCAGATATCACAAAGAGTTTGCAAGCAAAGACATACAGATGCTGGTGGTCAAAGTCAGTGATGGGCTATTGCAGGATCTGGCCAGCAGTTCACAATGCAACAGGGCTCTCTCTTTGCTCCCAGGTGGATTGGCAGGTCCAGAAATAATAGACACACACACAAGATAATGAAAGCTGGGTCCAGGGGGGTCACCGCCTCTGTCCCACGGTGCCAACAATGCACTGAATATGCCAGCATTTGTTATCAAGTTTTGTGAGGGCGGGGGTGGGTTAGTGAAGGATTTAGGGTCATTTGTTTATGAGGTGAGATGGTCACATGGGGATGAAGTAATTCTTTAACATAACATCTGTATGCAGAAGTACGGTATACAGAGACAAGAATTGACAATATAGTGTGTGCATCAGTAATTTCTAACAGAGCCTTAAAACAGAAACAGCAGTAACAGTTACAGCAAAAGCTGGTCCCAAACAATTCACAGAAACAGGACGTGAAGTTAGACAACTGGTTAGACCAGAAATTCTCAGAAGGGAGCATGCCTTAACCCTAAAGAGGCCTAGAAGAGCTGCAGCAAGATGAGGGCATTTATAGCCCTATCTTATCCATACGGACAGGCGCCCCCCATGCATCCATTTATAGGCTTTCCACGAGGGTCGCATTCCATTCCCAGAGCTAGGAATGTCTGCTTTTCTGGGGTAGGAATCTTGGTGATGTGAAACCTCCCTGACTGCACGTCCATTCATAGGCTCTCTGCAGGGGGAAGCACACCACGTGCTGTTGGCTTATTCTGGCAGTCCAACCTGGCATTGTCTTTACACAATCCTGCATGCAACTTTGTATTTACAATAATCAGGAGCATTTCATCTTTTATTCTGTAGCAATAGTTTCAGGGGGTCTCCCTACATCTCCCCCTTTTCTCTGATTTAAATGAACCATAGCAATCACAGCTTGGCGCTGATCATGATTGGATTGAAGAATATTTTTTCCAGTTTTACACATGAACAATAAACCAATAGCACAAATTTTACATAGAACAAAATTAGCAATAGTGGATCCTCCCAAAGACTTTACCCATTGAATGGGGTTGAGATTAGATAACCCCTTAGAGACACTGTCTAAAACTTCAGCACCAGGTAAAGCAGTTAAGTGTGCTTGAGAGGCCTCAAAAATCTGTTCTTTTAGCTTGCTTATGTCTAAACTTAAATTATCTTTACTTCCTTGTAGATGGCGTTTTACTGATTCCCAATTGTGAACAGACTCATTATATTGAAACGGAGTTATACAAAAATCAGAAGTATTCCAATCACATTGCATTTGTAATCTATGTTCTAAACTCATAATTCTATCTCCCATCCATGTAACAGTTTGTCTTAGATCATTAATTTGATTGACCAATTTTTGATCAATACCTGACTGAGAATTCCACATCGGAGTAGAATTTTTTTGCCATTTATCCACAAAATGAGCAGTTTGAATAGATTGATGTAATGCAACTCCAGCAGTAGCAGCAGTCATAGTAACAGCAATCAAGCCCATTATTACTGCAATTAATGTAAAAATAAATCGTTTACTCCTTTTAAGAATTTTTTGTAAAATATTGTTAATAACATGGATAGAAGGGGAAGATTCCCAAGGCCTATGTAAGGCTACAGGGAGCCAAATACCTTCTCTGGCTCTGACTATTAAAATACTATGATATCGATTAAAGGATGAGTCAATACAAGTATACAAGTAACAATTAACACAGGTAATTATGTTGGTTTTTGAACTAATGTGCATCTTTCCTACTAATAACATATAGGTGGTTTAACACAACTTTTAAGTGGTACAGTTTTGTTGGACTCCATATAGATGGTATATATATTTTGGGGTGATATTCTTTTTTGTGAATGTGGGGTGGTGGAAATAGGTTGTATGAGAGATGGTGGGGAGACAGTAGCAACGGGGGCGGGGGTATAAGTCCTCATAATCTTTACTGTCTCACCTTTGAATTGATCTTTTGATGATTGCCATAGTGATATTTTTGGCTGTGTGGAAATAGTCATGTAAATCAATCTATTGTCTTAGTTTTTGAGGTGACAAGGTGGCTTCACTTGTAACACTTCCTCCAGCCCAAACTCTCATACCAGTCATAGCTATGGTTAATTTCCATAATTCTGAATGTTCAGGTCCTAAGTGGAGAACAACGAGCCTTGGCTTTGGAGGGGCAACCCCTGCCCCTTTCCACTTAAAAGGAAAAAAGGAGTTAAATGTACGATATAATAGGGAAGGGCTGTCACTACTTTTTTGATAAGTATTATCATAGAGAAAATGTTGACAATCTCTGTGACTTTGAGAGCAATCATTAGTCATATGACCTTTGGGAGCCCACTCAACAATGGTGTAGTGAGAAGAATTAAATAACACTGTTCTGAACTAACACAATCCTTCCATATTAATTTGTCAGCATTTGAAGACAAGTTGAGAGGACACGCAGATCCTAAAGGCTTATATTGGGATGTGTGAATATAGTCAGTGATTCCTGTTTTGATCTGCCTTAAAGGTTTTAATGAAAGCCCTGATATCAAATGTCCTAAAGGAGGGACAGAGTGACCAGATGGTAGTGTGACTGCCCAAGTTTGAATATCTAATGAGAGACATCCATTAGAGGATCCCCGGCACAAAGGTGGATACCTAAAACCTAAAGCAATATTGAAAGGGGTTCCTTCTTCTGAAGGTTGGGCAGGACAATGATCATCTACAGAACCAGGCATCCAAATACTGTCATTAACATAACCTCGATAGGAGCGTCCATCCATGTCATGGCTCGAATAAGAGGAGGAAAAGGAATATAGGCCCAATATGTATAGTTTTTAACAGTCTGTTGGATGACAGAGGGTAGAAGGATCAGTGTCATCAGGAGGAGGCAGAGGTTGAGCCAGACCTGGATTGCTGGAGACAGTTGTTCAGGGTAGCTGACTGGATTGTCTGTTGTAAAGGAGTTAGCATGGTCCTTTTCTTCTTTCTGATGATTGGAGGTGTTAGTTGTTTCCTGTCGTGGTGCTTTTTCAGCAAATTTCTGTGTCTCGTTGTTGTATGCATCTTCAGGACACCATTTCACGTGTCTAGCAGGAATCCAAACAGGAGATTGATGTTTACCTGGGGAAACACAAACATAGCCTCTTCCCCACGTTAAAATAGAACCTTTTGACCATATATTACATTGAACATCTTTCCACCACACTTCCCTTCCTTGGTTTACCATAGGATGGTTACCAGAGAAATGCTTTTCGGCAGCTGTAACAGAACTAGATTTAGGAATATTGAGAAAATTTAATGTGAGTAATGCCAAGTTTAGTTGTATGTGAGGGGTCAACAACTCCTTATCCCCCTCTTTTTGTTTAAGTAATTGTAATTTTAAAGTTCTGTTACTTCTTTCTGCAATAGCTTGGCCTTGTGGGTTATAAAGAATACCAGTAATATGTTTAATATGCCACTGATCAAGAAAATTTTTAAAAGCTTTACTGCAATAGGCTGGACCATTGTCTGTTTTGAGCTCACTAGGAATTCCCGTAACTGCAAAACATGAAAACATAGTTTTTTAACATGAGAAATGGCTTCTCCGGTTTGACAGGTAGCCCAGATGAAATTGGAAAAGGTGTCAACTGTGACATGCACATAAGCTAATTTTCCAAAAGAAGAAACATGAGCAACATCCATTTGCCAGATAATATTAGGAGAAAGGCCTCGGGGATTAACTCCAGGAGATTGTGTGGGAGACAAGAACCTGGCATTGAGAACAGTGTTATACAATTTGTTTAGCTTGTTTCCAACTGACAGAATATTTATGTTTAAGACCTGAGGCATTAGTATGAGTGAGTTGATGAAATTGTTCTGCATCTGTAATGGCTAGAGAAACTAGAGTATCAACTTTATGATTACCACTGGATAAAAGTCCAGGTACGTTAGTATGAGAATGAATATGAGTGATGAAAAAAGGATGCTTTCGGTTTCTGACGGTTTTTTGTAACAAAGAGAACAAGGAAAACAGCAATATTTTTGATGGTAGCTGTTCCTATTGCCTGACTGGCATGGACTACATAAGCTGAGTCAGAGACAATATTAAGAGGCTGATAAAAATCCTGTAATGCAGAGATAACAGCAAATAATGCGACTTTTTGAGCAGAAGTATATGGAGTAGAAATGACTTTATCTTTTGGTCGTACATACCCTGCCTTTCCATTGCTGGATCCATCAGTAAAAATGGTAACAGCTGTCTCTAGTGGTGATGAACAAGTAAGTTTTGGTAGAATCCAGGAAGTATTTCATAGAAATTGAAAGAATTTTGACTTAGGCAAATGATTATCAATAGTGCCAATGAAGTCAAACTAGACTAGACTAGTCTGCCAGCATGCAGATATAGAAAAGGCATTTTTAACTTCATTTTTTGACGAAGGGACCACAATAATGTTTGGATCAAAGCCAGAAATGTTAGGGATACATTGATGTCCTAACCCAATCAAAGTGGCTATTTGATCAAGATATATTGAAAGAGTTTTAGAGGCTGAATTAGGAAGAAATACCCATTCAACTAGAGAATCATTTTGTACTATAAGTCCCCTAGGAGAGTGGATGGAAGGAAAAACTAAAAATTGTAAAGGTAAATTTGCGTCAATACGAGAGACTTGTGCCTCTCTCACTCATTGTTCTACAAAAGACAACTCTTGTTTTGCCGGTTCAGATAGAGAGCGAGGACTGTTTAAATCTGTATCTCCTGATAAAGTGGCAAATAGATGAGATCATGCATAAGTAGGAATGCCTAGGGTTGGTCTGAGATAATTGATGTCACCTAGTAATTTTTGAAAATCATTTAAGGTATTTAAATTGTCAAGATGAAGTTGGACTTTTTGGGGCTTAATGGAGCAAGCTAAAGCCTCCAACTTGTGTTTGGAAAGTGGCCACTGCTCTACCCACAATGGAGGTGACTCACACATCCATTGTGTAGGGGCAGAGGAAGAGAAGGAGAGTGAGGGCAGCGGGATGCGGACTTAGGGAAAGTAGGATTCCAAGCCTCTGAAAGAAGGGGTCCCGGAGTATCAAAAGAAACAATAGGCTTAGAAGAGGGGAGAGGTCCAAAAGGACGAGAGGAACAAGAAACAGGCCATTCAGATGAATGCCACACATCTTCCTCTGGCAGACGGGGCAATGGCTTAGGAGAAGAGTTAACATATACAGGTTCCAAGATAGGAGGCAAAGGCAGGGGATCATCACCAGGTTTCTCCTCTTGGGGAGAAAACAAGGAGATCGAATTCTTCCTCATCATCAGGAGGAGGGCTAGTAGAGGGGGTCAGCTACCTGAGGTAAAGGGAGCGGTTCACCATCCGCATTAACTTCTGGCAGTTGAAGAGGAACACCAGACTGAAAAGGAAGTAAAGCCACATGAATAAGAGCCCAGTCAGTATAGACAGAAATAGGAAGTAAAACACCATCTCTCATGAGTTGGTGGAGAGTGGCACCAACTCTATCCCCGTGTAACAGGTCCATAGAGCCGTTGTCAGGGAACCAAGGACAATATTTTTCAATAGTCTGAAATAAGAGAATAAAGTTATTGGAAACAGCCTTGATGCCACCCTGTTTAAGAGGAAATTTAATAAAAGACAGATAAGCCTGGTGTTTAAACTGCGATTCTCCCATAATAACCCTGGAATATTACTAGTTGACAAACCCAAAAAGAGGGGAGAGTCAGAAAAAGTGTACCGGGAGACCTTACCGTCGAGACTGAAGACTAGTCATCACAAACCCGCACTTGGAGTGCACTGAGCCGAGGAACAAAGAAGGCCACGTTGGGCGACAGATATTGTGGGGTCTGGCCAGCAGTCTGCAATGCAACAGGGCTCTCTCTTTGCTTTCAGGCAGATCGGCAGGTGGAGAAATAATAGACACACACAGGTAGTGAAAGCTGGGTCCCGGGGGTCACCGCCTTCTGGTCCCACGGTGCCAACAATGCACTGGATATGCCAGCATTTATTATCGAGTTTAGTGAGGGCGGGGGTAGGTTAGTGAAGGATTTAGGGTCATTTGATTATGAGGTGAGATGGTCACATGAAGTCAGATGAAGTAATTCTTTAACATAACATCTGTATGCAGAAGTACAGTATACAGAGATAAGAACTGACAATATAGTGTGTGCATCAGTAATTTCTAACAGAGCCTTGAAACAGGAACAGCAGTAACAGTTACAGCAAAAGCTGGTTACAAACAATTCACAGAAACGGGACGTGAAGTTAGACAACCGATTAGACCAGAAATTCTCAGAAGGGAGCATGCCTTAACCCTAAAGAGGCCTAGAAGAGCTGCAGCAAGATGAGGGCATTTATAGCCCTACCTTATCCATATGGACAGGCACGCCCCATGTATCCGTTTATAGGCTTTCCACGAGGGTCGCATTCCATTCCCAGAGCTGTGAACATCTGCTTTTCTGGGATAGGAATCTTGGTGATGTGAAACCTCCCTGACTGCACGTCCATTCATAGACTCTCTGCAGGGGGAAGCACACCAGGCGCTGTTGGCTCATTCTGGCAGTCCAACCTGGCATTGTCTTTACACAGTCCTGCATGCAATGTTGTATTTACAATAATCAGGAGCATTTCATCTTTATTCTGTAGCAATAGTTTCAGGGGGTCTCCCTACAATGGGCATTCAAGTCATAGGGCCTGGAAATACGAGTGGGGTGCTGACAGCATCTGTGGATTGCCTATTTAATACTCAGTCACCCACTCTTTTAGTTGTTGACCCTGATCACTTTCTGATCATTTTAAAACCATGTGGCTATGTAGAAAAGAGCCGTATCCCTAGCTCAAGAGTGAATCCTGAGTGATCTCAGCTAATCACATGAATCTCATCCCCCACTTGCAAGAGTTTGGTTTAGAGGTTGGCGTGTGTCCTGTAAGACATGTGGATTTTTCTTGGAAAGGTTTCCTAGCCTAAAACAAGAGACACACATGAAGAAACAGTTTCTCTTTGCCTGTGATTCCTGAAATCACTACAGCCACCTTGCAGCAAGGCTGAGGATGAGAGCGACCCTTAGGGGAGGTCAGAGCCGAAAGATGTGGAGGCATGGGCCTAACATTCTTTACCTGGGACCCACTCTGTCTATGGATGCCTTATTATGGGAGAATAAAATGTCCTGTCATCGAAGCTGTTTGAGATGGGAATTTTTATTCCTTGAATTAAAAGTGTCATGATGGATATAGCACATATGAGGAACTAAAAGGAGGGCCAGGCTGACTGGAGTGGTGTGAACAAAGGGCAACTAGGCGGTCGTGTTGTATTAATTTTCTTAATCTCTCAAAAGAAGGAATGTGTAGAAGCGAGCACTGAGAATGAGATTACAAAGAGTCCTTTCAAGATTTGTTTTTGGTACTTTTGAAAGAACTTACCTACTGATCATTTCATTTGACCCTCTTGACAGCGTGGGAAGGACAGGAGTCTATCTACATTTTATAGCTGAGGAAACTGAAGATCAGAAAGATTTAATGTCTCGGCAGGGCCCAAACCAGAAGTCAGGAGCTTTTAATTCTTAATCCAGAGCTTTCTTCTGTCGTGACCTAGGGAAGGATGAGAGGAGGCCATCTGTTCTGAGAACTCCTTCAAGATCATGGCCTAGATGAAGCAAATGAGCAGCAAGTGACTTGTTCAGTGTGTCTCTAAACCATGTTTCCCAAACTATACCAATCCACTTTGAGATGACATGCTGGCCTCTCTGGATATCTTGCATGTTCGTTGGCAACCGTCCTCTCCTATTATCAGCCATGCAATTGGTGGGGTTGGCCTTTCCCACACTTTTGGGGTAGGCACAAATTGGCTTAAATGAATCAGAATATTACATTTGTGTGGCCACAGTGATTGGTTCAAGGAAAGACATGGTGACTCTTTTAACACTGTAAGTTTCATTCATTCATTTATTTCTTCTTTTAATGACATAGCAATTGCATGCCAAGCTTTCATAACAAACATTTAGCAAGTACCCTGGATATGCCAAGTATATCTGCGCTCAGTTCTGGAGACACAAATATGAAAAAGGAAGACAGAGGCCGTGCCTCAGAAAAGCTTATAATTATCCAAGAAACACAGACTGGTAAATAAATACTCAAAATGCATATTACTAACCACTGCCATAGAAATGTGTTTCAAGGGCTGTAGGGGAAAGACCTCTACCTAAAGTGAAGCAGGGGAGTCTCACAAGAAAGGTGTCTCTGGACCTGCATCCTTAAGGATAAGTAGGAATTCACCAACAGAGAAAAGAAGTAAGGACTCTTGGGATAAAATGACTAGTACAGGCAAAGACATAGCAGCATGAAGGCAATGGCAGAGAACTCTTAAGTGACTTAGTGTGGCTGAGCAGTCAAGTGAGGATGTGAAAAGGCTAGAGGATGCCAGACAAAAAAGAAACAGCCTGGTCCTGATGCTTTTAAGTGTTTTTCTCTGAACTTTGGAGAGCCTGGATTTGATGCACTGAGGTCCTAATAACTGGGGAAAGGACAAGATTGGATGTGTATGTTAGAAAGATCACTTTGGCCACGCGTGGTGGCTCATGCCTGTAATCCCAGCACTTTGGGAGGCTGAGGCGGGCAGATTACGAGGTCAGGAATTTGAGACTAGTCTGGACAACATACTGAAACCCATCTGTACTAAAAATACAAAAAAATTCGCCAGGCATGGCGACAGGCGCCTGTAATACCAGCTACTTGGGAGGCTGAGGCAGGAGAATTGCTTGAACCCAGAAGGCAGATGTTGCAGTGAGCCGAGATCCTGCCACTGCACTCCAACCCAGGCAACAGTGCGATACTCTGTCTCAAAAAAAAAAAAAAAAAAAAGGAGGGAAGGAAGGAAGGAAAGAAGGGAGAGAGAGAGAGAGAAAGAAAGAAAGAGAGAGAGAGAAAGAAAGGAAGGAAGGAGAGAGGGAGGGAGGGAGGGAGGGAAGGAAGGAAGGAAGGAAGGAAGGAAGGAAGGAAGGAAGGAAGGAAGGAAGGAAGGAAGGAAGGAAGGAACTTTGGTATTCCCCATAAACGGTGGGTGGCAGGGAACCTAATTAGGATACTCGTGTAATAACAGGAAGGAAATGCGGATGGCAGTAGTTACGTAAACTGAAAAGAGGGGCCCGGTAAAGAGCCTGTCCAAGAACAGAATCAACAAGCTTTGGAGATGAGGTGGGGAGGAAGAGTTTGCAGGTGTCTGGCTTAGCTAACTGGGGGAGCGATTTGGCTGTCTTTAAGAGGAAATCAATCATGCCCATCATGGGGGTGAGGAATATAACATGTTGCTGGCCTGTTCAGTGCAGTTGTCTGTGGAGAATTCAGAGGAGGTTGACAACTGGCAGCTGACATGGATATAGAATAGACTATATAGATTTGGGAGCTTAATCCCTGTAGGCGATAGCTGCTAACATTAGAGTGGATGAGATTCTTCGAAGAGGCTGTTTTATCTTTACTTTTGAAAGGAAATTTTTTGAACATGCCATATATGAACAAACAATAAAGAATTTAAAAAATCAAAGCATATGTAAGGACATCTCTTTCCACTATCTTTCAGATAAAAGTGTGAACTTGATGTTGTCTTTAAAAAAAAAAAAAATCTTTGTTGAGTGTTTTTACCTGTGGAGTAATGTGCCAGACAAATGCATTTGTACTAAAAGCTTTGTGAAGGACAGGCAGAACAGAACTTTTTACCCTTTGTGGTTTCACAGGTTTTGACACTTTGGCATGGATGGGGGTTTTGCTCTTTTCTCTAAATTGCTCCTCTCCAGTACGATCAAGCAAAAAGAAAAAAACATCAACATTCTCCTTCTTTAAAACTCCAAAGTAAAAAGAAGATCCTTTTTCCTGTGCTCTGCCTGGATAGGCAGGGAATGGCTAGATGCAGATGTTGGGCACCCCCAGGCCCGGCAGGGTCAGGGTCTGAGGCGCTGTTTCACAGTGCTCACGTGCACATAGTGTGGGGCCTGATGGTCTGGGGTCAAATCCCAGCTCAGCTGCTCTCAACTTGTTTGTCCAGAGGCAAATTCCTGCAGCCACTTAAGCCTCAGTTTCTTCATTTGAAAAAAGGAAATAATAATAGTGCTGATTTCATGAAATATTGCAACGATCAAGTAGAATAATGCACATAAAATGCTTAACAGAATCCCTGGCATGGAGGGAGCACTCAGGATGGGGAAGCTGTTATTACTGTGGCAAGAGTCTAGGAAATGGTGAGAAAAGGCAATGCTTGTAGAGACCAACATGTTTTCAGAACAAAGGGGGAAACACGAAGGCTGAAAACATTGTGAGAGAGCACCTATGTCCTGGGTAAGTATAATAGAAAAACTGAACTTACATTGCCTCAGGTTTGTCAAGTATTTTACTTAGTTGGATTTTAAATATTATGTGTGTGCACACACATACACGTGTATTTATTCTTCCAATACTATTTTTAAGTAAAAATTGTTTTAAATCAGGTCTCTGAAATAAGTTGGGGCAATTATTTTAATTTGGGCCTTAACTGTGGCAAGACAGGGATTGCCACAGTGAAGGCCTTTCTAAAGGAGACAGAAAGTGACTTCCCCAAAGCCATGCAGGAAGTCACACATTCAGAGTCCGACTCCTGAAGGCTGCTGTAGTACTTGCTCTCTCTGGCTGAGTTTGCCACATGCTCACTCTGCCTTGTGAAACAGCAGGACTCTTGGCCTTTAGGAAAGGAAAATAGCAGCCTTAAGCATGCTGGAAACTGGCATTGGTCATAAAGCTGAGTACAAGCACAGCAAGTGACTTCACACGGAGCAAAAATGCCAAATAAAGCAAAGAAAGCTCAGGTCCTCGGGGAAACTCAAGGCAGAATTGACCATTCTTGACAGATGGATGAGGGGGATGCATCACAAGAACATAGGGTGCTCGGAAGCTGCCTTCTTCTGGGAAAGTTTGGAGACCTTCCTTAGATTTCTGTTGCCCAAAAGAAATCAAGGAGCTAAGCCCCTCCTCTGCTACATACAATGGCGAGTATGCCAAAGAGAGACGTGATACTTCACTGCCTAGAACAGCAAGTTGACCTTCTTTAATGTGATGCCTTTATTTTTTCTTTCACTGCTTATTAACTCATTCATTCATCCTCATATTTTCCCACTTATTCATCCACCAAAGACAGTGGAACTGAGTCATAAATAAGAAAAATAAAGAAATTTTTAAACTCCAGGCACTTTTATTTACTAGGCACTGGGTGAAGCCATTGCTATACTGCACTTCATTTAATCAGCACAACATCCCTTGGAAGTAGGCACTACCATTATTACCATTTTACAGCTGAGGAAACCGAGACTGAATAAAGCTAGGTAAGTTATCCAAGGTCACACAGCAAGTTGTCCATCTCTTTAGCTCCAACGCCCTTTATGATTTTTTCCATCTATTCTAATAGCTTGCCGCTAGCTAGTATAAATGATCAAGTAGCATCTATGAATGCAAAGCAAAGTTGGAATTGACCTGGCTAGTTTTTGGTGTCTTGTTTCTTCTTATTTGTCTTGCACGAGCTGATAGAGACAGACTAGGAATCCTTTTGCAGAAAAATAGACTTGATCATCTTCCCTCTGGGCTTCTCTACTGAATTTACTTTAAATATAATATGGCTTCTTAAAAAATGTCAATGTGTCAACCTCCGAAAACCAGAATCTTACAAACTCAGCACCCAGAAGGTGCATTGCTCTGGCCTTCCTTTCACCTTCAACCATGATGAAAAATCCCTTATCAAAATTCAGTGGTTGCACCTGAAAAGCAATGGTTTCATCATAGCTTTTCTTGCAGGCATTTTCTCTTCTCAGTTGCTTGGAGGACAGTTAAGACTGTGTGAAGTCATCTTCTCTTCATTGTTGTGTAGCTGTTCTTCAGTGTATTTCTTCCCAAAAAGTTCAGAGGACACCTGTCAAAGCCAAGAACTTCCTGCTTTCTGTCATCATAAGGGGGGCTGGGAAATTTGCAACACCTTGAAGAAGTTCTGGGCTGTCAGGAATCCTCTGAGATTCATGAGAGAGAGATTATATACTATCTTCCCTCAGGACAGTGGTTCTCAAACTTGAGCATATGGCAGAATCACCTGGAGGCATATTAATATACAAATTGCTAGGCCTCACCCCCAGAGTTATGATTCAAAAGATCTACGGAGAGATTCAATAATCTGCATTTTCTAAGCTCCCAGTTTGATGTCTGCAGGTCCAGACATCAAACTTTGAGAAGCCCTGCCCCAACGTCTCATGTAAGAGGATGATAATGAGTCTTGGACACTATATTACTAGTTTCAATTAAGAAAGGAACTAATGTTTTGGGTAATTATCTGGAGAGATTAAAGAGGACAAAGAAAACATCTGGTGAACAGAAAAAAAAAAAATGCTTTATAAAGTTTACAGTACTAAAAAGGCCAGTGTACACAGCTTTCAGTTTATGCTCTTGGTGTAGATTTTGAGTGCCAAAGTTTTTTCTCCCATTCATTAAATGCAGTTAAATGGACCTATTATCCATTGGTCTCCTTCCTGACATAAGTGAATGTTAGGATTATGTCAGCCACAGTGTCCCCTGAAAGAGTGGGGAGACCACAAGCTGTTGATCAATGGGTATTAGGTTTAGTGTCGGGATGAGCCTGATTGCTGAACCCTGGGTGTTATGATGATGCTGAGGGTGCTATCCAAACTCAATGTAATACCCACAGCAAGATTCCACAGCTTAGCATTTTGTTGATAACATCTAATATCCTCATGGTATAAAGTTGATGACCCAGGGAGGTCAAATTTACACATTACAGCAGAGAAGTCATTTTCCTTCTACTTCTCACATGTAAAGCTTGCCCTTACTTTGCAGAATTACTACAAGCAGAAGCCATGTGAGTGATGAATGATGTCATAAGTAATCACATCATCTCAGCTCCCACGGACTAGCTAAGAAATCCTGGGAAGTAGTTCTGTTTTTTTACTGCTGTCTGTTCAGCTCATAGGCAGCTGGGATTTAAGTAGGGTGGTTGTGGGTGAGAAGGCCCCCATTTCTACAGGGAGAATATAATTAATTCTTGCTCTTTTCTTCTAACTTCTTAACAGGCAAGGAATCATAACTTTGGATCCTAGAAACATCCCTCTACTTTCTCTGGAGTCCTCCTTTTATACTTTTAAATCTCCTTTAGTGTCCTGGACTGAGGTCATGAGTCCTATGTCTTGATCTGCCATCAACTCTCTGTATGGCCTTGGGCAGTTTGCTTAACTTCTCTGTGATATGGTGACTTCATCTATAGAACAAAGGTTTTGCATTGATTCATCTCTAAGTTCCTTCCAGTTCTAAAGTGATTCTCATTCATCTCTTTCCTTGTTTTTGAAATTCAACATCTCTCCCAACATTCTCATTTCTTTTCAAGATACTCTCTCCTCCTTCCACTACTCTTTCTCATCTCATCTTGTCCCATCTCATCCCATCTCATCTCATCTCATCTCATCTCATCTCATCTCATCTCATCTCA
>NC_045435.1:154155032-154230008 GCF_002776525.5 Piliocolobus tephrosceles | reverse complement strand
CATCTCATCTCATCTCATCTCATCTCATCTCATCTCATCTCATCTCATCTCATCTCATCTCATCTCCTCTCAGCATGAAGTATTTACCTCCTGCAAAGTCATAGATGTCATTCAGTCGTAGATGGTGTCATTCTACCTACCTGGTAGCCCCCAGGAAAACAATTTCAAAGACAGTTTTAAAAAGACATATTTAGTGACAGTTAACACAGGCCCTTTTCCATATACACTCACATTCATTAGTATGATACTTCTACAAGCTCAATATTGGTGCAGAGAAGGAGGGCAAGAGCTTTGGAGCTGTATGACAATTTGCAAGGACTAGTGTATCAATGCTAAAAAGCAGCTACAGGTGCTTGTCCTAATCCTAATCCTTTAAGCCAGGCTGGTGCAGGGCACCCAGACCGCAGACCACCCTATCAGTGTGCCCTGGGCCTACCTACTCATCCAGGGAGCAACTTATGCCACCTGGATTGGCAGGTGGCATAAGGCAGTTTCCCAGGACCTCTCCCACAGCTGCCACTTTTGTTGTTTCCAACTAGCTTTCATTCCAATCCCATTTCCACCACCTCAGAAGTACTGACTGTAAATCTAATTTAGATCACTATCTCCATGGCATTTGCCCATACTCTTCCCATCATTCAGCCCTTGTGTTTCCCCTACAAATGGTGCCATGCTGCACCTTCTCAGTTATCAGTATCCTGGCTGCTTTAAATAAAAATGTGTGTCCTTGTCCCAGCCCTAAAGCGTGAAATAGTCCAACACCATAAACTGAATTCATAGTATGACAAATGGCCAGTTTGTTGAAGTCCAATAACCAAAAAGCCAATTCACTAAATAATACATTAACCCCCAAACCAACTCTCTTCCAATTACTTTTATTTACTAAAAACTAGATTTCTTGAACTATTTATAACGTTTACTACAATTATTTTAGAAGTTGTGAAGATATCTGGTATATTTGTTGGTTTAGACTGCTCATGAAATTTAGTTATTATCATAAATGTTTCTGAATATCAACTGTAGCCATTAAAAAGCTAACCTGTCCCAACAGCGGATTAAAAATATGGTGCTAACTGTTAAAGTGACCATTTCTTCACAGGCCAAGGGACTGGGAGGATGTATTTTTAAATGTTAACAGTGATGACATCTAGGTTGTGGGATTATAGATGATATAGGAAATTACATCTGTGCTTTTGTATTTCTAAAAGGAAACTATATCACATCTATGAGCAGAAAAATATTACAATAAATGTTAGGCAGAAACACCATAATAAGACCTGCATGCTGACTTCAAAGAACTGACACTCAGGTGGAGTAGGAAGACACATAAACATTGTGTAGATTTTTAAACAAATGTGGAAGAACTTTAAAACTTGTGAAGATTTCTAACTTGGGAAATTTATGGGAAATCCTTTTTGGGGAGGTACGTGCTGAAGCTGCGCTTTCTGTGAGGTTTTTGAGAGATCAATTTGCAGATGTTAGTCCCTACCCCTTTGTCCACAGGGAGGAGAGTTGGCTGGGCTAATTTGATTCTGATCTTTTGAAATACTATTTTTGATTACAGAAGACACCCAGGAGGGCATGGGGCATGAACAACAAATAAGTTAAGGAACATCTCTGGAACTGAAAATGAGGCTCTGAGATTCCTCTAAAGTCTAGACTCTTCATTTCAAGCTTTATTTGGGAAAGAGAATAGTTTTACTTTAAATTAACCTAATAAAGTTGAGGGGGAGGAAAACAATAACTGCTTGGTTTACAAAAGCATTCCCATGAGTCTTGGTTTCAGATTCAAGGATAAAATGAGGCAGGGTATGAATTAATTAGCTTTGTTTTGCATGGAACATGAGCCATTGAGAGTCCTTCCCATGTGAGCACAGGTCAGCAAGGGTGCATGCTCCTGGGCCTCATCTCCAGATAAGGCCGGGGTGGGCTGAGTACTCGTGCTTCCCTCACTCTTCCTTGGCATCTGCTCATCAGGAGGCTCAGGCCAGCACACATTTTCAAGCCAGTTATCAGAAACAAAGAAGCACATATCCCCCAAACTTCTCTCTCCCCACTGAGATTCAAACCAGGAAAACTGGTATTACAGTAAATGTGCTGACAGGGTACCAGTCAGCAAGACTGAATCAGAAAAGCTCAAAATTGAGAAGACAAAAGCAGTGCTGAGTTTAGCCAGCCAGGGCAGGCATCTCTGTACTGCTCTCTGGTGCTCCTGGACAATGCTTAAATACTCTTTAAGGAGGAATTCACTTTTACATATCAGGTATTGTGAGAATGATAGGGTAACTTACAACTCAGTTTGCCCCTGCCTCTCCAGTTTACACTTACTATCATAGCTTAATTATTAACACTGTCCCCTCTCACTTTCAAAAGTGTCCCAGTTTGGATAATATATTTTATGACCACTTGATGATAATAAATCATTTGCATAGCTAGTATTTACTAAGAGCTGATCACATGCCAGGCAATCATGAGCTTGGTGCTATCAACACTATCATCATCATTATTATCATCACTAGGCCAAGATTACATGTCTCCTTAAGTGGCAAAGGAAGGGCTTAACACCTGACATTTGGATTCAGTCAGAGTACTAAACTACTTTTCCCTTACCTTTAAGCTACATTACTTCTGAGCTTTTCTTTTATAAACTTAATGAGAAAAAGATTCTTATCACTTTATGAATGCCCCAGGTCTTCCCACTGACTTCCTGCTTGGTTGTCAGTTGAAGGGAAGAAACTGATTTTCAGAGGTTCTTGTTATATCTCAGGTATTATGTTATGTGAGGCCAGTCAACCCCGCTTGATAAATTGTGAATTAGGCTCTGGGAGCTCAACTAATTCACCAAAGAGTACACTGACAGTAAGCTGCAGAGCAAATTTTCAAACCTAAGTTGTTCTGATTTCAATACCTGCCTTCTCATTATACCACCTTGCCTACTAAACCACTTTTCATTTCTACAAGCCGGTGTAAATTTGAAAAGGTAGAGTAGCGATTCTTCCCAAATGCGGCCACTGTAAAACTGCCCACAGAGTAAGGATAAAATGTCCTTCCCCACAAGTTGATAAATTGACTCCTATATCTAAAAAGTCTATTTTTCCCAGCTCAGGCAGACCTGTAACATCTATCTGCAAATGGACACTCCACCGAAATACTCTTGGACCACAATACTCTTAGACCCCATCTTTCCCTTGACATGAATCTATTGTTCATATGGTAGTTAATGGTAACAATAATCTGAAAATAACTGACATGTATTCATTTATTCAATGTATAATGCATCTATCTAATGCTATTAATAATAATAAAAAGCTAATATACATGTATTCACTTATTCAAATAAATATGTATGGATTCTTTCATCCACTTATTGGCACTTACTATGTGCCACGCACTCTTCTAGGCACTGCAGATTCAGCGGTGAACAAAGGGGGCAAAGCCCTGCCTCATGGAGCTTACCTATTCCTACATGATTCAGTAACAGATAATAATGATCTCATGAAAGAAAGCACACATAGGATAAGAAATAGAGGGTGGTGGGAAGGGAGTGGGTGCTAATTTAGGTAGGAATGTCAGGGAAGCCCTTTCTGAGCAGAGTCCAGAATAAAGTGTAAAAGTGTGGGCATGAATCTTGCAAAGACATCTAGAAAAGTGTTCCAGGCAGAGGAAAGAGCAAGACTTCTTATATTCTGCCAGACCCTATGCTGAAAGCTTTGTACCAATTATCTCATTTAATCCTCACAAACCCCCTGAGGGTAAGTGTCATTATTTCCTCATTTTGCTGCTAAGCATTTGAACCTTGAAGTAACTTGCTTAGGAGCACCCGGTTTTCTAATGAGGGAGGCATAAGTTAAACTCAGCCTTCTGGCTTTGAAATAATATCCCCACCTCAGCTACTAAATAGTTCCATGCCTTGGTCAGTCTGCAACAACCTCCTTGCCAGCACTTTTAACACAAGGTTTAGAGAATGGCTGATTGCTGAGAAACAACATCTGCAAAGCCTGCATCACCAATGAGTCCACAGGGATAGGGCGTTTAAATGGTTGGGTCCCCAGGTTCACCAGATACTGCACTCTAATAACTGCTGGAGTCTCTTGCTCCTATGACTCTCCTTCAGCTTTGTTAGAGGCTGTGGGACCAGCATCCCAGGCTCTTCCTGCAGACACCCAAGAAATTCTCCCACATGACATCAGTTTAAGCCAAGCAAGAATTTTCCATCCCTCTATTGCATTATTTGTAGGAAATGGCTTTATTGTTTTTCTGTATGCAAAGATAATACAGGCTCATTGCAAAAACTATTTAGAAATAGAAAAAATAAAATCACCACCATTGAGAGATAACTAATAAAAAGCCTACCATTAAGAGATAACTACTAAACATCCTGATATCAGAATTCATGTAATGTGTCCCTTTACCATGGACATTAAGGCTGTTTCCAGTTTTTTAGAATTACAACATTTTTATGAGTATTGTGTTATATGTGTGTGTGTGTGTGTGTGTATAAATCTTTATGCCCTCAGACACCGATTTTTTTAGAACGAATTAGTAACAGTGCAATATTTGAGCATTCATTTTAAGGTCCTTGCTATAAACTGCCAAATATCCCCAAAGAAAAAGTGTAGCATTACTTACACTACCCCTTTCAGTGCACAAAAGTGCCTTTTCTCCTGCATTCTCAGTAATACCTCCAACTTTTTGCTTCCTTCCTTTTGAAGCTTCTGTCACCACAAAAACAAGGATACAGCCTCTGTCCTAGTTGAATGTCCCCCCACAGAGCCTTCTCTGGCCCCAGCCTGAGCAAAGAAGACAGAGAGGAGAGTGTGTCATCCCTCAGCTCCCCCTTGGCCTTGGGGGCTGGTCCCCTCAGAGGGTTTATTCAGAGGCTGAGGGCACACTGAAGACAGGAGACATCACTGTGGTTCTCAGCTTGGAAGACTGCCTCACTCTCACGCCCTTTTATTTCTTTATATATTCCTCCATCAGCTCCTGCCCTTCCAGTTATCATCTATACTTGGAGACTCTCAACTCAGGACTCTTGTTTGAGCCCAGACTCATGTAGTCAGCATTCTCTAGATATTAATTCCACTTGTATGACTCACAGACATCTCAAACTCAGCAGCCCAAAACCAAGCTCTTTATCTCCTCCTGCCCTCTCCACACCCCTTGCCGTCTTCCCCTTCCTCTAATGTGTCCTGCTCACTCAGTAGCTCCTTCTTACTCCCAGAAGTCAGAGGTCCAGAGCCTAGGGTCTTTCCTTCATGCCTCTCACTCATTCTCTACCCCACAGCCCATCAGTCAGTCATGAAGGCCCATCAATTCAGTGTCTCAAATATCTCTACTATCTACCCCTTTTCACCCCTCCGTGACCAGGACCCCAGTCCAAGCCAATAGGTGACTATAATTATCTCTATGTGGGGATTTATTGAATGGGAGAGAAAAGAAGAGGAAGATAGCATTTCCAAAAACATTTATATATGCCTGATACTGGGATCTTGTTAATGCTCATTAGATATACAATAAACCCATGGAGTAGAAAATATTACCATTTCACAGATGAGGAAACTGAGGCTCAGGTTAATCTGCCCAAGATTCCATACCAGGGAGAGTATTTGGAGCCTTATGTGTGATGCTTGCTCTACCATTCTATAGCAAGAGTGAAGCTGGGGGGCTGGTTCAGTGGCCCTTGTAGTGGTTTGAGTAAGAGGGAACTCTCCTCAATGGTAAGCTCCTTGAGGATAAAGAGTGAGCGTGAATCACTTTGTGTGTCTCATAGGGTTTAGCTCAGGGCCTGATCAAGTACTGCCTCTGTCATTTATCAGAGACAGGAGAGTTTAGCAGTTAAGGGAATGAACTCTGGAACTGGACTGTCTGGATTCAAACCCCAGCTCTGCTAATTACTGGCTATGGAACCTTTAGCAAGTTACTTACTCTCTTTGTAGTGGGCTAAACAGTGGCCCCCAAAAAGATATGTCCATGCCCTGAGTCCTAAATCCTGTGCATGTGAATTTATTTGAAAGAGCCTTTGCAGATCTAATTAAGTAAAGGATCTCAAGATGAGAAGGTCATCCTGGATTAACCAGGTGGGCCCCAATTCTAGTGACACAGAGGAGAGACAGCAGAGAAAAGGGCCACATGAAGAAGGAGGTAGAGTGAGGCAGCCACAAGCTGAGGAGCTGCAGCAGCCACCAGACGCTAGAAGAGACAAGAAGCAGAATCTCCCCTAAAGCCTCTGGAGAGAGTGTGGCTCTGCTAGTACCTTGATTTCAAACTTTTTCCCTCCAGAGCCATGAGCACATTTCTGTTACTTTAAACCCCAAAGTTTATGGTCATTTGTTATGGAGGCCCTAGCAAATGAATATATTTGGTCAATGAAAAGAGTCAAACTCTATAAAATATTTGAAGGGATTTATTCTGAGCCAAACATGAGTGACCAATGGCCCATGACACATCCTTCAGGAAAACCTGAGAACATGAGCCCAAGGTGGTCAGGCTACAACATTTTAGGGAGACATAAGACATTAATCAATACATGTAAGATATACATCTTATCTTATCGGTTCCGTCTGGAAAGACGAGGCAACTGGAAGTGGGGTAGGGGGCATTCAGGTCATAGATAGATTCAAAAACTTTCTGGTTGGCAATGGGTTGAAACAGTTATTGTCTAAAGACTTGGAATAAATAGAAAAGAATGCCTGGATTAAGATACGGGGTTGGTGAGGCCAAGGTTTTATCATGCAGATGAAGCGTCCAGGTAGCAGGCTTCAAAGAAAAGATGACACACGTTTCTTATCAGACTTAAAGAGTCTTAAAGTCTGTGTTGATGTTAACGCTGGTCAGCTGGGCCTGAATTCCAACAGGGAGGAGGGTATAATGAGGCATGTCTGACTCCCCCTTCCTAAACTAGTTTCTCAGGTTAAGTTTGGAATACCCTTGACCAAGAGGAGGAATCCATTCAGATGGTCAGGGGGGCTTAGAATTTCATTTTTTGGTTTACAATTCTGTATACCTCAATTTTCTCATCCATATGTAAGCTTATAATACCTTGCAGAGCTGTCAAGAGAATTAAGTGAATCAATATACATAAGGCACTTTACAGCAGTAGCTGTCACATAATCGGTGATTTCAAAGTAGTGTTTATTATGACCCTTTAATAGCTGTGTAACATTAGTTATTTTTGAGCCTGTGGTCTTTTTCCCTGTGAACAAGTAATAACAAAAATGCTTAGCCTAACTATAGTATCTCAAAATGGGAGTTTGCTTCTTTCACTTAAAAATGATCAAAGAATTCCTTCATGCTTCTTCTGTCCTGTGAACTGCTAACATTCAGGTGTCAAGCCTCACTGAAGACAACTTACAACCCACCAAAGGCAGTGATTGAAAAGATACCACGTGCCCTTGACCCGACAAAATGCTCTGGCCGGGACATTAGGTTCTAGGGGATGTGGGTCCTTTTCTCTTTCTCCTGGCTGCCACCTGGTGTGGCTGGGGGAGGGAGATGAGAAGTGGAGGTGGGGGCGAAGTGAGGGGCAGATGGCCTCTGACTAATAACTGAGCTGGGTCATTTGTAATGATGACAAGGCATTACCCAAGAGATGAAGCAAAGGTGTATAATTAATACACAAGCAGTCCTTAAATCTCTCTCTGAAACCCTCCCTCCATTCCTTCCCTTGCTAATGAAGTCAGAGACAGGGTAAAAACCTGTAATTACACTTGAAGTAATTAGAACGCTGTGAAATAGAAAGCTTAAGATGGGAAGCCCAAACTAATAGAATACCTATTGCTCTTGTTATTCTGACTCAGCCTGCCTAGGGTGGTGCTTTTGTAGGTCTCCACTGGGGAGCTGAGGACTGTACTGAATTTGCATAAAGTGTAGACACACATGCACATCACCCTTTCTTTCCCCAGAGTGACCAAGAAAGCATCAGCATTGTGCCTTCCTCAGTTTCTACAACTTTTACCTGTTAATGGAAGTCCAAATCAGCAGGACAGATTAATTTAAAAGCCCTTCCAAAGATGTTTAAAAATCTGAGCATTTTATATTCAAACTGTTTTTCTACATGCAATTCTCCCTTTCTAGCTCAGTGCTTCTCAACATCAATGTGCCTGCAGAGCACCTGAGGGTCTCCTTAAAATGCAGATTTGGATTCAGTGGGTCTGGGGTGGGGCTGAGATTCTGCATTTCTAACAAGCTCCCCAGCCTTGCTGCTGCTGTTGGAGGGGATGGGATGGGCGAGTGGTACACAATACGAGTAGCAAGGATAAAGTCCTTCTTGGTTCCACAAGTGACTTCGCTTGCCTCCTACCACAGCAATGATTCCAAACTTCTCATGTAGAGCTTGAAAAATGAATAAAAATTTTTGATTGAAGGGAGAGAAGAGAAAGTGAGGAGGAAGAGTGGAGGAAGAAGGGGAAAGTGGGTGGGAAGGGAGGAGGGGAGGGAGGGAGGGAGAGAATGTGTGTGAGTTCGTGTATGCACATGATCCGGTGTCTCTTCTTATAAGGACACCAGTCCTATCAGATTGGGGCCCTATCCTTATGACCTCATTTGACCTTAATTATCTCCTTAAAGGTTTTATCTCCAAATACAGTGACTCTGGGGGTTACAGCTTCAATATGGGATACACAATTTCATCCATAACACTAACTGACCTTAGATGAACTCCTTGATTTCTCTAAGACTTGATTCCTTCATCCCAATTGCTTAGACAAGAAAGAGTTTGATCATTAAATGACAAGAAATGAATTCATCTAATTAGCATTAAGTGTTGCACATATCATCTGTCACAGAAGAAGTGTCTTGGTTGTGTTCCTCCAGACATAGTCAAGCATTGGAGGCTAAGTAGATTATTTGTGAGGTGAAGGAAATAGCAGGAGAGAAAAAGAAATGAGATAGCAAAGAGAAAACAGCCAATAAAATAAAGGGTGCATTAGCTAACAAATCACCACTGGGAGAAACTGGAGCTTCATTTCACTGGGACAAGTCAGGCACCCATGTTGAACAAGCACCCAGTGTCAGCCCTCACTACTGAGGGAAAAGAGCCGAGATATTTATGTACCAATGAACCATCAGTCGCTGGTTGAGATCTGCTCCCAAGGGATGCCTACCTCCCCACTTCCATCTTGCTGTGCTTGTGGATAGTAGCCATGGATACCAGAGGAAACTTTCAGGCAAAGAGATGCCTGAATTGGCTGTTGGAAGTCCTACAAGCTCTGCAAGAGGGAGGCCTGGGCAGTTCTGGGCAGGTTTACCTTGCCTGCTATACAGTGAGAGACCAGGAAACCTTAGTTCTCTGTAGTGATTGGTCCTAGTAATTGTACTAGTAGTTTGCAAAACACTAGAGAGACTCCTGTACCAAAGAATTCTAGGGCCAAACAAGTGTAAGAATGCTTGTTTCATGGGATTCACAACTAAAGCTCTGCTGAAGTCCTGTAGTTGAAATGTTCAACTTTGTATAATCCTATAATTTCCAAACTTATTTACACAAACGCTTTTTCATATAATATGTATTTACCTTTTAAGGAATAAAAGTTATGTAATGCATGTTTTGGGGCTATCAAATTAAGGCTAGTAGAGATTTCACTACATTGTAAGATGTTTTTAATCTGTTTCTATTCACCATTGTAGCCTACGAACAGTAACTGCTACCTAGAAAGTATTCAATAAATATTTGTCATTGTAACTATTTTAAAGAATATCAAAAAATAATTCTGAAAATATTTTCAATAAAAGCAGCCTCATGAAAAATGACCATCTAGTTCCCAAAATGACTGTTTTGAAAGACTTTGGAATAAAGTTCAGCTGAATATAAACTTGTTGAAATACTGACCAGTTTTTTATTCTCCTTGCTTTGTTCCCATTCACTTAATGAAACTGTGCATTTTTCTAAAATTGAAGACCCATGCTGTTAGAAGCCATTGTCCACTCTACTAAAGAAGAAGCACTTCTCCCCAGATCCATGTGTGGATGCAGATAAGAAGCCTAATGGTACTAAGGTCTCTCTGGTCCAACCTTGCTAAAAAGAGTATTTCAACTTCTATTTCCTCCCTCTACACTTCATCCTTTGTTGAATACCAAGGTTTGCAGCTGTGACCCCATCATAGGGTGTAAAGAATCAAATTAAGGAACTTTTGACAGTTGCATCCCTTTTAACCTTGATGTCAGGCACAATTTGCTATTTGTTGGCCTCAAATGTCAGCTGAAGCCAGGGTGAGAGTCCTTGTGACTCTGACTTTCTCATCTTCTGTCAAGACCTAAAGAATTTTTGAGCTGGGTGCAGTTGCTACAGCTGCAACAAAGTATACATGAAAAGTGGGATTTGCAACAAATAGGCTTTTCCTCTACAGATCACTGCTGCAGCTGGGCTTCCCTGCTATTTTTGCCCAACTGTCCTGAGAATGGCAACATCAATGGAAACTCATTGCTTGACCATCATTATTCCAATGAAAAATTTGAAACCCTGATTATTACTCATTCCTTGGAGCTGAGACAGAAACCTCGAGGCTGTAAAACAAGTTCTTTTTCTTTTTTTTTCTTTTTCAGTTAACCACTTGTTATACCCAAATGCCCATTTCCTAAGAAGGGATATTTCCTGGGAAATTGCTTATCTTCCTAGCATTTGCAAAAGGCAAAAGCTGGCATATAGTAGCATTTTCTTCATTCCCTGCAAATGGAAACATTGGTATTTCTAGATAAGTTAAGAGTGAGGAGAGAGAGAACTATGGCCATCCAGGTTCTCTTGGGATAAGTTTCCTTTACTCTTCCTTGAATAAAGATAATGTGAATCTTGTAAGATACTGTCTGTAAAAAATGGTCTACCCATACCTGCTAATGCAATGAGTGGGCCATTATAGTGCCGAGATGGTTGTTGGGGTCTCCTGACGTCAGGGGAGTAGGTGACCAACGTGGATGAAACACAATGACAATGGACATTAGTATTTCTGAGACCAGATTTGTTTGGGAAATGGGATATGTTGCCTTTCTTTAGTCAGATGTTGACCTGGCTACTGCTTACAGATGACCCTTGTTTTGTCATTTACTCATGTGTCTCCCCACTTCCCTTGCTGGAAAAAAACCTGCGGAGAAACTAAACTCCATGAGGTTAGACATTGCATCCGATTTTACTTACCAGCCTATTGTTCGTGCCTACCACCAAGTCTAGCATACAGTGGGAGCCAAATAAATATTTGTAGAATAAATAAAGCATCTGCAGTACAATATGTACTCCTTAAGTTGGAGTTTCCATTGCTACATTGCTATCATTGTCATCATCATCACAATCATGATCATGATCATCGTCATCACCAGGTGACATTTTTACAGAAATATTTTCTCTTCAGATTATAGCAGACTGAACAGCAAGATCCTTAAATCTGCTTGTCCTAGGGAAGTTCTCTGGACTTCTTGCATTTGGCACTAGTGGAGACTTGGTATTTTCATTGCTGTAACACAGAGACAAAAATATATGAAGATTTCAAAGAATGAGTTTACCTCCTGGCCTTTCATGGTGATCTCCTTTCCTGACTTTCTGTGAATAATATATGTACAGTATCATTGCTATGCTAATAAAAAATTACTTCAAAACTTGAGAGCTTAAAAAACCAAACATTTGTTATCTCAGTTGCTGTATGTCAGGGATCAGGGTACAGCTTTTCTGGGTCCTCTTCATATATTTTTGTCTCTGTGTTACAGCAATGAAAACACCAAGTCTCTACTAGTGCCAAATGCAAGGGTCTCTCATGAAGCTGCAATCAAGGTGCAGTTATCTCAAGGCTCAATTTAGAGGAGAATCTTCTTGCAGGTTTATGCTCCTGGCTCCTAGCCAGAAACTTCAGTTTCTTGCTACATGGGTCTGCCTATAGGACTACTCACAATCTGTCAGCTAGCTTCCTCCAGAGTAAAGGCTCTGAGAGAGAAAAAGAATGAGAGATAGTGGTAAGATATAAGATATCATCTCATATAAGATATAAGATAGTGATAAGAGATAAGAAGTCACAGTCATTTTGTAACCTATTCTCAGAAGCGATATCCCATCACTTTTGTATTATTCTATATTTTAGAAGCAAGTCCACTGAGTCCATCCCACACTTGAGGAGAGAATATTACAAAATACCATGAATATTACAAAGCTAGGATCATTGTGGACCATGTTAAATAGAAGCTTCCAGCCACAATGGATGATGTTGTTCCCTGTAAGCATAAGTGTAGCTTTAACTTGGTTCTTTTAACCCTTTTCTTCTTTGAGAATCATGGGTTGCCAACCAATCATGCCTTGTCAAACTTCTCTTTCAAAAAAGGAAGAAAGAGGAAAGACAGAATGGGGCAAGTTCTGCTAGGAATAGCTTTCAATATGACGATGATTTTAGTTGTCATTGCACAGGTGCATTGGCATTGAATCATGAAGAGAACCCCAATTACTCCTATTGGCTTGTCTGAGCATCAGTTTTCTGATGACTTACTTTATGGCTTCCTAATGAATATATTAAAACTAGAACTCTAGAGGTTATACTTAGCCCTTTAGTTCCTTTCCCTGCCTGCACCCCATCTCCCACTTTGCCTGGAGGCTTAATGATATATTTGAGATCATTTTGAAACTTCACCTGCTTTGTCTCAACATACATGTTCAAAGTTGTCTAATTTTAATATAAATCCTTCATCAACAATTAAGCCACCTCCCAATTGACTGCATTATCTGTAATTATTCTTCACTCACTAACTCTCTCATATCACACACCATAAGAAGAAAGAGAAAAGGGAATAACCTATATTAGGAGAGGCTCACTGACAAACCTTGAAATATAAATTGACATGAATGCGAATGCAGAGTTTTGTAAAAAAAAAAAAAAAAAAAAAAAAAAAAAAAAAATTTTAAATAGATCTGCAGTTAAATGACTAGTATCTCTACCTTTTGTTTCCGTTTGTGCAGATTGTTTCCCAGAGAAAGCTATCGAAATCCTTGCTGAAGCATGGGAACACAGCAGGGAAATCGTCTATCACGGTAAGCAAGCCCTCCCTAAGCAGCTGTCTGCCCGAGTGGAGAGCCTGGGCGGAGTGGCCAGCCAAAACCGGACACTTGGGAAGCAGACTTTCTGACATTGGGAGTTGGTGCCACAACTACTGAACTATTGAAATCACTCCCTTATTTTTCTTTCTTTCTGTTTTCTGACAATGCAATTTTGATCCTTCTAACTCTAGGAAAAATAAATAAGGAAAGGCATTTGAAAGTAAGGTTATTTAATTCTAGTAAGCACTTCTGCATTTGCAAGATAGGTTTTAGTGGAGGAGAAAGATGTAGTTGTTGAGCAGAGTGAGATTATGGAATTGTTTAGCATTTTCACGCTGTCAAAGCTGTCCTTGTCTCTCATTTCTTTTGAGAATTCAAATTTTGCTTCGATAACATTTTCTTCAAGGTGTGGTTTGTTGCCTAAGAAACAAAGAGCTCAGCATTTAACACTCCTCTTTGATATAATAGTTTGGAGGTTTACTGTGTGATTCAGTAGCCACTAGCCACATGTGGTTATTTAAATTTTAATAAAACTATTTAAAATTAAAGTAAATATTCAGTTCCTTACTCACACTGGCCACATATCTAGTACTCAATAGTTACAAGTGGTTAGCAGCTACCACATGGGACAGTGTAGATTATAAAACATTTCTATATTGCAGAATGTTCTATTGGGTAATGCGAGAAGTATTTCTAAATAAGAGCTTACATTTTCAAATGGAATGCCTGGTATTAGAAACTTTGGCATCGTCTGTTAGAGACCTTGAAAAAGGTAGAGAATGTGGTCCAACCATTTGGATGTATGGAGCAAAACACAAGCAAACAAACAAACCAAAAAGACAAGCAAAAGAAACAAAGTAGAAAAAACTACAAGGAAATTCTGAATTGCTAGAGAGGCAAATGGCCAGGAAGCAAACCTCTTGAGTTCTTTTGAATATTCCTTTTTAACTAGAGAGAAACCGATTTTTTATTTTTATTTTATTTTATTTTTTTTTTTGAGATGGTGTCTCGCCCTGTCACCCAGGCTGGAGTGCAATGGCACAATCTTGGCTCACTACAAGCTCCACCTCCCGGGTTCAAATGATTCTCCTGCCTCAGCCTCCCGAATAGCTGGGATTACAGGCACCTGCCACCACACCCAGCTAAGTTTTGTAGTTTTAGTAGACATGGGGTTTCACTATGTTGGCCAGGCTGATCTCCAACTCCTGACCTTGTGATCCACCTGCCTTGGCTTCCCAAAGTGCTGGAATTACAGGTATGAGCCACCACACCCAGCCCTGATTTTTTTTTTTTTAAGCACAGGAAAAAGTTCAAAAGAGCTATCAGTGAAAGTCATGGCCATTCTCACAAGAACGTACCTGAGTTTATTGCTTGAATATTTTAAATGACACTGTCATGTTAAAGCTTTTTCTTGACTGCCATCTTCAATCATGAATCAAAGTGTTCTTTGAAGACACTGATGGTGCTCTGAAAAGCCGTGGACCCACGAGTTCACTCCCAAAGCCCACAAACCCAGTAGATCCAGGTATGAATTTGCTATGGTTCTTTCTCAAAAGAACAAAATCTCATCTTGCCATATTTTCTCTGAGATATCCTGAGATTTTCTTTCTCCACACATCCCAGAAAAGTTTGATCTTTTTCTTAATTTTAAGTATTTAAATACTCCTCAACTTTGGGTCTTTAGATCAAAACATTGGCTTTAGTAGCTTCTAGAAAACACTTGAAAAGGTACATTAAATTTTCTAGATCTATGCAGTTGGGGAAAATCACAACTTTCCTCAGTTCTCCAAATGTGTCTGTGACCACAAAATACTTAAGGGTCAGTAATCAAATGAAGTATAAGAGGCATTAAGGTGGTAAGGGACAAAAGAGGACCAAATAAAAAATACAAATATGATAGTTCTTGGGTTATCAACCAGTTCTGGAATTTTTTCTATATACCTGGACTCACATTCTCTACTCTCAGGTGTTCATACATTTTTGGGACTATCTGTCTTAAGACAGCCATCTTAGCTTTAAGATTAAGTGTAAATAACTTAAATTTTCCAAAATATTTGGAATATTGCCAGTGCCTATCGAGAGCATATGGACCCAACTCATAATGGAATTGTTGAGCCCAGATAGAAAAGAGGTAAAATTGAATTAATAGTATCTTGACATAACAATGTGATAAGTGTATCCATGTGCTGTGGCCACAGAATACATGGTAAATCCTAGCATTATTTATAAAGGTTTTAGTTTATCTGCAACTTGACTGGCTTCTAGATTTTTGTTGCTTTTGTTGTCATTATTTTTCTCCTGACTTACTCCACTGATTTCTGCTCCAAGGCTTTGTTGAGAGTCACTAACTATTAAGTATTGGAAAATGACCTGTTGTGAGAAAGCCTTTTGGACAACAATTTCTTCACCTATGCAAGAATCTTTGTCAGGAATGGTCTGTACTTGGGTGTTAGGGCTTAGATCCTTACATATACACACATCTTCATCTCAGAAAACCCAGGGACGGTCTTCTGAAAAATAGGAATTAGGAAAATTTGACATGGAAACTAGTTATTTCTAGCATTTCTTGTTGGTCTCACTCAAAACAGTAAAGAAATATTGCTGTTTATCCTTCTCTATAATTTACCAAAGGGAGACATTGTACTTAGTTATAGAAATACTATCCAATGCCATGTGACCTTCAAAGAAAGAAGCTCTTCCAAACTGCTCTTCTATTTCTTCCTCCAGCTTGGGTCCCACCTCCTATGTTCTCATGCTCAGCATAAATGGTGTCTAGTTATTCACCATTGTCTATTCGAGGGAGTTCCCTTGAATGCCTAGAATTGCTGTGCTATAGTCACTAGGGTTGTGGAAAAACTCCTTGCCCAACATTTGTCTTTGGTGAGTTTTGAACCAAACAGGAACTAAATTTGCTCATGGGTTCTGGAGCTAAGGAGTTCACCCTCTACTGCAGCTGATGTGTGCTTTTTTCCTTTAGGTGATTGCTGAAGAATTATCTGGCAATGACGACTACGTTGAGCTTGCATTCAATGCACGGAAATTGGATGACAAGGTAAAGTGTTTGGCATTAACCTTATTGAAGGAAGTAATAAAGCTAGCACACAGTTTAATCAGATTTCTCCCTGCAGCTATTTTTCCCTTTCCACCCACATTATCAAACAGATCCAAAAATTCAGAGAGGTTTACAAAGTAAAGTTTTCCCCACATTAAGAAGCGATTTATGAGAAGGGGAAGGGACTATAATTAAAACAGGACAATTCTATGACACTAAGACTTTCCAAATGCCACAGGTGAGATGTGCACAGGTAAATATGATTTAACCCCATTTCTAGGGACATTCTAAGGGAGAGGAGAAGATGCAAAAGGGAAGAAAAATGACATTTATTAAGCACCTATGTTTGCCAAGTACAGGTTTAAGAGCTTTTCATGTGGTATCACATTTATTCATTTGTATAATTCCTATTTATTGGGTATTAATACTCAGCCCATTTATGCATTCACTCGTTCACTCTTTTATTTGTTAATTTGTTCACTCATTCATCATTCATTTTCCTAACCTTTGTTGGGTGCTTGTTATGCGTGAGGTGGTGGAAAAAAAAGATATATCAAAAATAGGCATTCCACTCTCACATCTGCAACCTGGAATTCATCACTGAAGTGAAACATACATCTGAAAAACAAATGGTATAGTAATACTATATCCGTAATAGAATGTGATAAGTGATATATAATAGTGTGTCCTGGTAAGGCCAACTTATTCTACCTGGGGACATCAGGAAATACTTTATCCTTATAAACTAATTATATTTGGATTTTAAAAGTGTCTTGAGTAGATTATGTGAAACCATCACAGACTGCTATATTTTTGACATTAGCATGAACTAGGTGCTGGGAACTGCAGTGTGCATTGATGTCAGTTGGGAGCAAGCTTTTAACTTCACCTTTTCACAACTGTTATTCTCCTTCTCCTTCATCATCTCCCCAGATTTCAGAAGAACTCACAAAACTTTGTAGTATCTTCCCTGGTGCTATTATAAGCCATTGGGTCAGTGTATAGCAGTTTTAAGTTACTTGCTTAATGGCTTATAATGGTTTCTCTACATTTAGTAGGCTCTTGAGTACCTCTAATTTGTCATCTGATTTATGTTACAGTAAAAGAGGGTTTGGAGGTTTGTTGGACCAGTTGGGTTTGAAATGTTTGAGCAGTTTCCCTTTAGTCAAATGAACACTTGCTCATAGAACTGAAAGAGCCACCTGCAGCAGTTAAAATGGTCCTAAATTGCTATTCCCACCATTGGCCGTACTGATTGTCTAGGGCCCTGATCACTGCTGAGCCTCATTGCCCCGGTGCTGGAGACCCCAGTTCCTTCATAATGTGACTGTATCTTGTCCAGATCCTTAGTAATTCAGAGAACAAATCGGAGGCCTTTGCTCCAGTTTGGACTCAAGGTAAATGGTCGTCTCAGATGGAAACAGGGCAAAGTTGTAAAATGGAGGAGTAAGATGATACCATAAAGATCATTTCAGACAACCTCTTCAGGAAATGAGGGCTCAGCAAGGTATGATGATTTACCCAAAGACACAATACTACTGCTCTGGTTTTCTACGGCTGCATGGTAAACCACCTCAAATCTAGCAACCTAAATGAAGAACTATTCCATTATAGCTAATTATTTTGAGGGTCAGAAATTCAATCAGGGTTCAATTGAGCAGTTCTGCTGTCTGTGATGTTGATGCAAGCCACTCAGTGGTACTCAGCTGGTGGATGAGCTTGTCTGGAGGGTCTACACTAGCTTTACTCACGTGCCTGGCACATGAGATGGCTGAATGGCTGGGCTTAGCTGGGACAGTCTACCAGAGTGCCCACACGGTGGTCCTGGAGTAGTCACACTTCCCTTTAGAGTATCTGACTTCTCCCAGAAAGAGCATCTCAAGAGAATAAGGGAGACACTCCATAGCCTTTTCTTACCCCTTCCTGACCTTGGAAGTCATGCGTCATTCACTTCTGCTGCATTCTTTCGGTTGCAAGTGAGTCATGAGGCCAGTCCAGATTCTAGGACTCCACATTGTGTTAGGGCAGTGGCACAATCATACTGTAGAAAAAGCATGTGGACTATGAACTTGCAGTGGTCATGTTTACAAAATGCAATCTGTCACAAAATTTTATGATAGAAATAGAATAAAATAATACAATTATTTCATGTCACAGCTGGAAAAATAGTTCCCAGATGCTCTCAAGGCGGACCCTTTACTAGCTTTTAGCGTTAAACAATTTTATAACTACCTACATGTTAGCAGTTAAAACTTACTGTATCTAGTTAAACTTATTGTATGACTAAAAGTCACTATAAAATAAATAATGCTCCTAATTTTTATTGTGTTAATGAATATCATGAAAGTAACTATTTTCTACATACATTTAAAAAATTGAAGTATGAATATATATGAAAAATATGCTATATCCAATTCAGACAGTGGTTGTAGGATGCATGGCTCTCCAGTCTCTTGGCAGTAACTCTGGTAGCCCCCAGGAGTCTACATACTTTAGGTAGAAAACCACTGTCTAATCCAACTGCCTTATTTTATAGCTGAAAAATTTGAGGTTCAGAGATGTGATATGACTTACTGAAAGCCACATAGGCACACACACACAAAAATCAGTGCAAGAGAGGGACTCAATCAGATTGCCTGACAAAATCTAAGTCTTTTGGAGCAGAGAGTTAATGAATAACAGGTGTTTGGTCTCAGAATATGGAAGACTTGGAAATGTTTTCATGTGTTTCAGGGAAGTAGGAAGCCAGAAAGAGGGGAGGTCAGGCAGCAGTCCTCCAAGTGAGATGCATGGTCCCAATACCTTTGCAGGGGAACCCATGAAGTCATTGCCATTTTCATAACAATGCTAAGACATAATTTTATTTATTCACTCTCATTCTCTCACACATGTAAAGTGAAGTTTTCCAGAGGCTACATGATGCCTAATATCACAACAGATTGAATACAGCATAAATATGAGGATTCTGCTGCATTCTATTAAGCTAATCATTAAATTGGTTTGCAAAAATGTAAACTAATACCATTCTCACTATTTTTTAAGTTTGGAAAACATAATTATAATAATTATTTCCATTAAAATAGTATTTTTGTTATGATGTAGTAGGTTTATTTTCTTATTTTTTAAACAATGTAACAAATATTTTAACAATTTAACAGCTTTATAATATGGCAAATATTAATACATACAACAAAACAAAGCTCTTTGGGATCCCCAATAATCTTTAAGAATGTAAAGGGGTCTTAAGACCAGAAGTTTGAGAACCCCTCTTATAGGGTATATGGAAAAGCACTAAGTACTTTTGCAAACCACAGTGACAGAGAAATGCACCATTCTTTTGGACAGAAATAGCCATTTTTAACTTGTCTTTCAGCAGACTAGCAATCACCTCCCCACTCTTCAATGAGAGCGAGTACCTAAAATAGCTTAGGTTTGTGATAAATAACTTATTTATCTAATGTTAATGCAATTCACTTAGTAGAGAAAGGGACTTTCTTACTCGTAAAGCACATTTGTTACATTAGCAGCTGGTTGGCAATTAATCTAACAAGTAAGTAGAGGCAGAAATGTAATAATCACTTTAGAACATTCCAGCTGACAGAGGATTCCTTCTCTTCCCGTTCTCGAGAAAGTACTCATATTGGTGCATTGGAACTAATTCCCACACTGGTGGTCTCCACATATGTGGTAGTAATCATTATAGACTGCATTTTCTGTGTTCCCATGATGCTAGTTTGATGGGGTGCAATATAAGTAAACAAATCTGTCTCTAAAGTAGAGGTTGGCAAACTTTTTAATAAAGGACTAGATGATAAATATTTTAGGTTTTGCAGGACTCATGATCTCTGTCCCCACTACTCAGCTCTGCCTTTGAAGCATGAAAGCAACCATAGACAATACAAAAATGAATGAGTGTGGCAGTGTTCCAATAAAACTTTATTCACAAAAACAAACAGCCAGATTTGGCTCATGTGCCATAGTTTGCTGACCCCTACTCTAAAACAATGTAAACTCTCTACCTGCTGTGATGTGATTTTACTATGTTTAAGTATGCCTGCTTGAAACTGTAATCCGGTCTGCATTAATAATAGAAAATTATAATTATTGAGCATCTATTGTGCACCAAGTATCAGGTGTCTAACTTACATTATCCCCAAAACTCATAAGCATATTCCCAAAAGTTAGTATTTATTTCCATTTTACAGATAAAGCATACTCAGATCAGACATTTCCCAGAGTCACAAAATTAGTAAGCTATACTGCCTGGATATGCCTGCATCTTTCAGATAATTTATTCTAGGTCCAATATTTCATTTTCAAGATCACTGTCATGGATATGCACTGCTTCCTAATTGTCTATCACCCTCTCACTTAGCTAAATTTCTTTTATATTGAACTAAAAAAGCAGAATAATATGGTCTCTGTGTTATTAAAGAATTTTACCACAGCACAACTTCAGTAAAACAGTCAATTCATTCATCTTTATTGAACTGAACTGTCCCAATGGCCATCTTAGTGATAATAATCAAGTTTAAAAAGCTGAAAATTCCAAATTAAAGTGACCACACAATTAGACCCAGAGTTGTTGTTTTGAAGCTGTGAATTTCTGAATGTACACTTGAGATTTTGAGGAGCGTGTGAATTATTTCATTTCCATGAATCAGATGCCTTCTTAATAGTAATCATCTCTGATATTTGTACAGTTTTTTACAAAATGCCTTCATGAATTTTTTTCTTCTATTGATAATCATCATAGCAGCCAACTTTTTTTTTAATATTTCAACTTTCATTTCAGATTCAGGGGTTACAGGTGCAGGTTTGTTACATGAGTATATTGCATGACACTGTGGTTTGGAGTACAATTGATCTCATTACCCAGGTAGTAAGCATAGGACCCAATAGGTAGTTTTTCAGCCCTTGCTCTCCTCCCTCTCTCACTGCTCCAGTAGTCACCATTGTCCACTGTTCCCATCTTTATGTCCATGTGTACCCAATGTTTAGCTCTCAGAAGTGAGAACATGTGGTATTTGATTTTCTGTTGCTGTGCTAATTCCCTTAGGATAATGGCCTTCAGCTGCATCCAGTGTGTTATAGAAAACATTATTTTTTTTTTTTTTTGGCTGTATAGTATTCTATGGTATATAAGTACCAAATTTTCTTTATTCAATTCACTGTTGATTGGCACCTAGATTGATTATATGCCTTTGCTATTATGAATACTGCTTTGATGAGCATACAAGTGCATGTGTCTTTTTGGCAAAATGATTTCTTTTCCTTTGGGTATATACCAGTAATAGGATGGCTGGGTTGAATGGTAGTTCTGTTTTAAGTTCTTCAAGAAATCTCCAAACTGCTTTCCACAGTGTCTGAACTAATTTACATTCCCACAAACAGTATATAAGTGTTTCCTTTTCCCCATAGCCTCACCAACGTCTGTTATTTTTTAACGTTTTAGTAATAGGTATTCTGACTGGTGTGAGATAGTATCTCATTGTGGTTTTGATTGGCATTTCTCTCACAATCAGTGACATTGGGCATTTTTTCATATGTATGTTGACCACTTGCAGGTTGTCTTTTGAGAAGTGTCTGCTCATGTCCTTTGCCCAGTTTTTAACAGGGTTCTTTATTTGTTTATTTTTACTTATTGAATTGTATAAATTCCTTATAGATTCTAAATATTAGATCTTTGCCAGAGAAATAGTTTGATAATATTTTCTCCCACTCTATCTACCACTTGTTACTCTGTTAATAGTTTTTTTTCTAACTGTGCAGAAGCTCTTTAGTTTAATTAGGTCCCACTTGTCAATATTTTTTGTTGCAATTTTTTTTGTTGCTTTTGAGGACTTACATAAATTTTTTGCCAAGGCCAACATCCAGAATGATATTTCATATGTTGTCTTCTAGGATTTCTATAATTTGAGGTCTTACATTTAAAGCTTTATTCAATCTTGAATTAATTTTTGTATATGGTGAAATGTAAGGGTCCAGTTTCATTCTTCTGCATGTTGCTAGCCAGTTATCCCAGCATTATTTATTGAATAGGGAGTCCTTTCTTCATTTCTTATTTTTGTCAACTTTGTCAAAGAAGAGATGGCTGTAGGTATGTGGCTTTATTTCTGGATTCTCTATCCTGTTCCACTGGTCTTATGTGTCTGCTTTTGTCCCAGTACCATGCTTCTTTGGTTATTGTAGCCTTATAGTATAGTTTGAAGTTGGGTAATGTGATGCCTCTGGCTGTTCTTTTTGCTTAGGAATACTTTGACGATTCAGGATCTTTCTTGTTCTATATGAATTTTACAATAGCTTTTTCTAATTCTGTGAAAAACTATGTTTATAGTTTGATAAAAGTAGCATTGAATCTGTAGATTGCTTTTGGCAGTATGGCCATTTTAACAATATCGATTCTTCCGATTCATAAGCATGGAATGTTTTTCCATTTGTTTGTGTCATCTCTGATTTCTTTCACCAGTGTTTTGTAGTTCTCCTTGTAGAGATCTTTTACCTCTTTGGTTAGATGTATTCCTAGGCATTTCATTTTTTCTAGCTATTATAAATGGGATTTGTTCTTCATGGAGCTCTCACCTTGCATAGAAATGCTACTGATTTTTGCGCATTGACTTTGTATTCTGAAACTTTGCTGAATATCAGTTCTAGGAGTCTTTCGCCATAGTCTTTACGGTTTTCTAGATATAGAATTATATCATCAACAAAGAGAGACAGTTTGACTTCTTTTCCTATTTGGATATCTTTTATTTCTTTCTCATGCCTGAGTGCTCTGGTGAGGACTTTTAGTACTATATTGAACAGGAATGGGGAGAGTCGACGTGCTTGTCTTGTTTCTGCTCTTAAGCAGAATGCTTCCAGCTTTTGCCCATTCAGTATGATGTTGGCTGTGGGTTTGTCATAGATGGCTCTTATTATTTTCAGGTATGTTCCTTCACTGCCTAGTTTGTTGAGGGTTTTTATCCTGAAGGGATTTGGATTTTCTCAAAACCTTTTATCTACATCTATTGAGATGATCATGTGGTTTTTGATATGTGTATGTTGAACCAACCTTGCTTCCCAGGAATAAAGCATACTTGATTGTAATGGCTTAAATTTTGTTTTGCCACTGGATTTGGGTTGCTACTATTTTGTTGGGGATTTTTGCAGCTAACATTTTTTCATTCCTCACCATGTAACAGGCACTGGACTCAACACTTCCCATGCACCAGCTCCTCTAATTCTCCTATGTCACTATCAGACAAAGGGTGATACTCCTTCCATTATGAATGGCAAACTAAGCCTTGGAGAAATTAAATGTTTTGTCCACAGTTATTCAGATTATATGTGGTGGAGTTGAGATTTGAAAGCAGTGCTAAAACCAGTATGCTGCATATAGATTTTCAGCTACCTGAAGACAGAGGCCATACCTGACCTTCTTTCACTGACTTTTTAGTATGCCCTCCTGACAATAACTTCATGCCTTAATCATTCATGGTATTTAAAAAGAATGTGAAATACAATAGAAAAAGCATTGTAATATATAACATGTAAAATAAACATACAACAAGCAAAAGAAATAGGGTACTAAGTTGTATATAGATCATGCTTACAAATTTTTTTAAAAGAAAGACAGAAAAGTCTATGAAGAGTCTAGAAACAGATTTACCAAAATTCTATTGATGGTTATAGAATTATGGGTTCAATTATGGGTTCTTTCTTCCTTCTTTTTATTTTTGTCATCTGTTTTCTATATTTTTCATTTTTAAATAAAAGTGATGGTAACAAAAGTTTTAAATTAACAATAAAGAGGGAAAAATAAGAAAGTTCTTACATTGTGGTTAGCAGTTTTTAAGTATGAATCATAAAAACATCCCCCGAGGGACCAACGATCTATTTAAAGAGGCAAAGCATGAAGTTACAAGAGGAGCCCAAGGGCACATAGGAACAAGCTACTGTAGCCCACATCCATAGGAGAGGGAGAAGAGAGGGAGGTTTTGATTTTTTAAGATGCATGTAGAAACAGAAACCAGCCTAAGGGGCAAATGTCTTGAGTAAATGCATAGAGGTGGGAATCAGCTAGAAGTGCGTCTGAGAGAGAAATGGGCCATTTTGGGGGAGAGGCAATGTTTGAAGGGCAAGATTATGACAAAAACCACCATTTTGACAAGATGAAGGCTGTGGTAATCTGATACCTTCAGAAATAGAGTAGTAGGGGATGTTCCAGACTCTGGGTGTTGTAGAGCATGATGTTTGGTTCCTGGCTGCATGGGAAGGAAAACGTAGGGGAAGATAGTTATTTGAACTTCTCATCTCCTCTTTCTAAGATATCCTACAAAGTTTCTAGACTGACATTCTTCACTGCAGAGCCAACTATATTACTTTTCCACTCAAAATCCCTCAATAATTCCCGCTGCCTCTCCAGGCCAGTGCAAAGACTTCACATGAGCATTTAAGGCCCCACTTCATGGGGCCAACTTTGCCAGCATTGTCTCCAATTCCTCCCCTATGCTTCCTTGGGCTATCATCTCATTAAATTACTTGGGGTATCCTCCTCTATATCTGTTAAAAATTCATCAACTTCCCTCTCTTCCCTCAATACTCCTTGTACCTTCATTCATTAATTCATTCGCTCATTTACTCATTTATACCTAGCCCTGGGTTATATTTATTTATATACTTTTCTTACCAGCAATCTAGATGGTACTTTGGAAGACAGAGATCAGGTTCTATCTGTCCTTATATCTCAACATCAAGCACAAAAGCTCCGTGATCAGTATATGTCCTACAAATGTTTTGCTAAGCTGAAGACTAGGATGACTGGTAAAGACATTGATAGTAAGGAAAAATTTAGAAGTAGAGACCAAATGAAGGAAAATAATGAGTTTGACTCTGACTTGCTCAACTTTTAGGAATAATAAATGACTTTTAAGGCAAATAGGGACTTAATTCTACTTTGCTAAAGTCTAGATTTCTGGAAAAAAATTACTTGGTGAAATTCATAGTAAAAGTGTGATGGTGATGAATAAGGTTTTTGCTCAGACAACCTCCTATTCTATACCAGGTATCCATTCACTTATTTATATATGTATTCATTCATTCAATAAACAATATGCACTACTAAAATCTAGACACTATGGAAAATGCTGAGGAAATAGTAGAAATGTGAAGGAAAGTAAAGCTTCTCCTCTTTGAGAATTTATAATCTACTGGAGGTAAAAATCAAGTTTTTAAAAGAGATAGAGATAGGTTCCATTTCCAACAACGAAGCATTTATTTATTTTACATCATTCTCTCACTAAAAACAAATATAAACACTAGAAAAGACACAAAAGACATGTATTTGAGAGTCCTGAGGCCGTATAGATTTGAGGGGCCAAGAAACTGGACAGAAGAGAAACCCAGGGAGGTGCTTAAGACATTCTGTGCAGATTTTCCACTCAAGGGAATTCCTCAAGGCCGATTCCTAAAATAGTGCGGATAGAAAGGCTGGGAAGCCTAGTTTTAAAAAAAATAGCTACTAAGAAACAGAAACTGAGCAGAGCTTTTGGTGGTCTAATGGGACTGGGGAGAAAAACTGAAGTTCAGGGCTATTGAGAGAGCAAGGGATAAAGACTAATAGATGCATCAGAGAAGAGAAGTAGTCCAACAGTCTGAGTGGCTTATCATCTCAAGGCATTCACTAATTAGCAAAAGCAACATAGAGAGAAACTGAACAAAAACCTAGAGCTAAGAAATTATGAAAATAGAGCATTTGAGGCTCTCACAAATAAAAATTGGCATCGAAGACTTGTCAAGGAAGAACACCCCTCGTGAACACAGGTTTTCAGTTAGGGTCCTTTGAGGACTATACGCAAGGAGTAAAGGGAATCAGAAATAGATTGGGGCCTTAAAGACATTTGAAGAAACTCAGCCTCTAAATAGCTTAATCCTAATTGGATTCAGGAGACTTCTCCCATTATAATCACTTGCTAGAAGCTAAAGACTCATGTAAAAACCTTCATAATCTTCATTACACATTGTCTACTATTTAATAAAAAATTAACAAACATACCAAGAGGTGGAACCAAGAAAGAGACAATAAGAACAGACCTATAGGTGATCCAGACATTGTAGTCATTACATAGGCATTAAAACAACTATAATGAACCTGTTTAAGACAACAGATACAGTGATTTTCAAAGAATTGGAATTTGAATTGATGTTTGAAGAATACCTTGAATTTCAACTAACCAAGTACTGACTTTACAAAGAACTTAGTTTTTGGATGCAATTCATTCTAGCCAAGGGTGGATCATGGGGATGAGGAACAAAGGAAGAAAGGGTGAGGCACGTCATCACAGGTAAAGAGAAGAGAGTTTGGGTAGAATTGAGCAGGAAGAGAGGACAAGCATGGCCTCCCTTCCACATATAAACAATAGAAAATCAAGAGGGTTTTCCTATTAATATTGATTAAATATTCCTGATTGATCAGGACTAGATCAAATGCAGGAGGAAAAACAACAACTCATTGATGTTCATCTATTTTAGGATTTCTTCAGTAAATCTGACCCATTTCTGGAAATTTTTCGTATGAATGATGATGCAACTCAGCAGTTGGTGCACCGAACTGAGGTAAGAAGAGTCATCTTCAGCTATGCCATCTTATCTCCTAAGATGATAAATTGACCTGTTTTGAGAAACTCCTTTTATTTCTTTTTTTTTTTTTTTTTTTTTTGTTTTGTTTTGTTTTGAGATGGAGTCTCACTGTGTCACCCAGGCTGGAGTGCAGTGGCGCAATCTCAGCTCTCTGCAACCTCTACCTCCCAGCTTCAAACAATTCTCTGCCTCAGCCTCCTGAGTAGCTGGGATTACAGGTACCTGCCACCATGCCCAGCTAATTTTTCTATTTTTAGTAGAGACAGGGTTTCAGCATCTTGGCCAGGCTGGTCTTGAACTCCTGACCTCGTGATCCACCTGCCTCAGCCTCCCAAAGTGCTGGGATTACAGACATGAGCCACCACACCTGGCCTCCTTTTATTTCTTAATGTCTATAGATATACACTCAGACCTGAAATCTTCAATGTCCTCAAGAAGATTCTGCCATTTTCAGCTTTTTTTTTTTTCACTTTTAATCCTTAATTTAGTTGTCAAAAGAACCTCTCTAACCCCAATTTCTATTGTTAACTTTCAAAACAGACAATTAGCAACTTATTCATAATAAAAGTATAAATACTAGCTAACATTTAATGAGGTTGTTTGGATGTCTAGGTGCCAAGAATTAGACTGTTATTTACATGCATAATTTTATTTCTCATAAAAATTCCTTACACATGATGATGTTGATGATGATGATGATGATGACCCCCATTTTACAGTTGAAGAAATTGAACTTTAAGGAGGTTAAGTCACTTACCCAGATCTAACACCTAGCACCTGAGGTTTCAATTGAGGTTGACTCTGAGCTTCATGGTAATTTGGGAAGTCAATCTTCCTCCCCAGGGAAAGTACATACATTGGACTGATGTCAGTCCTACCACATGAACACCTGACCTTTCCTAGCAGTCACTTAGTCTAGCTGTATCTCCTTCTCACTCTTCCTCTTCTTTCTCCAAGTGGCCCCAACTTTATCTCTTATTGCCCTACCCCCTACTACCTACTACCACACACACATTCAACAACTAACCATGATCTCCATTTTTCATTTTATTTTACTTGTAAGCCAGTTCAAGAGGGATTCTGTAGGAGTGAAGTACATTGATAAGAAGGAAGTGATATACTTGTGTTGAATGACTTGGAGCTGAGAGAAGACCCAGTTATGCTTGCATAGCAGTTGCAGGGTAAAAAAAGAAGAAACCCCCATGACTTTCATAAGGTGATGGTGTGGTTGCTATGTCCCCACAACATCACTTTGGAAATCCAGTTTCCTGAAGTGACAGAGTTGCAGGTGTTGTTAGGGGAATGTTTCATGTCATTGTTATGGTAGACAAAAATTAAATAGTCTTGGATGGGTTACTTGTGGATATCATCTGATACAAAGTTGATATCTAATAAAATGTGTTTAATAAAAGAATAAACATATAAATGCTGTTAAATATAAATAGTATGTCTGTTGCATGCTATAGAACAATGTGATTCTTTGGAACTTAATTCCTGAAGAATAAATTGAGGTACAGCTAGCACAGTTGCCCTGAGTGGCATCTCATCACCACCACCAAAAGAGGTCTTTCACCCATTAAGTTTCCCTAGGTGAAACAAACTTATTTTGAGGGAAGTGGAGCAAGATGGCCAAATAGAAGCCTCCACTAATCATCCTCTAATCATCCTTCCCATAGGAAGACCAAATTAAACAACTATCCACATACACACACAAAGCACCTTCATAAGAACCAAACATCAGGTGAATGACCACAGTACTTGGTTTTAACATCATATCACTGAAAGAGACACTGAAGAGGGTAGGAAAGACAGTCTTGAATTGCCGATACCACTCCTCCCTCATCCCCTTTGCAGTGGCTGCGTGGTACAGATAGAGCAACTGTGTGCTTGGGGAAGAGAGTACAGTGATTATGGGAGCTTGCACTGGAACTTAGTGCTGCCCCATCACAGCAGAAAGCAATACTGGGCATAACTCATCCTGCGCCCATGGAGGAAGAATTTAAACCAGTCCTAGCCAGAGGGAATCACTCATCCCAGGAGTGGAAAGCTGAGTTTTGGCAAGCCTTGCCACTGCAGGCTGAAGGGCTCTGGGGTCCTAAATAAACTTGAAAGGCAGTCTAAGCCACAAATACTGCAATTTCTGGGCAAGTACTGGTGCTCTGCTGGACTCATAGCCAGTGGGCTTATGCAACCTAGTTAGACACCAGCCAAAGTCACCAAGGGAATACCTGCACCACCCTTCAGGTGCATGTATCACCAAAGAATGTGTGCCCCACACCCTAGGCAGTGCAGCACACAGCTCCAGGAGACACTCCTTCCTCCCACTCGACGAGAGGAGAGGAAAGTGTAAATAGAACTTTGTCTCGCAACTTGGATACCACCTCAACCACAATAGAATAGGGCACCGGGCAGAGTCCTGAGGTCCCCATTCCAGGCCCTAGCTCCCAGCTGACATTTCTAGACAAACCCCAGGCCAGAAGGAAGCCTACTGCCTTGAAGGGAAGCAGGATTCATTACCTTCTGACTAAAAATCTCTTGGGTCCTGAATAATCAGCAATTGTAGCCGGGCTGTACTCACCCTGGGGCCTTGGATGAAACATAGAGACATGGTGGCTTTAGATGTGATGCAGTGCATTCCCAGCTAAGGTGGCTACTGGGGGAGATTCTTTCTGCTTGAGCAAAGGACAGTGACAAGCAAAGGGGACTTCGTTTTGCAACTTAGGTACCGGCTCAGCCACAGTGAGGTAGAGCAGCAATTGGGCTCTTGGGGGTCCCCGATTAAAGGCTTTGGCTCTTGGATAGCATTTCTGGACCTGCTTTGGGTAAGAAAGGAGTCCACTTCCCTGAAGAGAGAGTCCTAGGACTGGCAGCATTCACCACAAGCTGACTAATGAATACTTGGGCCTTGAGTGAATGTTGGTGGTAGGCAGGCAGTACTTGCTGTGGTCCTAGGTTGGTGGTGGCCAAGGAAGAGGCTCCTCTGCTTGTGGAAAGGGGAGGGAAGAGTGGGAAAAATTTTGTCTTATGGCTTGGGTACTAGCTCAACCACAGTAGAATAGAGCACGAGGTGGAGTCCTAAGGTTTCCAACTCCAAGCTCTGGCTCCCATATGGCATTTCTGGACCTGCCTGGGACTGGGAGCAACTCACTATCCTGAAGGGAAGGACACAGCCTGGCTGACTTTGCCATCTGATTGTAGAGTACTAGAGCCTTGTGTGAACACAGGTGGTAGCCCAGCAGTGGTTACCCCAGGCCTTGGGTGAGAGTCAGTACTATGCTGGCTTCACATCTGACCCAGTGCAGTCCAGTGGTGGCAGCCACAGGGATGCTCGTGTCACCTCACCTTCAACTCCAGGCAGCTCATTACAGAGAGACTCCATTTGTTTGGGAGAAAGTAAAGGAAGAGGAGAAGGGTTTCCACCTGGTAATCCAGGGAATTCTTCCAGATCTTATCTGAGACCACCACTGTACCTCTACAAGTCTGAAAAAGCCCAGCATCACTGAGCTTGGGATGCCCCCTAATGCAGATACAGTCACAGTGACAAAAAGAGACCATGACACCCAAATCCCTTTGAATATCTGGAAAGCCTTCCCAAGAAGGATGAGCACGAACAAGCCCAGACTGCAAAGACTACAATAAATATATAAATCTTCAATATCCAGATACACTGGTGAACATCTACAAGCATCAAGACCGTCCACAAAAACATGCCCTCAAAAAACAAACTAAATAAGGCACCAGAGACCAATCCTGGAACAAAAGAGTTATGTGACCTTTCAGATAGAGAATTCAAAATAGCTATTTTGAGGAAACTTGATGAAATTTAAGATAACACAGAGAAGGAATTCAGAAGCCTATCCAATAAATTTAACAAAGAGATTGAAATAATTGTAAGAAATCAAGCAGAAATTCTGGAGTTGAAAAGTGCAAATGACATACTATATAAGGCATCAGAGTCTCTTAACAGCAGAATTGATCAAGCAGAAGAAAGAATTGGTGAGCTTGAAGATAGGCTATTTGAAAATACACAATCAGAAGAGATAAGAGAAAAAAGAATTTTTTAAAATGAAGCATGCCTACACGATCAAGGAAATAGCCTCAAAAGGGCAAATCTAAGATTTATTGGCCATAAAGAATAAGGAGAAAAAGAGATAAGGGTAGAAAGTTTATTCAAAGGGATAAGAGAGAACTTACCAAACTTAGAGAAAGATATCAATGTTCAAGTACAAGATTTAGAACACCAAATAGATATAACCAAAATAAGATAACTTCAAGACAGTTAATAATCAAACCCCCAGAGCTCTAAAGAAAATATCCTAAAAGGAATATGAGAAAAGGAAAACAAGTTACATACAATACAGCTGTAATACATCTGATAGCAGAATTCTCAGTAGAAACCTTAAAGACCAGGGGAGAGTGGTGTAACATATTTAAAGTGCTGAAGGAAAAAACTTGTATCCTAGAATAGCATATTCAGCAAAAATATTCTTCAATTATGAAGAAGAAATAAAGACTTCCCTAGAAAAACAAAATCTGAGGGATTTCATTAGCACCAGAACTGTAAAGGGAGTTCTTCAATCTGAAACAACACTACATTAATGAGCAATAAGAAATCATCAACTCACTGGTAATAGCAAATACACAGAAAAACACAGAATATTATAATGCTGTAATTGTGGTGTGTAAACTACCAACATTTTGAGTAGATAGGGTAAAAGATAAACTGGTCACATGTTTATAGCAGCACAATTTGCAATTGCAAAAATATGGAACCAGCCCAAATGTCTATCAATCAATGAGTGGATAAAGAAATTGTGGTATTTATATACCATGGAATACTACTTAGCCATAAAAAGGAATGAAATAATGGCATTCATAGCAACCTGGATGGAATTGGAGATTATTATTCTAAGCAAAGTAACTCAGAAATGGAAAACCAAACATTTTATGTTCTCACTTATAAGTGGTAGCTAAGCTAAGATACAAAGGAATAAGAATGATCCATGGACTTTGCAGACCCAAGGAAAAGGATGGGAGGGGGTTGAGTGATAAAAGACTGCAAACTGAGTGCAGCGTATACTGCTCAGTCGATGAGTGCACCAAAATCTCACAAATCACCTCTGAAGAACTTACTCATGTAACCAAATACCACCTACCCTCAAAAACCTACAGAAATACAAAAATTAAAAAATAAAATGCATTTCTGTGGGGAAAAGAAGATATAACAATCCCTTAGAAAGAAAGTATAATGAAATACTTTTATTTTTCTATTTATTTTCTTTCTATGAAAGAAAATTAAAAAAAATTAACTACAACAACTTTTCAAGACATAGTCATTAAAATAATATATAAACAACAAAAAGTTAAAAAGCTGGGGGACAAAGTTAAAGTGTAGAGTTTTTATTAATTTTTTCTTTGTTAGTTTGTTTCTTTATGCAATCAGTGTTGAGTTGTTGTCAGTTTAAATTAATGGGTTTTGGTATGCAATCTTCAAGAGATCCATCTCACACGCAAGGTCTCCTGACACATATAGGCTCAAAATAAAGGGATGGAGGAAAATGTACCAAGCAAATGGAAAACAAAACAAAACAAAAAAGCAGGGGTTGCAATCCTAGTTTCCAACAAAACAGACTTTAAACCAACAAAGATCAAAAAAGGCAAAGGAAGCCATTACATAATGGTAAAAAGTGTAATTCAGCAAGAAGAGCTAACTGTTCAAAATATGTATGCACCTAGATTAATATAGCAAGTTTTTACAGACCTTCAAAGAGACTTAGGCCCCCACACAATAATAGTGGGAGACTTTAACACCTCACAGACAATATTAATAAATTATAAATCCATATAAAGTTGGGAAATTTGTATTAACCCAAATAATTTTTTACCTAATTCTTCTTCTTGCTATCGCTTTAATCATCTTAAGGGTACTAGGACACATGACAAAGTCACACAGAAGCATTATTTCTCTACTTCAATGCATTAGAAGAAATTTAACAATGAGTCTATAGTTATATTAAGGAATCTGGTAGAAGAGGGAATCATGTATAAAATAATTATGTTATTTGGATAGATAATTAATTAAAAAAAAAATTCTAGGCCAGGTGCTGTGGCTCACGCCTGTAATCCCAGCACTTTGGGAGGCCGAGGTGGGCAGATCACCTGAGGTCGGGAGTTCAAGACCAGCCTGACCAACATGGAGAAACCCCGTCTCTACTAAAATACAAAATTAGCTGGGTGTGGTGGGGCATGCCTATAATCCTAGCTACTTGGGAGGCTGAGGCAGGAAAATCACTTGAACCCAGGAGGCAGAGGTTGCAGTGAGCCGAGATAGTACCATTGTACTACAGCCTGGGCAACAAGAGCAAAACTCCATCTCAAAAAAAAAAGAAAAAAATCTAAGACTTCCACTAACTAAAGACTTCCTAGGTAGAAAAATCAATATGACAGAATTCCATTTAACTTTATTTGTATATCACCTAGAGCAGTGGTTCTGAAACTTTGTGCCTCAGAATCACCTAGAAGACCCACCTCTAGAGTGTCTGTCAGTAGTTCTGGGTGAGGACTAGAAATTTCTGTTTTTAAGAAGTTTCCAGATGATGCAGAAACCACACTTTGGGAACCCCTGCCCTCGAGTACACAGTACAATGCTAGGCACAGAGCAGCTACTCGTACATTCTGAACCAAATTGAATTATCTGAACCATAGTGATGGCAAGATATGATTTGACTCATATAGATTCTTAGGCCAGGATTAGCCAAGTTTGTGATTAGTAAAGTGGTTTTAAAAAGGTTTTCCTATGTTATAGACATAGTTTATAATCTTAAGATCTGCCTTGTCATGCCTTTCCAGGATATTCTAATTGAGTTGGTGATAAGCTAGTTTAAGTATGGTCCTGGGATTTTTCTTCTAGAAACTTCTCTTCTGACTTGCAATCTGATGTGACTCAAGGTCACAGATTACCAGACCATCCAATTATTTAGCAGCAGAATTGTCTTGCTATATCCTTCACCCCGCTAAAAGTCTTTACCTTTGCTGACCCTAAGAGAAGAGAATTTATACCACAAGACTGACAGTCCTATAGAACTGAGAATTCTTTATCAATGGGCAGAGACAGCCCTATCCTTAATTTCAACCCCTTTTGATATAGAAGGGATCATTCTCAGCATCCACATGCTGGGAAATATTATTGGCATTATTCATGAAACAACAGCCAGGACAGTGACCACAGGAGGTCTGCTCATAATGACCTGCTTAGGGGGTACCCTTAAAAGATTTAGTACATCAAGTTTTTATTAAGGCACCTCTTCCAGGCTATTGCTCTTTTCATATGCATCACAATGGTTTCTCAAATAGTTTTAATGTGGAAATGCAAAAATGTCAAGCATTTCTCCCCCACTCACCACTCCTCTCTTTCTTTTCCCAGGTTGTGATGAATAACTTAAGCCCAGCCTGGAAATCATTCAAAGTATCCGTAAATTCTCTATGCAGCGGAGACCCAGACCGCCGGCTGAAGGTCAGAAATCTGTGTCCAAGAAATGTGATATTTTAAAAAAATGTATTTAATCCTACTCTTTTCAAAATAGTATTGGCAAATCCCAAATTTTCTTTACAATGTACCCAACCCTCTCATCTTTTAGCATCTTAATGGAAGAAACAAGGGCTATTTCTTCTGCTAGGGCCATTGAAGCTCATGTGAAAGCCCAAAATAAATTCCAGTGGTGTTATATCAAGAGGCAAAACCCATGTCTTCTGAAAGACAAAACCATGACAATAAATTCAGGGTATAAATGAGAGTTATTAAAATGAAAATGGTGTCATATCAATTATCTACTGTTACATAACAGAATAATGCAAAATTTAGCAGCTTAGAACAAGAAGCATTTATTTAGCTTATGATTCTGGGTACTGGCAAGTTGGGCTGAACTAATCTAGGTGGCTCTTCTGTTGGTCTTGCCTGGACTTTCTCAGGCATTTGTGATCAGCTACCCAAGAGGAGGGTGGTTCTGCTTCTGGGGGTTGGCTGGCTGTCGTCTGGAATGAGAGGAGGAGTGGGGCCATATGGCTCTCATCATCCCCAGGCCAGCTTGGACTAACACACACAGTGAACTTAGGGTTCTAAGAATGCAAGAACAGAACCCCATAAGACTTCTTTAGGGCCTAGGCTCAGAACTCACACAGGTCACTTTCTGCACAGTCTAGGTCAAAGCAAGTCACATGGTCAATACAGACTTAAAGGGTGAGGAGATAGACTACATCTCTTGGTGGGAGAAGCTCCAAAGTATCGTGGCCACTTTTTCAATCTATCACAAAGGCTTTTTGAGCACCTTGGGAATGTAAAAGTTGGAAGAAAATATGCATTCAGAATCACCAAAGGAAGACACTAGGCTGAATGCCAGAAGCAGACTTCAGGAGATGTTTTTTATAGTCCATGCTCTGGCCTTTCTTCTACCGTGAAAGTCTAGAAGTTCCTTGTTGTCAATGGCCCAGAGTTGATTCAACCAATTAAGGATAACTAAGCAAATTTACTGGAGACTTGTGCCTATAAACTAAAAGGCCAGTTGATTAATGTTCAGTGAAAAACACAACCATCAACCAGACCCGGCAGTCATATCAGCTTCTCAAGGGCATTTTCTTGTGGGCAAACCACGGAGAAGACAATCATCAGAATGTTGCTGTGATTGCCTGAAATCAGAACTGGGTAACTGAGACAGTTAATGGCTTCATTCGCTGAAAACCAGGAGTGCCCACCTCCACTGTCCATCAGGCAGAGTAAACATTCATGTTGACTTTTCAGGGGAACTGATCCCCTGGAAAGTGTTAGCTGGGCACTGAGGATGTTTGCCTTAGTAGCTTTACATTTTCCTCACTACTTTTGCCCTACAAACCTGACAGACCCAATTTTTTGATTCATCGATGTGCTCAGTCAGGTTAGAATCCCATCTGATTGGTTAATTCCAAGTTCTTTAAGGTGGCTTTATATTCTTTGCTTAAACCCATTCTGTATGAGCTTTGCAGTTGAACTCTTAGCAGACATGTTCACTTCCATGTTCTTGAGGAGCAACTCAGAGTTGCACCTGATATCTCTGTAAGAACCGAGATATTCAAGCCTCAACCCCACTGGAAACCTTCAATTCAAAATCAGGATTCCTGGCTATTTGGTCCTTCATGTGGAAGCTCCTATGCAGAATGGTCAAGAGCTGTGACTTCAGGCATAGGATGGCAGCTATCACTTACACTTTGAGTAGCACCCTCCTATTCCCAGAGAGGTAAATGACCCTCTTTGGCCAGAAATAAAATAATACCTCTTTTAGCCATATATCAGCTTTTTATGAGGAGTCATTAAATGGATAAAAGGAGAGGGTCATCTGTAATTGAATTTTAAAAATGCAGAAAAGGAACACTTTGTCACTTTGTGAGTAGAGAAATAAGTGGGAGCTAAGGAAATAGATGACTGATTGATAGATGATAGATAGATGATAGAGGAAAGAGAGGAAGAAAGAATGTGAGAAGGAAGAATAGAGGAAAAGAAGGAAAAAAAGAAGAAAGGAAGGAGAAAGGAAGGGAGTGGGGAGAGAAGGATCAGGGTTTTTCCACATGTGCACTATTGATGTTTGGATTTTGCTGTGGGGAGCTGTCCTGTGCCTGTAGGATCCTTAACAGCAACCCTAGCTAGTAGATGCCAGTCGTATTCCACCCTCTGTCACATACACACTCACACACCTTGCTTCCTGTGTCAGTCTGACAATCAAAAGTGTATTCAGACATTGCCAAATGTTCTCTAGAGGGTAAAATCACTTCCAGATAAGAACCACTGGTATAGTACCTCAAACGTATTATACATTAGAGTCACCTGGGAGCCTTATTAAAATCCTCAAGAACCTATGAAAATGTTTTAATTTCTTTCAAAATCAGAAGAAGAGAATCAACATGTAAGATTAACTAAAATATTCTTTTTTTTTTTCTTTCTTGCATCAGAAAGCAACTAACTTTTTAAGGTCCATGAAAATCTGTTGTGTTAAGAGGGGCCCATGAAGGCAAAAGTGCCTAGGGTCAATGAAAGTCACACTGTGTTCCTATCTCAAACATCATATCATCTCATCAGAAAGCACTTCAGTATATATTGCTAACAGATAATAAATCTTTCCATTAATACAACTACAAAACATTACTCTTAAGAATACTAACTATACTTCCGTAATGCCACCAAATATTCTGCCATTGCTTATTTTTGCCAGAGTCTCTCATTTATTAAACAATTATTTATATTTTTTGTTTTTAAGTGAAGATTTAAACAAGGTCTAAGCACTGCATTTGACTGAGATGTCTCTGAAGCCTCCTTTAATCAGTTCGTTCTCACTCCCCTTTTTTTCCCCCTTGTAATTTACTTAGTGAAGAAACCAGGCTGGTTTGTCCCATAGCATTTCTCACATTCTGTGTTTGCTATAAATGCATATTTGGAACTTGGTCAGATTTCAGGGTCTGTTTTCTGGTAAGAAGGCCCCAGTATTATTAAGAATTTATGGATTTTTGATGTATTTCAGTGTTTCCATCTATTTCAGTTATTATAATTCCTTTGAAATCTTAAGTTGTCCCATATTTGGCCAATAAAAACTTCTTCAAGTTGGCTCTTGAATTCTTCTGATATAAACTTAGTAATGCTTAATAACATCCTTGCTTTCTGGAATGAATTTTTGAACTAAATTAATTTTGAAATTTTATAATTCCTTTTCTTCATTATATATATGTTTCTATGGATGCAGAGCCATATTTTAATGTTTCTTGAAATCATCCCTCTCCATAGTTAGACCTATAGCACATAGAACAGTCAGGTTCATTTGTTTCACTTTGTTTTCAATTTTTAGATATTTTTTTCAAATTTAATTTTGCCTTATAATTGTATTAAATGTTTACATGGTTCCAAAGTCAAAACTGCAGAACAGGGCATATTCAGAAAAGATTAACTTCCATTCCTGTCTCTTCTACCTTTTACCTTCATTTTGTAGCATATTTTTGTGTACTACGTTTTATAGCATATTTTAATACCTGGTAGAGTTAACCATATCCAATTCTGTATTTCTTGCCTTCTTAAGGGTTTTTCTGGATATTTTACCAGTTTTTTTCCATTGAGCTTTATAAACAACTTATCTAATACCAGAAGAAAACCCAAAACTTGATAATATTTTATTGAGATTGCATTTAACTTGTGAATTAGGCAGAATTTTCTCTTTATAATATCGAGTTTCCCTATCCTAGAATATGGCATGTGTTTTCATTTATTCAAGTCTCCTTTCGTGTTTTGCAGGAGTGCTTAATGTTTTTTCTCTTATTTTCTATGTACCTCTTAGAACCTCTGACTATCGTTTGCATATATGAAGGTCATCGAATTTTTTCTTAAACTAGTTTATTTGTTTAAGAGAACTTAAATTTGTTCTCTTATTGTTTATAGTAATTTTCCCACTAATTTTGCTTTTTTCGTCTCCTCTCCTCTCCTCTCCTCTCCTTTCCTTGCCTTTCCTTTTGAGATGGAGTCTTGCTCTGTCACCCAGGCTGGGGTGCAGTGGCATGATCTAGGCTTGCTACAACCTCTGCCTCCCAGCTTCAGGTGATTTCCCTGCCATGGCCTCCTGAGTAGGTATGATTACAGGCGTGTGCCACCACGCCCAGCTAATTTTTATATTTTTAGTAGAGATGGGGTTTCACCATGTTGGCCAGGTTGGTCTCAAACACCTGACCGTAAGTGATCTGCCCACCTCGGCCTCCCAAAGTGCTGGGATTACAGGCGTGAACCACCGTGCCCAGCCTGTTTTTTTCCCAAATATATAATCATACTACTTGAAAATGGAGATAGTTTTTATCCTTACCCCTTTTTTTCTGCTAATACCCTCAACGTGATAGATGGCAGTGGAGGTAGAGGGCCTCCTTGTCTTATTCATGAACATAGTAGAAAATTCTATAGTGTTTCCCCATCAATTCTGGCAGAGATTAATTTTTTTGTAGAGACAGAGTCTTGCTATGTTGCCCAGGCTGGTCTCAAACTCCTGGGCTCAAGCAGCCCTCTCCCTCAGCCTCCTAAAGTGCTGGGATTACATGTGGGAGCCAATGCATCTGGCTGGGATTCAGTTTTTCATGTAACTCTGAAGGTATCACACACTCAGTGCTTTCTCAGTCATGTCTACTGAGCCCTAAATACCTATGATATTCAATACAATTAAATACCTTAAATATTCAGATAATGTTTTTACCGGTTATCATAACCCAAGAGATAACACCACAACATGCTAAAATGTCTTCTGAACTGTTTAAAAGGCATTACACTACTACTTTCTATGGCATCCTAGACATGCCATATTCTAGGATAGGAAGACTCAATATACATTATTTCTACAGCATACTAGAGTTTATAAAGCCCTTATCAAAATCATAATTTCATTTACTTCTAACCACATTGTAAGGTAGGTTCCATTTTCTTCATTTTACAGATAAGGAAACTGAGACTCAAAAACCCATGCTGTTAAATGTCAAATTCAATGTTGTTTTGATCAGATTGCACTGCCTCTGTTTTATTGTGTTATAGTTATTAGAAAATAAATCATCCTGATGAGCATATTTCTTGACCTTTTCAACCAGAATGATTTGTTTACCATTATTCTAATATTTAACAGAAGTAAGATTTGTCTTTACGTAACATTTCATAAAGTCTGAGACACTAAAGGGAAGTCTTTCAATAAAACTATAACACAATGTTACTTAACAATGTATGATTTATAAGAAAATATGTACCTCTTAGATTCTAGGAACTATGGCATTAACCACTTTCTTTGATTTGATCAACATATTGTTAATACCCAGAACATATTCTTTAGGAGGCAATGCTGATGTTCAGAATAGATTCTTCCAGAGGGTGTTCTTAGAGAAGAAAAGGGTGAGAGGGCACTGTCAGCAAGTATTTATTCATAACCCAATTATGCCTAGCACTGTGGAAAACTGTCATGCCAGAACAGTCTTGACAAACACCATATAAGCACCCTGAGGCCATTTAATCACACGCATTCTAGGGCTATTTTCTATCTCTTTCTCTAATTTCCAAACCACACAAGTAATATGGATACTTTCCCCTATACAAAATTCATCAGGCATTCTCAGAGTATGGTTGATAAGAGCTATTTGCCTTGAAGGGGAAACTAAGGTGATAGCATCAGTTGTTCTGGATCACTTTGCCCCCATGCCTTATGTAGGAGATAGGCTAAGGCCATGGTACAGTAAAGGAAATGGTAGATGAGGAGGAGAAGCAGGTAGCCAAAGTCAAAGTAGAAGTGAGTAAGACCCAGGAACCCACTAAGGGGTGAAAGGAAGCCCAAATACAAGTCTAAAGCAACCCCTCAATGACATTTCACCCACGATTCACCTCACTTGTTCTTTGTGCCCCCTGTCTTAGGCTGCCATGCCTGGCTGATTTAAAAGAGCCATGTTCTTGAGTTGCCTTCTGACACCCCCAAAGTTGGATTCCTGGCCAATCAGGAAAATGCTCTGTTAAATCAGACTCCCACACTCAGTGGTCCTGGAGACTTCATTTTCACAATTTACATAAAAAATGCTGGTTCAGGCCATTTGCCAAACACACAATGAGAAATACTGTCTTTTTTTTTTTTTTTTTTTTTTTACTGTAAGTTTTTAGGAGACATGTGCAAAACGTGTAGGTTTGTTACATAGGTATACATGGGCCATGGTAGTTTGCTGCATTTATCAACCTGTCATCTAGGTTTTAAGCCCTGTATGCATTAGGTATTTGTCCTGATGCTATCCCTCCCCTTGCCTCCCACCCCCTGACAGGTCCCAGTGTATGATGTTCCCCTCCTTGTGTCCATGTCTTCTCATTGTTCCATTCCCACTTATGAGTGAGAATATGTGGTGTTTGGTTTTCTGTTCCTGTGTTAGTTTGCTGAGAATGATGGCTTCCAACTTCATCCATGTCCCTGTAAAGGACATGAACTCATTCTTCTTTATGACTGCATAGTATTCCATGGTATATACATGCCCCATTTTCTTTACCCAGTCTATCACTGATGAGCATTTGGGTTGGGTCTGTGTCTTTGCTATTGTAAATAGTGCTGTGATAAACATACATGTGCATGTGTCTTTACAGTAGAATGATTTATAACCCTTTGGGTATATACCCATAATGGGATTGCTGAGTCAAATGGTGTTTCTGGTTCTAGATCCTTGAGGAAATACCACACTATCTTCCACAATGGTTGAACTAATTTACACTCCCACCAACAGAGTAAAAGTGTTCCTATTTCTCCAAGCCTCACCAGCATCTGTTGTTTCCTGACTTTTTAATAATCAACATTCTAACTGGTGTGAGATGGTACCTCATTGTGGTTTTGATTTGCATTTCTCTAATGACCAGTGATGATGAGCTTTTTTTCATGTGTTTCGTGGCTGCTTAAATGCCTTCTTTGGAGAAGTGTCTGTTCATATCCTTCACCCACTTTTTGATGGGATTGTTTTTTTCTTGTAAATTTGTTTAAGTTCCTTATAGGTTCCAGATATTAGATCTTTGTCAGATGAATAGATTGCAAAAAGAGAAATACTGTCTTTCTACTGATCCTCCAAACCTAGCTGACCTACTACAGGTACCACCCTAATGTAGTTCAGCACTGTTTCTGATGCCTTACTGTGAGGCTGAGTGTATATGTATATGTGTATATGTATGGGTACATTCTGTTCTTCCTCCTATAAGAAATCCTTAACAGCTGTCTTTTGATTACATCCAATTATTCATATCTTTCTCATTTCATGTGTGACCAGGCCAACTTCAATTGAAATTGTATTTTCTCCACAAATTCACTGCCTTTGCTTCGGCTTCTCTGAGTCAGACTGACACACTACTGCCAAATGGATTTGAGTTCATTCACAGACTTTGCCTTGGAACTTCTCCCTTTATTCCCAGCCTCATGTGACTCTTAACCCCTGGGTCCCTACTTGCCTCTTATTTTGCCTCTGATCTTTTATAATTAATTGCATGTTTGTTTTCTTTCTGTTTCATGCTGATTTTTTTCTAGCAAACCTTCTAGTTCTTACTGTTTGGAAAGGAAAGGACAAGTTCCAACCCCCAGATCTGAATCCTTGGCATTGGCCCCAATTCAGCCCCATTAATTCCCCCAAATGGCTTTAATCACTATATACAAATCACATAAATATTTCATGATTATTGGTGCAAAACACAGGCAGTTGGAATTGAGGAGTACACTGCTATGTTCAGTATTGTTGGAAACACCTGCAACAAAGAACCTGGCATTTTTAGGCAATTGAAAGCAATTTCACCTTCTTCTCTATGTGCCTTATATTTGTAATGGGAAAAACATCCTTGGATGGCTCATAGTCCTCTTGAGTTTTCTTGAGATCTGGTCAGATTCAAGTGCTTTCTTTATGGCCTTCTGGACTCAAGAGCTGCTGGTTTTGTGCCTGTCAATAGTTCATTCTTCTAAATGTCCTGGAATTCACCTGATTGCAGACTCATGGAGGTGTCTCTATATTGGATCAACCATAGCACAGGAATTCTTGAGTCCACTTAACTAAATGGCACCCCTGAGTACAGCAGGCTGCCTCTACTGAAATCGGAAATCAATACTGCAGCATAAAAAAGCAGTAGCCAGCTCAAATAGTGTTAAATCATGCAGGAATCAAGGAGATTTCTGAATTGAGAGAAAAATTACATATTCTTTCAACTTTAATAATTCTTTCTTTTCATTAATATTATCATCTTATATTACAGATGAGGAAATTAAGAATCTGTGTTTTAGCAAATTGCTTATAATTACAGAGCTTAATTTGTACAGCCTTAGTTTAAACCTGGGTCTCTCCTGCTCTATAATCTCTGCTCTTCACTATTTAAAAAACAGTTAATATTTACTAAGCACTTACCAGGTACCAGATACTATGATGGGCATCTTAATTAAATTTTCTCATTGAACTCTGTAATTATTCTAGGTTAAGCAAAGCTGCAGTAACAAAGAGAACCCATGTAGTAGAAGTTAATTTCTTGCTCACATAACAATCAAAGGTAAAACTTTCATATCAATGTTTACCTCTCCTTCATGAAGTAATTCAGTAACTCAGGTTGCTTCTATCTTGTGGCTCATCCATATCTTAGGGACTTATTTTTGTTTGCATCCAACAGGCAAAAGGGGAAAAAATGTGAAGAAATCTCTCTCTAAAAGTTTTAGCTGAAAACAACATCTAGCATTGTTCCCTATATTCCAATGAGTAGAACTCAGTCACATCACCACGGTAAATGGCAAGAGAAACCAGGAAATGTGGCCTAGTAGGATGCCTAGAAATAGAAGGAAACAGATTTTTGGTGAATTGGCTGGCTCTTCCACAGGGAGACACTCTTATTATCCTCATTTTGCAAATGGGAAAACTGAGACTAATAAAGATTAAATAACTAGCCTAAATTCACAGAGCTAGTCAGTGGCATTGAAAGGATCAGTCTTTATGACTCTGGAACCTAAACTCCATACAAGAACCTAAAGTCCAATGAAAACTTCTGTAATGATGGAAATATTCTGTATCTGCACTGTTCAAAAGAGTAACCACTACCCACATGTGGCCAAAGCAATTCTTTCCCAACCTCTCCTTTCTCTTCAAGCCTCCTTCTTATTTTCAGTCCTCCCATTTTGATATCCCGTTCCCTTTTCTTCAAAAAACATTATCCTTCCCATCCACCAAGGAGAAAATTCTGCCCCTTCATGTGTCAAGCCTCTGCCACTAATGGGACCTCTCCTCTGTCCAGTCTTTAGTGACTCCAAATTGGAAGAAATGGGCTCTTCTACAAAGGGGGGTCAACACTAGATGCTTCAGTGTCAAAATAACTTTTTCATTAGTGAAAATTAGATCTGATTTCCTCATTATCTAAAAAGAGAGCCTACCTTTTCAAAGCAAGTGCTTGTTTGTTTGTTTGTTTGTTTCAAGAAACCATATAAACTGATCTTACATAAAAAAGAACCTTGGGAGTTAGTGTTTCAGTGGGGAAAACAGAAAAGTTCTAGACAAAGATGTTGGTAATCATTGCAATACAATATGAATATCCTTAATACCACAGAGTTGTCAATTAAAAATAAATGGCAAATTTTATGTTATGTATCTTTTACCACAATAAAAATTAAATTTAGAAAAAGACTTCTTCCTGTTAACATGACTTTGAACCTGCTACTTGTGAAACAACTGCCTGACATTATTGTTCTACAGCGTGTTTAACTCCTGCCTAAAGCTGGCATACCTTACCTATAATGGCTCTTGTTCTCTCAGCAATCTGGGATGAGGGTATGGCAGCTCCTAAGCGACTCTTTCTGACTCCTAAATTCCTCCCTTTTGGAAACCCTTGCAGGCAATGGGTAAGGTCCTTCCTTGCTCAATCATTATGAGGGAAGAGGCCAAAAGAGGTGGTAAAACCTGGCCAAACCATTTTATTGAAAAAATTGTCCATGGTCATGCTCTGTCTTTGATTTTTTTAAAAATGTGTTTGAAAAAGTCATCTTTGGAAAATACTTTGCAAGTCTGAACTAAAAGTATCAAATGAATGCCATTCAGTGCCCTGATGAGGTCTCTAGTTGAAAGTAAGGAAGTAGCCCTCTTATTATCTGGGTGGACATTTCCCTACTAGAGAGAATGTCCATCTAAATAAATTGCAATTGCTGCAACTAGAAATAGTTTCCTCACATTATTAATCCATCTGCATCCCCTTCTACAGTGAAAATGGATAGCTAACCAGCTACTGGGAAGATACTTGGGAAAAACTGGGACCTGGATAAAGTTGCTTAATGATGAAGGGAAGGATTCTTCTGAGTAGAAATTCTGAGAATCCCTCGATGCAATTTTGTGTCATAATTCAAACTGATAGGACTCACTGCTCTGTTTAAATAATGCTGTGTTCTGGTAACACTGATTATGCTGGTTGCTCTTAGTTGATTGTTTGTTTATTTAGTTTAAAATATTTTTAATGTGAGTTACTCTATAGTTTATTGCACTACTTTGTTCACACAGAAACTGAAAAAGTTGCCTCAAGATCTCAATTTTATTTTTGCACATTTGGAAATGTTGTTTTTAACCTAGCCTTGTCAATAGGAAGGTTTTCACAAACTGGGTTGACATCCCAAGAGGCCTTTTCATTGAGTCAGCTTCTGCAGGGCATTCAGCTTCTCTCCCACATTTTAAACATTAAACCAGAATGTTGTTTAAAACAGAAGAAAACATCACAATCTGCAGCCATCCTGGGCTTTTTTTCTGGAAAGTATTGTCAGTAGAATCATGAAATAAAACATGGAGAGACCTGTCTCTTAGGAAGAAGGTCAGCTTTCATAAAGAAAGAGTCCTTGAAGCAAAGGGAAATGACCCTTTCTTAGATGCTTGGCAGAACAATCCCATAGGCCCTCCTTCCCAGGAGCTGGAGGAGGTATCAGCATCTCCTCAAAGTTATGGTGCTTGTAAGATCCCACCTGTCTGCAGTGTTTATACTTCCCTCAAAGATTAAGGAAAGCCAGGAGGACTTTGTTTGTGTGGTGCACACAAAACAAATATCAAGAAAGAGCAAATTGGCTGACCTCATAAGAAATGAATTATTTTCTCTCTGAGAGTGTGTGAATTGTTCCTTCCTGGGACCCTGAACTCATTAAAAATGAGCATAAATGCTTTTGGACAATTCCAATGAATAGAAGAAAGTTAGAATGATCATCACCCCCACATCCACCCCCTGCAATTTAGAGAGAAACCAGGTAGAGATGAAGAGATGCCTCCTCATGTTGCCTACAGAGGCCACTCATGCTGCATGGCTCCAGTCAGGATCACCGTCTCACTGGGTCTGGTCTCCAGCTTCTTTGCTGGTACAGAAACTCAGCTTTGTCCAATCACTCAGACTTGGTGGGACTTGGAAGAACTGACTCACGCAAAAGGCAAATGCATAAGTCAGGAGGCCAACATAATAATTTACAAAATAAATGAATAGATTAATTAAATATAAATAAATAAATTTGGCAAGAACTATAATTATCAAGCTCCATACAGGGAACCTCTTTCCCAATACCTGAATACTTTTGAAGCAGAATTAGCAACCAAAGTATGTTATTTGGTGAACATAGAAAAATCAAGGCAAGGGCACATGAGGAGTCTGGAGAGAGTCTACTCTGGTTAGTAGTTGTGACTGAAAGACTCAAGAGTCTGGAGCATCTGATTAAGTTAATATGGTGCTTGATCTTAAAAATACAGATAATTTGGCCAGGTGCAGTAACTCACACCTGTAATCCCAGCATTTTGGAAGGCCAAGGGGGGCAGATCACGAGGTCAGAAGATTAAGACAATCCTAATTAACATGGTGAAACCCTGTCTCTACTAAAACTACAAAAAAAAAAAAAAATTAACTGGATATGGTGGCATATGCCTGTAGCCCCAGCTATTCAGGAGGCTGAGGCAGGAGAACATGTTGAACCAGGGAGTCAGAGGTTGCAGTGAGTTGAGATCATACCACTGCACTCCAGCCTGGTGACAGAGTGAGACTCCCTCTCAAAAAAAAAAAAAAAAATACAGAAAATTCTAGGCTTTCATGTACTTATTAAAGCTGATCTCTAACTCCCAATTCCTGAGGTGAGCCATGGTATATCTTGTCAATGTATAATTTTCAAAAAGTTAAAAGTATGACTCTCATTGAACTATCAAATGAATATGTATCAAAATTTTATTCAACTCATTAATTAATGAGGTAACCACTAAGAAGATAAAACTTCTCCAAGAGCATTTTGGGGAATTTAATTTACATAGTCCTTTTATTTAAACAGGACTAAGATTTCTAGATACAAAATTAATTAATGTCTTTAGGGGAAATAAACCATAAACTTCAGGGTAATCTTTACACCAGAAGGAAATCATTGCATCATATACAAGTTTAACATGTATCACTTTACAGAGTCTGAGCCCTCAATTATTAGTAATAAGTAGTAAATAGCAGAAACAAATAATGGTAAATTCTTATAGGAAACTATATCATCCTTGGATGGGCCTATTAAATAATGATTAAGTATGGCATTGAAAGGGCTTATGGTCACTCTTGGACTTGTTTTCAGGTTGTGGATAATGTTTCTTAACAGATTCAAGTAGTTCCTGAGTTCACATTTCTAGAAGATCCTGATATATGCCTGAAATTCCCATCTGTCCCTCTTCATTGCCTCCCCATCTCTGAATAGTTGGCATGTTCTTAACATTCAGGTGTCAACTCAAAACTGAAGCACTCAGAGATGCCTTTCCAGACTTCGTTGTTCATACATACATTCCTCCAGTTACCCTTCATCTCATCACCATAGTAATCTCCCTCACGGCACTTACCACCATCTGTGATTATGTTGTTTATTTGTTTACATGTTTATAGTTTGGGTCCTTTACTGAAATGTAAGTGCCAAGGTCTGTGGGAAAGGAACTGGCCTATGTAATTCACCTCTATATCCTCAGCTCCTAAAATAGTGCTTGGCATATAGTAGATTCTTAATAAATACATGCTTAACGAATGAATAGATGGATGGATGGATGGTTAGATAGATGGATGGATATATACACAAGCCCATAGTTCATTAGCTCGATACCATTGATGACACTGTACCAGATTTTTTGCTATTTGGTCTCATCTTTTAAAGACCCCTAGAAAAACATCCCTCTTATGTGCTCATTCTTATCTCCACATATATCAATGCTAGTGATTAGGTTAATGAGGTTAATGTTTCCATCACATCAGTTATGACCTGGGACACTTCCTTTAATTTAAGACAAGTCTAAATTCATCATGGAAGCTTTCTTTCCTCATTGTCACATCTCAGAGAACATCCCATTGCTACTCATTTATCACCATATTTTCTCCTAACATTTTTTTCCCTTAAATTCAAACATACCTTTCCCTCCACCAGCCATAGGGAGTTAGAAGAAGGAAAAAAAGGAAGGGAAGAGTCTGGAGGATGAAGCAACCAACAGAGAAAAGCACTCCCTCAGGAATGAGGGGCTGGAATGCAAGTCACAAAAGAAAAAAAGAAACAGTATTGTGGCCACATCTGGTTCTCACAGCATAGCTTTTGGAGGGGAAAAAGGCCTAAAATCTTAGAAAAGGAATGGTAAAGAAAGTAGCCTTGTGGATTTTCTAAATATCAGGTCCTTTTTATTTCATTGGCGTATTTTATGGTTTAGTACTTTGCTTCTTTGAACAGTTCCTAGAACAGCAAGGACCAAGTCTAGTACTAACAATGATGAATACTGATTTACCTTTAAGCAATGAGATTTTTAATGGAATACATCAGAAGAGGGATGTGGGGTGAGTGAGACAAAGAGGATTCAATTAAGTCTTAAAATGGGTGAGAAAAGAAAGAGCATCCTTTGGATTCTGATCCTCAGAACTTTTTCTACAAACTACTTGTCTCCACCCCACTGTCCCGCAACTTCAGTTTCATTTCCCATGGCAATTAAACCTTTACTCAAACATTGTGTTGACCACCCAGCATGCCTTATTGCACTGGTATTTAAAACATTTCATGACAGCTCTCCCATGAAAGAGTAAAATCACTAAATGGACTTGTCAGAAAGCATTACCTCTAGCTCATCTCCCCTGCAGACCAGCTGGCCTTCTTCATAAACTCTCTTACAATGCAATCACCCCTGCTACTCCCAATAATCAAACTGACTCTTGAAGGCATATGATGTAACGAACCACAACAGACCTTAAGACAAGATCAGCATATAATCTAGAATAATACTGTCAAACTTTAGCAACATCAGAATCTCCAGGAAGGCTTGTTGAAACTTACATCGTTGGGTCCTAACCCCAGAGTCTCTGATTCAGTAAGTCTGGGGTGGGGCCCAAGACTTGCATTTCTAACAAGTTCCCAGATGATGTTGATGCTGCTGGTTCAGAGTTCACGCATAGAGAATGATTAATATAGAAGAAATAGTCAAGAGACAGTCTCAACAATACAGTTCCCTCAATTCACCCATCTCCACCTTAAAATTTCTCTATATCTGCATCCACTGTTTCTTTTTTACAAAAGCAAATTTATCTGCCCACTTCACTCCAATTCATCGATTACTCAAAGACTCTTTTCCAGAGTGTTTTAAAGCTAGAAGGAAGATTTGGAGTCATCTCTCAATTGTTACTTCTTAAATTAACACTATTGATATTTGGAATTGGATAATTCTATGCAGTGCGGGACTGAACTAGGTATTGTAGGATGGTTAGCAAGTCTCTATCAACTAGTTGCAAGTGGCGCTGCCCCCCTCAGTGGTTATAATAAAAAATGTCTCCAGAAACTGCCAAATCACCCTTGTTGAGAACCACTACTCTAGTCAATTGTATCTCTACTCTCCCTCTTTGTTGGGATTTAAGGGTGAAAATTCATCGCATGCCTTCCTGAGTTTGGGCCAGTTGAGAAACAAAAACAGAACTTGAAAACATGGCCATCAGTATATAATTTCACTGTTGCTAAAACTGGCCCCAGTGCACAAGTAGGAATGCCTCTCCTGGGAGATGTTTGGATTGTGATTAACAATAGGTGAATGAACTCTGGCTTTAAACTAACACAGGAACAGAAAACCAAATACTGTATGTTCTCACTTATAAGTGGAAGCTAAATGATGAGAACACGTGGACACAAAGAGGGGAACAACAGACACTGGGGCCTACCTGAGGGTAGAGGGTAGAGGAGCAGAAAAAAAATTAAAAAAATAAAAAACTATTTGGTACTAGGCTTAGTACCTGGGTGACAAAATAATCTGTACAAAAATTCCCATGACACAAGTTTGCCTATAAAACAACACACCCATACCCCTGAACCTAAAATAAAAGATTGAAAAAAAAAAAAAATTAGGTGAGGAAGCCCATAGCTAATCTTAGGTAGGGAAAAAAATAAATGTACAAATACCAGGTGGGATTGCAGTGGCAAAACTAAGGCAGTGGATCTCAACCTTGGATTCATATTAGAATTCCCTGAGGAGCTTTAAAAACCACTGATTCCTAGACCCCACCTCAGACCAATTAAATAGAATTTCTGAGTATAAAGGCCAAAACATTAGAAATTTTAAAAAACAGCCAAGGTGATTATAATGTGAAGTCAAAGTAAAGAACCACTGTTTAACTTAATAGATTGAGAACATTAAATCCCTTGTTAGATTTTTCTTTAGGGTATTAAGGAGACAGCCCCTGGTCTGATACAAGATCTCTCAATGCTTCTTAAGACCTTTTCCATTACAAAATTCTGCTGACGTGTAAGTTGCATAAACATAATAGAAAAGCCATGAAATATTTATAGGCTTCAGAGTAGGCTTCCTGGGAGAACAGTGTCTAAGCCAGGACCTTGAATGCATGTGCAAAGACCTGGAAGTTTGTGATTAACAGGCTCAATGCTGCAGCATTTAACATGTTGGGGAGGAGAGCCTAGGGCAGGATTAAAGATGGCAAGGCTAGTGAGGTAAACAGAACATTTGGATCATGTTAAGGAGTTTCAATTTCTATCCTGAGAACAATGGGAGGCACTGATGGCCTCTCTGCAGAATGAGTGATGTGGTCATATTTGAATTTCTGGGGTTAGGACTCTGTCTATTTTGTAGAATTTGGATTGCATGAGGGCAAGGCTGGAAGCAAGAGGTCTGGTTAGAAGTCCTATCAGTGGCTGGGCGCAGTGGCTCACGCCTGTAATCCCAGCACTTTGGGAGGCCGAGCAGACACATCACAAGGTCAGGAGATCGAGACCATCCTGGCTAACATGGTGAAACCCCATCTCTACTAAAAAAATACAAAAAAATTAGCCAGGCATGGTGGCAAGTGCCTGTAGTCCCAGCTACTCAGGAGGTTGAGGCAGGAGAATGGCGTGAACCCGGGAGGTGGAACTTGCAGTGAACCAAGATCGCGACTGCACTCTGCCTGGGTGACAAAGTGAGACTCAATCTCAAAAAAAAAAAAGAGTCATATCAGTAATCCATGTGAGTTAATTGCTAAACAGGGATCACCAGAACTTGGTACCAGATCACCTTTGGATATAAAGAGAGGAAGAGGAAAGACTTAATCATGGTTCTTGGATTGGTCATGTGGATGAAAAATGGTTCAATACCTTAAGATCAGACCACTGAAGGAGCAAAAGGTTTGGGATGAGAAAGATGAATTCAGTTTTGTACTTGCTGAGTCTAAGGTGTCTATAGACCACATGATGGGCAGTTGGCCCAGGACTGTATCAAATTTAGCATTGGAAGTCCCACATCCCAGGAAATCACTTAGTCCTGGGTGAACCAGGACAGTTGGACAACATGGCAGTTGCCTACATAAGTTTGATTCTCAGAGGAGAGAGCTCAGCTGGGACATAAATATGAGTTGTCAGTAAATATATGGCAAGTGTGCATGTGTACATGCATGTAAGTGCTTATGTGTGTGTGACTAGAAGGAAAAACACCAAACTAATAACAGTATGTTCTTCTCAGTGGTAAAAACATGAAGCTATTTATTTTTTAAAATTGGCTTTTAATTTTCTAACTTAGTAATGTATTATATTGCAACAAGGAAAAATAAAATGCTAGTTTAAAATTCACACACATTTTTAATATGCATGCCAATTTGTTATATTTACTGAGATCGTTCTAGTTCCTATTTAAAAATTCAAAATGGAAATAATTATTTTTAAAAGTCCCAGAGAGTTTTCCCAGTGATGGGCAAATGTATTCTATTTTTGTGTAGTGACATTAGGCAACATTAGGAAATAGACTACAGACCAATTTGGTTAGCACCTGGTGACAATCTCCTGAATTCCAGTATCTACTTAGGCTTAAAGTAACCTGGCAATAGGACAATCACTTGGTGATATGAACTAAACTAATAGAGAAGGCTGCTGTCCTTCTATATTTTTATTAGCTTTCTAAAATGAGTTTATCATATACTGCCTTGCTCTGTTGTTCATTCTGCAATGACAACCTACACTACACAGTAATTAAGTATATATTTGAGACTTAGCAACCGCACCTAATTTCTTTGGAAGGCATCTGGCCAATGATTTCATCAGCTGTTCATTAAAACAAGTAAGCTAAAAATGATGATAGCAATCCTTAATCGGAGTGAGGAAGAGAACATGGGAGAAGACTATGTAAGTTCTGGATTATGTAGAACTAGGTACACCAGTGTTGATATTTGAAGCCTAGGACTCCTTAGAATCAAGTTATAGAGACCTCAAGGTATTCCAACCACTTTATCATCCCAGTGAAAAAAACTGAGAACCAGAGAGGAAAAATTACTCCACCAGGACCACACAGCTCATTAGAAGCCAGACTAAAAGTTGGATCTGGACTTACAGAAGGGAAAAGAGCATTAAGACAGTATTGTGGACCTATTGTATGCCAGGAACTGTGTCAGGTACTACCCCCACATTCCATCCCCTCTGGCCATAGAACAAAATTGCAAGGTTAACAAAGAAGGAAACTGAAAATCAGAGAGTTGAGTAAGTTCCTAAATCATTCGCAGACCTCTTGAGGCAGGAACCTGAAGCTCAGGTCTGGTTGACTCTAAAGTCCTTTCTCCTAAGGCTTCCTAAAGCCTTGTGTTTCTTCTATCAGGCCACATTAACTTCCTCAAAACTACCATTCTGATGTGTAGGCTAAATGAAGAAACAGGTTCAGTTGATATCCTAAGGCAGAACAAAATAGTAGATGTGTTTATCTATCATCTTCAGTGATTAAAGGAAAAAGGAAGAGGAGAAATACCAGCGACTTTCCTGAGATTTAATATCACCCAGCACATTTCAGGTGAAGTGCCTTAGGTGTGGACAATCAGGAAAAAGAGGTCTCAAGGGTTTTCTTGAGCTTTTAATAAAAGCTCAGAGAGCCCTATAGTGTTTAAAATATCTCAGGAGGACCCTGCATATACATGGGAGAAATTATGTATGGGAAGGAAGGGGAAAGCCCTTTGAATGATTCTTCCATGATTTTCTGAGTCTGAAATCAGAAGTAATAAAAACTCTCTTTTGCCTTTCTGCCTATATTGTATATACTGTATCTATTTTCTAATGCTTCCCAACATTTTCTCTTCAGAGTCTCACCTAGGAAACAGCACAGGAATTAATATTCTCATTTTACAGACGAAGAAAGACATAGATTAAGTAATTGACACAGGATATCATGGATAACAAGCAAAGGTGGGAAGAGAAAGTGGGAAAAAGAGATGTTGTTTGAAATGGTTTACAACTTTTTTACTATGCATTTCTATCAATAAAAGCACCATTCAAGGTAGGCACATTTTATTAATTATAGGCACTTACTATTATGCTAATATAGTATGTATATTTAAAATTTTATGCAATAATAAACTTTTTAAAGGATATGGTTTAAAAATAATATAAATGAAAGTGTTTATATTTTCTTCCTTCACCTCAATTGTGATGCTCACACCGTAGGGTGGCTTCTATAACTCTCACCCTCTAGTAGTCATGTTTTTGTGTAATTCCCTCTCCTTGAGTGTGGGCAGGATCTGTAACTCTCTAAGCAATAGATATGGCAAAGGTGATGGGTATCTTTCTTGTGATTATTTTTTATATCATATATAGTTGCATGGAAGAGGTGAAGATGTAACTAATATCCCTAATCATTTGAATTATACCCAATTAAAGGGCAGTTATACTAGCGGGCCTTACCTAATTAGATATGCCCTTTAAAAGATGGTCTAGGCTTTCCCTGAAGTCAGAAACTCCAAGCAACAGAGACTCTGTCTCTCAGCGTCTATCTTCTAAGAAACAAGCCACCATGAATAGTAGAGTCACAAATTCTGCCAATAACCTGAGGGAGCTCAAAATCAGATCCTTGCCCAGTAAGCATTCAGATGAAAATGCAGCCTACCTGACACCTAGATTTCAGCCTTGTGAGATCCTGAGCACACAACCCAGCCGCAGTATAACTGAAATCCTGACCCACAGAAATTGTGAGATAACAAATGGGCCTTCTTTTAGGCCACTATTGCATAGTAAATTATTACACAACAATATAAAACTAATAGACCAATAGATGGTCTTTTGTATGCGTTAGGTTTTGTATAACTTATGCACTCTTTCAGCTCTTTACCCACAAGATCTCATTTCATCTTCCTCCAAACCCTGTAAGAATTGATATTTCTGTAACCACTTTGGGAGTGAAGTGACAGAGTCAGTGGGCTTAAGTGACTTGCGTCAGGTCTCACAGTCAGAAGTGAAAGGCAAGAGACTTGAACGTCAGCCTGGAGATTAGAAAGAATAAAGATAGTTCTTCTAGCTTCCTTTTGTTGTTATTGTTGTGATTGTTGCATCCAACTGGCCCTATAGTGTACCACAAAATAAAACTAATTCCACATGGCCCCCTCCCCTGCTGGTGCCTCCCATAATGGGAACTAGCTTTTTCTCCTGGGTTTCTGCTAATTTACTCTCCTGAATTCTACTTCAGCACTGATGCATTGTAGGACCTGTAGCTCTTCAGTGACAACAGTGGCTTCTGTGTTTCATTGTTACTTACACATGAGAAGAATCTGTGTGAGAACCATCTATCAGGGCTGTAAAGGTACCTGACTATAAAGTTCAAACAGTTGACTGGTTCATTATTAATGGAGCTTGTCGTTCTGAGAAGCAATTCGATATGACTTTCCTTTCATTCTACAGTGGAACAAATACCAAAAGCTGCTGCTTTTCACAAATAAATTTTTCACCTGGGCACAGCTATTCTAGTACTTGTTGTTCATGTGTTTCCAGGTCTCAGGTCTTGCAAACCCATTACTAACCAAACCCAGGGACATAGAGTTAAGGAGGAAAATGCTTGATTTCCATGCTTGCCTCACTGGAGGCCATTTTCCTCTAATGAGAAAGACTTCTGCTGAAATGGAATGACAGGCACACAGGGAGCACTTGCTTCTGGCTCTTCTACCTACTTACAGGAATTGGGCTTCTGTGGGCATGGTCCAGAGCTTAGTAACACCCTCCCTGGGCCTCATTTTCTTTATTAATCAAATGGAGATAATAGTACCTGCCCTTATTTCATAGAGTTGGTTCATTCACTTATTCACTCATTCATTCTACAAATCTTAGATTGCCTACTGTATTCCAAGACAGCCACATGAAAAAATTTATAATCAAGGAGCAGAAATGGAATTTTCAGAACCATGTCAATTTCAAATATTTAAACTACTTATTCTTTAAAAATTATAAGTAATTGCTGAATATCTTTTAAGTACCATCTGTTTTAATTACATTAAATATGTAGTCATTCTTTCAGTCATATATAAATCTTCTTTCAAGACCTACTCTCTGTGAAGCACCATGCTAGGTTCTCAGGCTCTGGAGATGTATATCTCTATCATCAGGACATTCAAAGTGTAATGGGTAAGGCCAATGTCCATGAATAAGCAGATAGATTTTTATTTATTTATGTATTTAATTTTGAGACAGGGTCTTGCTCTGTTGCCCAGGCTGAAGTGCAGTGGCGCAACTGCAGCTCACTGCAGCCTTGGCTTCCTGGGCTCAAGCAGCCCTCCCACTTTCAGCCTCCCAAGTAGCTGGGACTACAGATGCAAGCCATCACACCCGGTTAATTTTTGTATTTTTGTAGAGATGGGATTTCACTATGTTTCTCAGGCTGGCCTTGAACTCTGGGCTCAAGCAGTCTTTCCTCCTCTGCCTCTGAAAATGCTGTGATTCCAGGCATAAACCACTTTGCCCAGCCACACAGACTTATTTTAAATTTTAAGTGAAGAAATGATAGGGAATGAAAAATCCTTAGAGCACCTATCCTGGGATGGGGAAGAAAATGATATTGTCAGTTAATCTGGTTCCATGGACTTGAAGAAGAGAAGAAAAACAGAGTGATACTGTGGTTCAGACAAGAGATGAAGAGGCCTGAAATGCAGTCACATTGAGAATAAAAGAGCAAAGGAGTCATTTGGAGACTTATTTTAGCAATAAATTTGGTAGGAAATGTTATTGCCCAGAGATCAGGTGGGAAAGGGAAAGTAGGGAATCAAAATTCCTCTTCAGTTTCTATTTTGAGTATTTTTTTCCCATCAGCCATGCAGGGTAGGTTTGTTATCGCCATTAGACTCAGAGAACGTCAAGATCAAGTAACTAAAAAGATCAGGACCAAGATTCAAACCTAGGCCAACTAACTCCAAAGTCCATGCTTTTCACTAAAAATCAAACCTCCTCTAGAATCTTCATATGAATCTGACAATGTACCCCATTCTTAGATCCAAAAATCTGTTCCCTGGGCAATTAGATGGGGCAAAGTAAAGAAAGGACATGGCAAGATTAGACAGGGTGGAGGGAAGGCAAAGGGTGGAATCTGATAACCAGGCTTCTCTTCCTTCCACCTCCTACAGTCCTTTGCCAATGCTCTTCTCCACTAGCTGGTACACAGTTCTTGGGGTTCACCTGGTAACTTGGTCCTGTCTGTAGAAATCAACAAAAGCAGTTTCTGTAGTAACCCTTGGCAGTCAGATTTACTGGGATGGCTCACAGCATCTCCAGGTATTGAGATATATCTGATGTATTCTAAAATGAAAGGCTTAAAAGATGACAATCAGGAAGCTCCAGTTCACTGCTTGCTTACTAGCATTTCTCAGGCTCCGTCTTTCACTTCGGCTCTGATTTGCAATATAGAACCTTCTGCCTGGCCAAAGCAGTATCTTGACAGTGGAGAGGAGCTATTTTACCCCTCAGAGTTACCTCTGAATCTGTACAACAACTATAAGACAGCTGCGAGCACAGTAGAATGCCCCTCTTCCCCTATCTCTGCTCTGCTCCCCAAGACTAGAGGCTGGTGGTTCAGATGACAGAATGGTACCATCTGTGAGTAAATGCTCTGCATGATCCACAATGATTTCCAAGATAGCAAAGATGTTCCCTAGCAGCAACAGAGCCCGGAGATGGCACCTACCTGTACTCACGGGATGCCTAGAACTTTTCAGAGCTTTTCCTCATTCTCACGTGCTTATGTATCTCTTTTTCTTCAACCAGCTTGTTTGTTTTCTAGCATTGTTTTGTTTTTAAGTTTTTCTGGGTATATAGCAGGTGTAAATATTTATGGGGTCCATGAGATAGTTTGATGCAGGCATGCAATGTAATATAAGCGTATCATGGAGAATGGGGTATCCATCCCCTCAACCATTTACCCTTTGAGTTACAAACAATCCAATTACACTCTTTAAGTTATTTTAGAATGTCCACTGTAACTGTCCTCAGCAGGACTCTCTCTTTCTGAATTTAGCCCTGCAACATGTGTTGAACCTTAGAAACATGGGGGAGGTTTTTTTTGAGGAGGTTTCCGGAGGACAGAATTCAACCTTGTGTTTTACTGCTATATATAGTGAGCTTTTCCTCACTATGGTGAGAAAACTATATAGTTTTCTGCTATATGTATGTGAGTATTTTCCATATATGTAGGGGAAGGATTTCCTTTGTTTCACAGAGTAGGTCATTTCAATGAAAGCTATGAAAAAAGGAAATTATATTTTTATATTGATTCATTTTACAGAAAAGGAAGAAAAAAGTATGTTGCTGTGGAAGGGGGAAAATAACCTTTTGGCCTCTTAATTCTTGGTACATTCTATGTATTAAAAGAAATGTAACTAGAACTCTTCAGTATCCGAGACTGGCACGAAATAACAGATTTTCTATTATTTTCCTTCTATTTGTGTGTAGTTTGTCGCTTTTTTTTCAGCAGTTTGTGTCCTTAGTGAATCACAGAGTAGGATTCTAAGCACTTTCTGAACAAAGTAACCCCTGCATTAGAAATTGGATACCATGCAACAGTTGAAAAGCAAGGCCTTTCATGTGTAGGTTCTTGAGCCTCCTGAGCCTTTGTCCAAGGTCAAGGTGGGAGTTCCACTCAGTTCTGAAACTCCTCTTTGTGACTTTAGACAAATAACCTTCCTGTGCTTAAACTGCATTACCTACAAGATGGTAATGCCTGCCCCCAGCCGCTTCTCAATGACCTTTTTTGAGGAAGTAAGAAAGTCTAAAAAAGACTTTGGATCCCTTTAAGGGACCTGTTATTTTAGAAATGCACTACTGGAGTCAGGGCCACATAATCAGGGCAGTCAGATATTTGCCACAAAGGCTCTTGAGACTTCAAAGAATAAAAAAATCAATGAATTGCTTACTTTATCAAAACTCTGTATTTGAAACTTTGGATCTTTTAAAATTTATGTGACTCTAGTAAAGATACTTTACTTCTCTGAACCTCCATCATTAATAAAATGGGCATAAAACAGTGCCTGTCTCATAGAGGTGTTGTAAGAATTAAAGAAGGAAATGAAACAACACATTTAGCATATAATAAATAGTCAAAATGCATGGCCAAAGTGTCCTGTATTAGTTGTTATGATAGATAATTAAGATGTTTTGTTGGTCATACATCAAATGAAATGAAACATACTTGTGTTCTCTGAGGCACCAGCCCCTCCTACAGAGAGTCAGTGTTTCCAAGAAAAAAAAAAATGGCCAAACATAAAATATGTGGAGATATTATCTGTAACTAGTTATAATGAGGTCTTCAAAATAAATAACTCCAGCTCTTTGTTCTAAAGGATGAGTCCCATTTCAAGGTAGGTACAATGTTAGTCTGGACATCACAGATGGATAGTGGCAATAACAGAAATGTAATTCAAGACATCCTGTATCCTTTCAATTTGCAGAACCATTTCAGTCTTCCAAGTTTTTCCCATTTTTCACTTTTGGGCAGCAATGGTTTGGAACCTCCAGCATCTCTGTTGGCGGTAAATTCCTAGTTCCAGTTCATCAGAGGCTTTTTGCTTGTGTGACATTCCTCTTGGTCTCCTCTTTCTTATCTGTAAATTTTATTGACCTACAATTAAATTATCTACAGTTGGAACAATTGCTTGCCGTTTCTTTGCTTCTGACCACTACTGGAAAGCCATTTGGACTTTAGATGGTTTGACCAGCTTTCCTTCACCTTCCTTGATTATGCTCCTCTTATGTACCTGCTAATTTTATCTAATGTCCAGAGATTTCTTAGACCTTTTCCATTCCTGTAAGTCCCAGAGGATGACACTGACTTGCTTGAGGTCACAGAATCAATCAGTTGCTTTAGATAAGAGGCAAGATCTTCTCATTCCTAATTCTGTGATCTTTTCACTTCTTGCATGTATGACCTCTTCTTGTATAACCATAAATGTGATTCACATCTAAAATCTGGACATGGAAAATGGACTAAGCTGAAAAGAACTGTTAGCAAGAACATAAAGTAGTATTTTTCAAAACGTAATCCCCCTAACCAGCAGTGTCAGCATCACATGCGTACTTGTTAGAAATGTAAATTCTCAGCTGGGCTTGGTGGCTCACACCTGTAATCCCAGCACTTTGGGAGACCAAGGCAGGCGGATCACAAGGTCAGGAGATTGAGACCATCCTGGTTAACATGGTGATTAAGATGGTGATTAAGAAAACATGGAGATTGAGACCATCCTGGCTAACAGATACTCAGGAGGCTGAGGCAGGAGAATGGTGTGTTCCTGGGAGGCAGAGCTTGCAGTGAGCCGAGATCACGCCACTGCACTCTAGTCTGGGTGAAAGGACAAAACTCTGCAGAAAAAAAAAAAAAAAAAAAAAAAAAAGAAATGTAAATTCTCAATCAAGCTCCACCTAAGACCTACCAAAGCAGAAATTCAAGCCATCTGGGTGATGCATGCTAAAACTTGAGAACCAATGGTACAGACTGTGTCAAAAGTGTGTACCTTAATTACAAAAGGCTATTAAATGGACACTGTATTAGTTCATTCTCACGCTGCTATGAAGAAATACCAAGACTAGGTGATTTATATGGAAAGAGGTTTAATTGACTCACAGTTCTGCAGGGCTGGGGAAGCCTCAGAAAACTTACAATCATGGCAGAATGGGAAGCAAATATGTCCTTCTTCATTCACACGGCAGCAGCAAGGAGAAATGCCAAGCAAAGGGAGAAAAGCCCCTTATAAAACCATCAGATCTCGTGAGAACTCACTCAGCATCATGAGAACAGCAGCATGGAGGTAACAGTCCCCATGATTCAATTACCTCCCCCCAGGTCCTTCCTATGACACATGGGGATTATGGGAACTACAATTCAAAATGAGATTTGGGTGGCAACACAGCCAAACCATATCATTCCACCACTGGCCCCTTCCAAATCTCATGTCCTCACATTTCAAAACACAATTATGCCTTTCCAACAGTCCCCCAACATCTTAGCTCATTCCAGCATTAACCCAAAATCCAAGTCCAAAGTCTCATCTGATCCCTTTTGCCTATGAGTCTATGAAACCAAAAGCAAGTTAGTTACTTCCTAGATTCAATGAGGGTACAGGCATTGGGTAAATACACCCAGTTCAAATGGGAGAAATTGGCTGAAACAAAGGGGCTACCAGCCCCATGCAAGTTCAAAATCCGAAAGGGTGGTTATTAAACCTTAAAGTTCCAAAATGATCCCCTTTCACTCCATGACTCACATCTAGATACCTTCCAACAGATACCCTAAATTATCTCTCTCAAATTTGAAGTTCCCCAGGTCTCTAGGGCAGGGGCAAAATGCCACCAGACTCTTTGTTAAAGCATAGCAGAAATCACCATTATTCCAGTTCCCAACATGTTCCTCATCTCCATTGGAGACCACCTCAGCCTTGAATTCATTGTCCATATCCCTATCAGCATTTTGGTCAAAGTCATTCAACAAGTCACTAGGAAGTTTCAAACTTTCCCACATCTTCCTGTCTTCTTCTGAGCCCTCCAAACTATTCCAATCTCTGCCCATTTTACTCAGTTCCAAAGTTGCTTCCACATTTTGGGGTATCTTTATAGCAGAACCCCACTCTCTGTAGAACCAATTTACTGTATTAGTCCATTCTCATAATGTTATGAAGAAATACCCTAGACTGGGTTATTTATAAAGGAAAGAGGTTTAATTGACTCACAGTTCTGCAGGGCTAGAGAGGCCTCAGGAAACTTACAATTATGGCAGAAAGGGAAGCAAGCATGTCCTTCTTCACATAGCCGCAAGGGGAAGTGCCAAGCCAAGGTGGAAAAGTCCCTTATAAAACCATCGGACATCGTAAGAATTTACTATTATGAGAACAACAGCCTGGAGGTAACTGCTCCCATGATTCAATTACCTCTGACTGGGTCCTTCCCATGACATGTGGGGATTGTGGGAACTACAATTCAAGATAAGATTTGAGTGGGGAAACTGCCAAACCATATCAGCCACTAATGGGTGAAATTGTGTTAGAATTTCACAAGTAGATTTTAATTTTAAGTCTATTATTTTACCTGGAAGACAAGGTAAAATAATACTTTTCAAGGTCCAAGGTTTTACTTAAATTAGCAAAAGTGTTCTTAGGGCTTTGCAGGGCCTGGCTGAAAAAAAAAAGAACACAAAGTTGAGACACTGCCAGAGGCAGGCAGATATTCCTCTTGATGGAACATATACTCTTTACTGTCCAGTTCAGCTGACATCAAATTTCTCTATAGTCTTACACCTTGTTGTTTTGCACATATACATTACCTTCCTGGTCTCTGGAGATATTTGAATATTCTAAACACTATTTAGTCTTTTTAAATTTTTTCTTATTTTTTTATTTCAATAAATTTTGGGAGAACAGCTGGCATTTGGTTACATGAATAAATTCTTTAGTGGTGATTTCTGAGATTTTGGTGCACCCATCACTCGAGCAGTGTACACTATAACCAATGTGTAGTCTTTTATTCCTTGCTACCCCCACCCTTTCCCCAAAGTCCCCAAAGTCCAATGTATTATTCTTACGCCTTAGTGCCTTCATAGCTTAGCTCCCACATCCGAATGAGAACATAGGATGTTTGGTTTTCCATTCCTGAGTTACTTCATTTCGAATGATAACCTCCAATTCCATCCACATTGCTGCAAATGCCAATATTTTGTTCCTTGTTATGGCTAAGTAGTATTCCATGGTATATATAAATACCCCAGTTTATCTACTCGTTGATTGATGGGATTTGGGCTGGTTCAATATTTTTGCAATTGCAAATTGTGCTGCTATAAACATGCATGTACAGGTATCTTTTTCATGTAATGACTTCTTTTCCTCTAGGTAAATACCTAGTAGTAGAATTGCTAGATCAAAAGGTAGATCTACTTTTAGTTCTTTAAGGAATCTCCACACCGTTTTCCAGAGTGATTGTGCTGGTTTACATTCCTACTAAAAGTGTAAAAGTGTTCTGTTTTCACTGCAGCCATGCCAACATCAATTAATTTTTATTTTTTTATCATGGCCATTTTTGCAGAAGTGAGGTGGTATTGCATTGCATTGTTTTGGTAGCATTTCCCTGATACTTAATGATGTTGAGCATTTTTCCACTTGCTTGTGAGCCATTTGTATATCTTCTTTTGAGAATTGTCTATTCCTGTCAGCTTACTTTTTGATGGGATTGTTTGTTTGTTTTCTTGCTGATTTGTTCGAGTACTTTGTAGATTTTGGATATTAGTCCTTTGTCAGATGTATAGATTGTGAAGATTTTTTTCCCACTCTGTAGGTGGCTTGTAACTCTGCTGATTATTTTGCTGTGCAGAAGCTTTTTAGTTTAATTAAGTCCCATCTGTTTATCTTTGTTTTTGTTGCATTTGCTCTTGGGTTCTTGGTCATGAAGTCTTTGCCTAAGCCAATGTCTAGAAGGGTTTTTCCAATGTTATCTTCTATAATACTCATGGTTTCAGGTCTTAAAGTCTCTGATCCATCTTGAGTTGATTTTTGTATAAGGTGAGAGATGAGTATCCAATTTCATTCTTCTACATGTGGCTTACCAATTATCCCAGCACCATTTGTTGAATGAAGTGTCCTTTCCGCACTTTATGTTTTTGTTTGCTTTGTCAAAGGTCAGTTAGCTGTAAACATTTGGCTTTATTTCTGGGTTCTCTATTCTATTCCATGGGTCTACGTGCCTATTTTTATACCAGTACCATGCTTTTTTGGTGACTATGGCCTTATAGTATACTTTGAACTTGGGTAATATGATGCCTCCAGATTTGTTCTTTTTGGTTAGTCTTGTTTTGGCTATGCAGGCTTCTTTTTGGTTCTACATGAATTTTAGGATTGTTTTTTCTAGTTCTGTGAAGAATGGTGGTGGCATTTTCATGGGAATTGCATTGAATTTGTAGACTGCTTTTGGAGGTATGGTCATTTTCACAATATTGATTCTACCCATCCGTGAGCATTGGATGTGTTTCCATTTGTTTGTGTCATCTATGGTTTACTTCAGCTGTGTTTTGTAGTTTCCCTTGGAGAGGTCTTTCACATCTTGGTTAGGTATATTCCTAAGTATTTTATTTTTTCAGTTATTGTGAAAGGGGTTGAGTTCTTTATTTGATTCTCAGCTTGGTCACTGCTGGTGTATAGCAGAGCTACTGATTTGTATACATTAATTTTGTATCCTGAAACTTTACCGAATTCATTTACCAGTTCTAGGAGCTTTTCGGATGCATCTATAGGGTTTTCTAGGTATACCATCATATCATCTGCAAACAATGACAGTTTGACTTCTTCTTTACTGTTTTGGGTGCCCTTTATTTCCTTCTCTTATCTGGTTGCCCTGGCTAAGACTTCCAGTACTATGTTGAATAAAAGTGGTGAAAGTGGACATCCTTGTCTTATTCCAGTTCCCAGGGGAATGCTTTCAACTTTTTCCCATTCAGTATAATGTTGGCTGTGTATTTGTCATAAATGGCTTTTATTACCTTAAGGTATGTTCCTTCTATGCTGATTTTTGCTGAGGGTTTTAATCACAAAGGGATGCTGGATTTTGTCAAGTGCTTTTCCTGCAGTCTATTGAAATAATCATGTAATTTTTGTTTTTAATTCTATTCATGTGGTGTATCACATTTATTGACTTACGTACATTATACCATCTCTGTATCCCTAGTATGAAACCCACTTGATAATGATGAATTATCTTTTTTTGATATGCTGTTGGATTTGGTTCACTAGAATTTTATTGAAGATTTTTGCATCTATGTTCATCAGGGATATTGGTCTGTAGTTTTACTTTTTTGTTGTGTCCTTCCCTGGTTTTGGTATTAGGGTGATACTGGCTTCATAGAACAATTTAGGGAGGATTCCCTCTTTCTCTGTCTTTTGGAATAGTGACAATAGAATTGGTAACAATTCTTCTTTGGATGTCTGATAGAATTCAGCTCCAAATCCATCTGGTCCTGGACTTCTTTGTTGACAATTTTTATTACCATTTCAATCTCGCTGGGTCTGTTCAGAGATTCTATGTCATCTGGTTTAATCTAGGAGGGTTGTATATTTCCAGGAATTTATCAGTTTCCTCTAGTTTTACTAGTTTATACATGTAAAGATGTTCATAGTAGCCTTGAATAATCTTTTGTATTTCTGTGGTATCAGTTGTAATATCTACCAATTGGTTTCTAATTGAGCTTATTTGGATCTTTTTTCTTCTTTTCTTGGTTAATCTTGCTAATGTTCCATCAGTTTTATTTATCTTTTCAAAAAAACATCTTTATTTCATTTATCTTTTGTATTTTTTGTTTGTTTTAGTTTTATTTAGTTGTGCTCTGATCTTCCTTATTTTTTATCTTCTGCTGGGTTTGGATTTGGATTGTTCTTGTTTCTCCAGTTCCATATGATATGACCTTAGATTGTCTATGTGTCCTCTTTCAGACTTTTTGATGTAGGCATTTAATGCTATGAACTTGCCTCTTAGCACTGCTTTTGCTGTATCCCAGAGGTTTTGATAGGTTGTGTCACTATTATTGTTCAGTTCAAGGAATTTTTAGATTTCCATCTTGATTTCATTGTTGATCATTCAGAAGCAGGCTATTTAATTTCCACGTATTTTCATGGTTTTGAGAGTTCCTGTTGGAGTTGAGTTCCAATTTTATTCCATTGTGGCCTGAGAGAGTACTTGATATAATTTTGATTTTCTTAAATTTGCTGAGACTTGTTTTGGGGCCTATCATATGGTCTATCTTGGAGAATGTTCCATGTGCTGATGAATAGCATGTATATTCTGCAGTTGTTGGGTAGAATGTTCTGTAAATATCTGTTAAGTACACTTGTTTTAGGGTATAGTTAAGTCCATTGTTTCTTTGTTGACTTTCTGTCTTGATGACCTGTCTAGCGCTGTCAGTGCAGTATTAAAGTCCCCCACTATATGTTGCCATCTGTCTCATTTCTTAGGTCTAGTATGAGTAATTGTTTTATAACTTTGGGAACTCCAATGTTAGGTGCATGTATATTTAGGATTGTGATATTTGCCTGTTGGACTAGTCCTTTTATCATTATACAATGCACCTCTTTGTCTTTTATAACTGCTGCTGCTTTTAAGTTTAGCTACTCCTGCTCGCTTTTGGTGTCCATTTGCATGGAATATCTTTTTCCACCCCTTTACCTTAAGCTTATGTGAGTCCTTCTGTGTTAGGCGAGTCTCCTGAAGACAGCAGAAACTTGGTTGGTGAATTCTTATCCATTCTGTCATTCTGTATCTTTTAAGTGGAACATTTAGGTCATTTTTTTCAATATTAGTACTGAGATGTGAGGTACTATTCTATTCATCATGCTATTTGTTGCCTGAATACCTTGTGATTTTTTTCATTGTGTTATATAGGTCCTGTGAAATTTATGCTTTAAGGAGGTTCTATTTTGGTGTATTTCGAGGATTTGTTTCAAGATTTAGAACTCCCTTAGTAGCTCTTGTAGTGCTGGCTTGGTAGTGCCAAATTAGCTCAGCATTTGTTTGTCTGGAAAAGTCTGTATCTTTCCTTCATTTGTTAAGCTTAGTTTCATTGGATACAAAATTATTGGCTGCTAATTGTTTTCTTTAAAGAGGCTAAGAATAGGACCCGAATCCCTTCTAGCTTGTAGGGCTTCTGCCGAGAAATCTGCTCTGAATCTGCTAGGCTTTCCTTTATAGGTTACCTGGTGCTTTTGCCTCACAGCTCTTTAAGATTCTTTCCTTCATCTTGACTTTAGATAACTGGATGACTGTGCCTAGGTGATGATCTTTTTGTGATGAATTTCCCAGGTGTTCTTTGAGTTTCTTGTATTTGGATGTATAGATCTCTAGCAAAGCTGGGAAAATTTTTCTCAATTATTCCCTCAGATACGTTTTCCAAACTTTTAGATTTCTCTTCTTCTGTGGGAACACCAGTTATTCTTAGGTTTGGACATTTAACACAGTCCCAAACTTCTTGGAGACTTTGTTCATTAACAAAATTTTTTTTCTTTGTCTTTGTTGGATTCAGTTAATTTGAAAGCCTTGAGTTTGAGCTCTGAAATTTTTTCTTCTGTCCATTTGATGCTGAGACTTACCAGTGCATTTTGCATTGTTCCAAGTATTTCATTGATTTCCAGAAGTTGTGGTTGTTTTCTGTTTATGCTATCTATTTCACTGAAGAATTTTCCTTTCATATCCTGTATCATGTTTTTATTTAAGTTCGACTTTACCTTTCTCTGGTGTCTCCTTGATTAGGTTGATAATCACCTTATGAATTCTTTATCTGGCAATTCAGAGATTTTGCCTTGGTTTGGATCTATTGCTGGTGAACTAGTATGATCTTTTGGGGATGTTAAAGAACCTTGTTTTGTCATATTACCAGCATTGTTTTCTGGTTCCTTCTCATTTGGGTAGACTATGTCAGAGGGAAGATCTGGGATTCAAGGCTGCTGTTTAGATTCTTTTATCCCACTGGGTGCTCCCTTGATGTGTTGTTCTCCTCTTTCCCCTAGGAATGGAGCTTCCTGAGAGCTGAACTGCAGTGATTGTTTTTACTTTTCTAGGTCTAGCCACCCAGCAGAGCTACCAGGCTCTTTACTGGTACTGGGAAGTGTCTGCAAAGAGCCCTGTGATGTGACTCATCTTCAGGTCTTGCAGCTATGGATACTAGCACCTGCTCTGGTGGAGGTAGCAGGGCAGAGAAGTGGACCCTATGAGGGTCCTTAGTTGTGTTTTTGTTTAGTGTACTGGTTTTGTGTTGGTTGGCCTCCAGCCAGGAGGTCGTGCTTTCAAGAGTGCATCAGTTGAGGTCCTATAGGGAAGTTGCAAACTTGCCCTAGGGACACCTGGTCAAGTATTTAGGTTTCTCAGGTGGTGTGCAGGGCCACAGAGCTTCCAAGAGACTATGACCTTTGTCTTCCGCTACCACAGAAGGTAGAGAATGACCACTAGGTGGCGGCAGGGATAGGAGTGTCTGAGCTCAGCCTCTCTTTGGGCAGGGCTTGCTGCAGCTGCTATAGGTGATGGGGGTATGGTTCCCAGTTCATTGGAGCGATATTCCTAGGGGGATTATGGCTGCCTCTGCTGAGTCATACAGGTCACCACGGAAATAGGGGAAAGAGAGCAGTCACAGGCCTCACCCTGCTTCCACGGAGCCTGCAATCCTAAAGGCCCGTCTCACACTTACCAAGCACCCCTGCTCAACACACCAAGTCTATTTCCAGGAATTCAGTGACCAGGGCTAGGAACTTGCCCCAGACCACGAGCCTCCCTGCCAATAAGCAAGCAGAGTCACAGTTTTTTGGCATCTCAGGGAGCCTGCAGCAGTGATCCAGTTCCTTCAAAGGGTCTGTGGATTCTCTTGACTTTACTGGTATGTTCCTACAGTAGCTCTTGGAGCAAAAGTTCACAATATGAGTCTCCATACACTGCGCTGTCCATCCAAGCAGGAGCTGCAATTTAGTCTTGCCTCCTATCCACCATCTTAATCCCTCTCCCCCTGTTTAGTCTTTATGCAGGATATTAGATTGATGTGTCTCAGATAATACTGTGTAGTAGGACTTTTGTGATGTCCTATTCTGCATTCAACAAAGTGTTCAATATTGGCACAGTTCAATAGGGCTATCCATGAGACATGTGTTGCTATTGAGTACTTGAAATATGGCTAGTGGAAGCAGAGGAATTGAGTTTTAAATTTTATTTAATTTTAATGAATCTACATTTAAAGAGCTGCATGTGGCTAGTGGCTACCCTATTAGACAGCATAGGAATGGATATATTGACCTAATATCTTACACAATAGTTGATTAAGTAGAAAGGTAATTGTATGCTTTTGAATAGTATTTAGAAAACTTACAAATTGATAACCTAGAATAGTCTTTTTAAAAATTAGTAGGGTACTTTTAGGACCACTCCAAAAGTGATTATGTCTAAATCATTTATTAGAATAGTGTGACCAAGTTAGGAGCCTTCTGTTTATGATGGGTGTTAAGTCATTCTATGACTAGCAGGTTTTCTGAGACTTTTTATAACTTCAGCTCTTGGAAATCTATTTTAAATGGGAAGAGGTTACTGAACCCAAATTTGAGAAAAATCATGGAAAGTACAAATGCTCTTCTACAGAAATCATGCAAAAGCATTCCAAAAATCAAAATTTATTTTTGATCCTTATGATTGAGCAATAAGTCACCGATCAAAGATCTGTCATAATCAAGTTTTTCAAAGGGATAAGCTATAAATGAAATAATTTGAACTTTAAAAGATCATGTGTGACTGCATCCGAGTACCATTTTATGTGTTATTAATTTATTTTTTCAGATATTTTTAAGTGTTTGATAATTTCCTTGACCAAAAGGAAAGACGTTGAATCCCCCCATTTTCCACTTAGGATGATTTCAGCTTATGAAGTAATGACATAAGACCTAGGATAGTCTCTCTTAAAACATAGCTAAAGCTTTCTTAAGCTTTACAGTTTCTCACATGAATTCTGAAAGAACATTGCTTCAATTTTTACCTTCTTATCCTCTCACCTCCTTTCCAGTTATGAGATATTGTCAGACTCAGGAATGATAATATTGAAGGTCTGGTTAGGTTCAAGGTGGAAGTAATCATGTTTACCCAATCTAAAATATTCATTTCAAGAATGGAGGCAAGAAAATAAGAACAGACTATGAAGTTACTGGATATTACTGGCCTCTAAACTAGAGACCTAGGTTTAATTGTCTCTAGAATTGTTTTGCTGGCTGACGTTCTGCAAAATTGGATTGTGATGATAAGTGAGTTTGATTACTTACTTTCTTCATTAACTCTGACAGCTATACCTGAAGAAATTATTCAAAGTGAAGTATTATTTCTAATCTAGATTCTCCATGGATAAAGCTTTGGCAAAATATTTGCTAATCTTGGACTTATATATTATAAACTTTTTAAGTCAGTGAATGGATGCTCAGTATTTGCAAAGTTTATATGACTATTACATGTGTTTCCAATACCTGAAGGATAATATGCGTGTTGGGAGTGATGATGCATTTTTATATCACACAAATAGATAAAGAATAAGAGTATATTTTTGTTAAATGTGTGAAGGGTTGCGGTATAATCTCCAAAATTAATTGAGGTCAATATGGCTAACCATCCCAATCCCCAAATATATCAAAGGCCTTACGCATGTGCATTTTTTTAGCTCTACAATTCTATTCTTAAAAATTTGTTCTATGGAAATAATTATATATGTTCATATTTTTAAATGAAATGGCCAACATAGGTGAGTAGTAACAACAACAGTGGAACAATCTAAATAATGTAATCCTCTTCAGCCTTTACAAATAATATTACAAAACAATGATTCTAAATAAAGAAGGGAAAGGAGAGTGAACCAAAATCATCTGCTAATTTTTTTCCTTCCTTCCTTTCTGTGGGTTTATTCTGTTCTTTAAAAAAACAATGTTACATTGAACATTTGGCTTATCAATTTTTAGCCTTTCTTCATAACTAATACAAGTGTTTTAGGCTTTAAATTTTCATTGATTGCTCACTTTTAGCCATATCACACAAATTCTAATACTTATCTTTATTGTCATTTAGTTCCAAGTAATTTTTGGTTTCCATTAGTAATTATGTCTTCACTTATGAGTTATTTAGATAGCAGACTTTCAAAAAAGTTTTAGTTAAATGGGGATTCAGTTGTTTTTAAAAATCTATGTTTTTATTTAGTAGTAATAGTCACAGAACATGGTCTGCCTCATATGCTTTTTTGACTTTTGAGACTGGCTTCTTCATCTAGTCCTAACCAGAAGTCAACTTTTATAAAGATTTTTGTGTATTTGAGAAGACTAGGTACCTCTACCTTACAATGGGTACCTACAGAGTAGTAGGGATGAGGGTGGGGTAAGGAGGTGAGTGTAATTTTAGAGAGGCAATGATGGAAGCAAAGAGACCAGATAGAAAGCTAATTGCAATAATTCAGGCAAGAAATGATGGTGGAATGGACTAGGGAGGTAGTGGTGAAAATGTTGAGATTGAATTAGATTCTGGATATATTTTGAAGGTAAAACCAACAAGATTTCTCAAAAGATTGGATGTGGAGTACAGGAGAGAGAAATCTTAGCCTGAGAAACTGGAAGGTAGAGATACTATTAGCTGAGATGGGGAGGACTGCAGGTGGATCAAGTTTGGGGTAGAAGACCCAAATGTTAGGCACCAGAAATGGAGAGTTAGAGTAGACAGCAGTTCAGGGAAAGGTCTGGACTGGAGACATGTGGGATCATCTAGGTCAATGGTTCTCCACTGGGGTGCTTGAGGCAAGTGCTTTGGGCATCTAGTGGGCAGACACCAGTGGTACTTCTAAATACCCTGTAATGCTCAGGACAATCCCTTACCATAAAGAATTATAGGACCTAAATGTTAACAGTGCCAAGACTGAGAAAACCTCACCTAAGGCCTGAGCATAAGAGAAGAAAAGGTGCTCAAGGACTCAGCTTTGGGGCATGCCTTACTAGGAATTCAAAGAGATGAGAAGTATCTATCAAATAATTCTAAGGTGTGTGTCTAGTAATACTGGGGAAAAAACAGGGTACTCTTATGTCTTGAAAGGCAAGTATTTAGAGTATATTAGAGAGGAGGAATTCATCAGCCTTGTCAAATGCTGTTGATAGGTCAAAAAAGATGAAGACTGAAAATTGCTCATTGAATTTACCATTGTGGGGTAATTGAAAAGACACTATATTAACAAGAGTAATTTCAACAGAGTGGTGTTGGCAAAAGTCTTACTCTGTTACTTACTGACTGGGTGAGTTAGGGCAAGGTACTTAGCCTCTCTGAGTTTTAAGTTTCCTCCCTTATAAGATGAAGGTAATAATCTACTTCATAGGGTTGCATGAGATAATGGGAATAATGAGGCAAAGCACAGTGACTCATGCCTATATTCCCAGTACTTTAGGAGGCCAAGGCGGGCAGATCCCCTGAGGTCAGGAGTTTGAGACCAGCCTGGCCAACATGGTGAAACCCCATCTCTGCTAAAAATACAAAAATTAGCCAGGCATGGTGGTGCACACCTATAATCCCAGCTACTCAGAAGGCTGAGGCAGGAGAATCACTTGCGCCCAAGAGGCGGAGGCTGCAGTGAGCCAAGATCATGCCATTGCACTCCAGCCTGGGCAACAGAGTGAGACTCTGTCTCAAAAAAATAAAAAAGAGAGAGGGGGCGGAATAACTTGGGTAAAGCATCCATCACAGAATTGGCACATAGTAGGCCCTCAAAACATCTAAATTCTCCTTCCACGACTCTCCCATTCATCTCCAGTTTCTCTCCTCCTGCAACCCCTCCTACCTTTCCCTCACACAAAAACTACTACTTTGATGTTTTATCATGTTCCAAGGACTATTTAGTATTACAGGAGGCAATTCACTCATTAAAATACACTGTATGATGGGTACCGTATTTCAATGATCCCTTATTATTAACTGAAGAAAAAGAAAAATGTTAATGATTTCAGGTTTTCTGTATAAGGGGATACATTGAACTGGGAGAAAACCAGGTAGCAATTTAAAAATATAGAGTCACAAAGTAATTTCTCATTAAATTAAATATTTCATTGTTGAATTGAATTGTTTATTAAGTCTTTTTTCAGTTTGAAACTGTGCAAACCCAAACTAGGAGCTCCGTTTTCTAGGCCTACTGAAGTTCCCTTTATCTTTCCCACATAAAACTGCCATACACTAAACTTTCAATCAAAACCAAAAATCCCCAGAGAGACATGTCGAAGAATGGGGATTGGGGAAAGCTAAAGAGGTAGAAAATTGCTCTTCCAAATATTTTACTCTTGAATTTCAACTGGTTTTGTCTTCTCTTGGGATTCAGAAAATGATTATATTAACTCTAATGATTTTATGGTGACGTTATAAAAAATGGATTTAATTTTAAAAGTTCAAGGGTAGCCATATTCTGAGAAAAAAGGTATCTGAAAATATGTCATTCTGCATGCAATTGCAATTTCCACAGAAGTAAAGGCCTGCGAGGTCATCCAAGTAATGAGATTTCATGCTAATTCCCCAGTTAGTCACACACAGTGAGCTCACAGTCCAAGTGGCCTCAGACTTCTCTCGAAGCTGAGGTGGCTGGAGAGGAATTCTCCATGATTTAGAACTCCTGGGTACCCTGATTTAGACCTAAGCAGCAGCCTGATTCTCTTATCTGCTGAGTCCCCAAAGAGAGGTTTTTATCTCCCTGTCTTTACATCTACTATATTTCATTGAGTCTAAGACACACATTTTATTCATATTCTTCTTATGTCTTGGAAATCAGGTTTCATCTTATAATCTATTGCTGTTGGTCAGTCTGTCCAGAAGAACACTTTGTGTGGTGGAAATGTTCTATATCTGTTCCATTAAATATGGTCACCCCTAGCCACATATGTCCTCCTGAGCACTTGAAATATGGCTGGTGCAACGAAAGAGGTCAATTTTTAATTTTATTTTATTTTCATTGTTTAAAATTTAAATAGCCACATGTGTCTAGTGGTGGGCCTAATGGACATCACAGGTGCAAGTCAAATTCTTACAGGAAGGATTTAACTTTGTTTCTTCCACTCACTTGAGAAACGACCAACTTGAGACTCCTTTAAATTAAATTTTCTGTTTGAGGATTTTTCACTGCACCAGTAGTGAGTTCAGACTGAGGCCCTGAGTACAGTAGTACCCCCTTACCTGTGGTTTCTCTTTCCAGAGTGCCAGTTGCCACTGGTCAGCCACAGTCTGAAAATATTACATTACTACTCTTGCCCTTTGGGGCTATGAGTAAGTAAAATAACAGTTACTCGTACAAAAACAGCGTAATACTGTGACAGTAGATCTGATCATCAAGATGGCCACTAAGGGACTAGCCGGCAGGTAGAATAGACAGGATACCCTGAACAAAGGGAATGATTCTTATCCTGGGTAGAACATAGCAGGGCAGTGTGAGATTTCATCATACTACTCAGAACACCTGTAATTTAAAACTTACAAACTGCTTTTTTTCTGGCATTTTCATTTACATCACAATGCCTACATCATTCACCTCACTTCATCTCATCATATAGCAATTTTATCATGTTATATCATCACAAGAAGAAGGATGAGTACAGTACAATAAGATATTTTGAGAGGTGGGGGAGAGGGAGAGAGAGAAGGAAAGAGAGAGAGAGAGCACATTCACAAATGCCTATTACAGACATGCTTCAGAGATGTTGTGGGTTGGATTCCAAACTACTGCAATAAAGTGAATATCACAATAAGAAGAGTCACACAGATTTGGGGGGTTTCCAGTGCATGTAAAAGTTATGCTTACACTATTGACCAGGCATGGTGGCTGACACCTGTAATCCTAACACTTTGAGATGCCAAGATAGGCAGATGACTTGAGGCCAGGAGTTTGAGACCAGCCTGGCCAACATGGTAAAACCCTCTCTCTACTAAAAATACAAAAATTAGCCAAGCGTGGTGGCACATGCCTGTAATCCCAGCTACTTGAGAGACTGAAGTATGAGAATTGCTTGAACCTGGGAGACGGAGGCTACAGTGAGCCAAGATCACACCACTGCACTCCAGCCTAGGCAACAGAGTGAGACACTGTGTCAAAAAAAAAAAAAAAAAAAACAGTTATGTTACACTATCCTGTTCTTTATTAAGTGTGCAATAGCATTATATCTAAAACAAAAAACAAAAAAGTACATACCTTAATTTCAAAATACTCTTGCTAAAACGTGCCAATAATCATCTGAGCCTTCGGTGAGTTATAATCTTTTTGCTGGTAGAGGGTGATATGGTTTGGCTGTGTCCCCTCTAAAATTTAAACTTGAATTGTATCTCCTAGAGCTTCCACGTGTTGTGGAAGGGAACCAAGGGGAAGTAATTGAATCATGGGGACCAGTCTTTCCCATGCTATTCTTGTGATAGTGAATAAGTCTCATGAGGTCTGATGGGTTTATCAGGGGTTTCTGCTTTTGCTTCCCTCTCATTTTCTCCTGTTGACACCATGTAAGAAGTACCTTTCACTCCCACCATGATTCTGAGGCCTCCCCAGCCATGTGGAACTGTAAGTCCAATTAAACCTCTTTTTCTTCCCAGTCTTGGGTATGCCTTTATCAGCAGTGCGAATGTAGACTAAAACAGAGGGTGTTGGGATGTTATCTCAATGTTGATGACTGCTGACTGACCAGGATGGTGATTGCTTAAGATTGGGGTGGCTGTGGCAATTTCTTAAAATAAGATAACAACTAAGTTTGCCCCATTGACTCTTTCTTTCTTGAAAGATTTATTTGTACCTTGTGAGTTTATTTGTACCATGTGATGCTGTTTGACAGCGTTTTACCCATGGTTAAATTTCTTTCAAAATTGGAGTGAATCCTCTCAAACCCTGTCACTGCTTTATCAACTAATTTTATACAACAATCTAAATTCCTTGTTGTCATTTCAACAATATTTATGGAATCTTCACCAGGAGTAGATTTCATCTCAAGAAACTACTTTCTTTGATCATTCATAAGAAACAACTCCTCATCTATTAGTTTTATCATGAAATTGCAGCTTCAATCACATCTTCAAGCTCTACTTTTAATTCTAGTTCTCTTGCTATTTCTACCACATCTGCAGCTTCTTCCTCCAGTGAAGTCTTGAATTCCTCAAAGTCATCCCTGATCGTTAAAATCAACTTCCAAACTTCTATTCATGCCTGTAGTTTGATCTCCTCCCATGAATCATGAAAGTTCTTAAGGCATCTAGAGTCATGAATCTTTTCCAAACTATTTTCAATTTACTTTGCCCAGATCCATCAGAGGAATCACTATCTACAGCGGGGATAGCCTTACAAAATGTATTCCTTAAATAAGAAGATTGGAAAGTCAAAATTATAACTTGATCCATGGGCTGCAGAATGGATGTTCTGTTAGCAGACACAAAAACAACAATGAATCTCCTTGTACATCTTCTTCAGAGCTTTTGGGTGACTAGATGTGTTTTCAATGAGCAGTAATATTATGAAAGGACTCTACTTCCAAGCAATA
>NC_045435.1:154153370-154154932 GCF_002776525.5 Piliocolobus tephrosceles | reverse complement strand
TTTTTTTTTTTTTTTTTTTTTTTTTTTTTTTTTTTTTTTTTTTGAGATGGCGTCTCACTCTGTCACCCAGGCTGGAGTGCAGTGGCACAATCTCAGCTCACTGCAACCTCTGCCTCCTGGGTTCAAGCAGTTCTCCTGCCTCAGTCTCCTGAGTAGCTGAGAGTATGGGCACTCACCAACACACCCCAATAATTTTTATATTTTTAGTAGAGACAGGGTTTCATCATATTGGTCAGACTGGTCTCGAACTCCTGACCTCGAGATCCGCCCACCTCAGCCTCCCAAAGTGATGGCATTGCAGGTATGAGCCACCATGCCCAGCAATGTAGCATAATTTTTAAGGGACCTAAGATTTTCAGCGTGGCCAATGAGCATGGATTTCAACTTAGAGTCACCAGATGAGTCAGCCTGTCCTTCAAAGACCTGAAGCCAGGTATTGACTTCTCCTCTCTAGCTAAGAAAGTCCTAGATGGCATCTTCTTTTAATATAAGGCTGTTTTGTCTACATTGAAAATTTGTTGTTTAGTGTAGCCATCTTCATCAATGATCATAGCTGGACATTCTAGGTTACATGCTTTAGCTTCTCCGTTAGCACTTGCTGCTTCACTTTATACTTTTATGTTATGGAGACAGCTTCTTTCCTTAAACCTCATGAACCAAATTCTGCTAGCTTCAAACTTTTCTTATGCAGCTTCCTCACCTCTCTCAGCCTTCACAGAATTAAAGAGAATTGGGAACTTACTCTGGATTGGACTTTGGCTTAACGGAATGTTGTGACTGGTTTGATTTTTTATCCAAACCACTAAAACTTTCTCCATATCAGCAAAAAGTCTTCTTTGCTTTCTTACCATTCATGTGTTCACTAGAGTGGTACCTTTAATTTTCTTCAAGAGTTTATTTATTTTATTCACATCTTGACTAAGCATTTGTTGCAAAAGACCTAGCTATTGGCCTCCTTAGGCTTTATTTTTTTTTTTTTTTTTTTTTTTCTTAAATGTACTATTTTATTATACTTTAAGTTCTAGGGTACATGTGCATAACGTGCAGGTTTGTTACATATGTATACATGTGCCATGTTGGTGTGCTGCACCCATCAACTCGTCAGCACCCATCAATTCATCATTTATATCAGGTATAACTCCCCAATGCAATCCCTCCTCCCTCCCCCCTCCCCATGATAGGCCCCATTATGTGATGTTCCCCTTCCCGAGTCCAAGTGAACTCATTGTTCAGTTCCCACCTATGAGTGAGAACATGCGGTGTTTGGTTTTCTCTTCTTGTGATAGTTTGCTAAGAATGATGGTTTCCAGCTGCATCCATGTCCCTACAAAGGACGCAAACTCATCCTTTTTTATGGCTGCATAGTATTCCATGGTGTATATGTGCCACATTTTCTTAATCCAGTCTGTCACTGATGGACATTTGGGTTGATTCCAAGTCTTTGCTATTGTGAATAGTGCCGCAATAAACATACGTGTGCATGTGTCTTTGTAGTAGCATAATTTATAATCCTTTGGGTATATACCCAGTAGTGGGATGGCTGGGTCATATGGTACATCTAG
>NC_045435.1:154025221-154153270 GCF_002776525.5 Piliocolobus tephrosceles | reverse complement strand
GGTTGAACTAGTTTACAATCCCACCAACAGTGTAAAAGTGTTCCTATTTCTCCACATCCTCTCCAACACCTGTTGTTTCCTGATTTTTTAATGATTGCCATTCTAACTGGTGTGAGATGGTATCTCATTGTGGTTTTGATTTGCATTTCTCTGATGGCGAGTGATGATGAGCATTTTTTCATGTGTCTGTTGGCTGTATGAATGTCTTCTTTTGAGAAATGTCTGTTCATATCCTTTCCCCACTTTTTGATGGGGTTGTTTGTTTTTTTCTTGTATATTTGTTTGAGTTCTTTGTAGATTCTGGAAATTAGCCCTTTGTCAGATGAGTAGATTGCAAAACTTTTCTCCCATTCTGTAGGTTGCCTGTTCACTCTGATGGTAGTTTCTTTTGCTGTGCAGAAGCTCTTTAGTTTAATGAGATCCCATTTGTCAATTTTGGCTTTTGCTGCCGTTGCTTTTGGTGTTTTAGACATGAAGTCCTTGCCCATGCCTATGTCCTGAATGGTACTACCTAGATTTTCTTCTAGGGTTTTTATGGTATTAGGTCTAACATTTAAGTCTCTAATCCATCTTGAATTAATCTTCGTATAAGGAGTAAGGAAAGGATCCAGTTTCAGCTTTCTACTTATGGCTAGCCAATTTTCCCAGCACCATTTATTAAATAGGGAATCCTTTCCCCATTTCTTGTTTTTGTCAGGGTTTGTCAAAGATCAGATGGTTGTAGATGTGTGGCATTATTTCTGAGGGCTCCGTTCTGTTCCATTGGTCTATATCTCTGTTTTGGTACCAGTACCATGCTGTTTTGGTTACTGTAGCCTGGTAGTATAGTTTGAAGTCAGGTAGCGTGACGCCTCCGGCTTTGTCCTTTTGACTTAGGATTGTCTTGGCAATGCGGGCTCTTTTTTGGTTCCATATGAACTTGAAAGCAGTTTTTTCCAATTCTGTGAAGAAACTCATTGGTAGCTTGATGGGGATGGCATTGAATCTATAAATAACCTTGGGCAGTATAGCCATTTTCAGGATATTGATTCTTCCTATCCATGAGCATGGTATGTTCTTCCATTTGTTTGTGTCCTCTTTGATTTCACTGAGCAGTGGTTTGTAGTTCTCCTTGAAGAGGTCCTTTACATCCCTTGTAAGTTGGATTCCTAGGTATTTTATTCTCTTTGAAGCAATTGTGAATGAAAGTTCATTCCTGATTTGGCTCTCTGCTTGTCTGTTACTGGTGTATAAGAATGCTTGTGATTTTTGCACATTAATTTTGTATCCTGAGACTTTGCTGAAGTTGCTTATCAGCTTAAGAAGATTTTGGGCTGAGACGATGGGGTTTTCTAAATATACAATCGTGTCATCTGCAAACAGGGACAATTTGACTTCTTCTTTTCCTAACTGAATACCCTTGATTTCTTTCTCTTGCCTGATTGCCCCAGCCAGAACTTCCAACACTATGTTGAATAGGAGTGGTGAGAGAGGGCATCCCTGTCTTGTGCCAGTTTTCAAAGGGAATTTTTCCAGTTTTTGCCCATTCAGTATGATATTAGCTGTGGGTTTGTCATAAATAGCTCTTATTATTTTGAGGTACGTTCCATCAATACCGAATTTATTGAGCGTTTTTAGCATGAAGGGCTGTTGAATTTTGTCAAAAGCCTTTTCTGCATCTATTGAGATAATCATGTGGTTCTTGTCTTTGGTTCTGTTTATATGCTGGATTACGTTGATTGATTTGCGAATGTTGAACCAGCCTTGCATCCCAGGGATGAAGCCCACTTGATCATGGTGGATAAGCTTTTTGATGTGCTGCTGAATCCGGTTTGCCAGTATTTTATTGAGGATTCTCCTTAGGCTTTTGACATGCCTTCCCCGACAAGCTTAATAGCTTTTGATTTAAAGTGACAAACATGCGACTCTTCCTTTCTTGAACATTTAGAGGCCACTTTAGGGTTACTAACAATATTGACCTAATTTCAATATTGTTGCAGCTATGGAAACAGGAAGGCCCAAGGAGAGGGAGGGAGATGGGGAATAGCCAGTTATGTAGGGTTTAGTTCTATCCGTGACTTCAGGCATTCACTGGAAATCTTAGAACGTATCCTTCATGGATAAATGGGCACTACTGTACCAGCTTTGGTTCAAATTTTTGGAAGAGATTTTTTTCCTATCTCCAGCCAATACCAAAGTTGATATATGTACATTTTCTTACTCTCCCTTGCTGCATAGTGAGCTATTTTTTCTCATTTACTCTTACTCTCAAAGGGTAAATCTATAACATCCCAGAATTAGGTAGAAGTCTCCTGTTAAATTCCTAATTTCAGATAGTTTTAATTTTACAGTAGGACCTGAAATAATGGTGCTTCCTTGAATCAGTAATGACTTCAAGTCAATAAAATATGGTAATATAATTTCTGATACATAATAGAGGCTTAATAAATGTTTGTTTAAAGAGAATGGAGAAGGGATGAAAGGCTAATTGGGCAATAGAGTTTGCATATTTCTTAAAATAATAGTTCCTTGACCCCACAGATGTTTGAGGGGAGGAGTGTAGTTAATTGTTCTGTTAACTTTTGTTTAGATGAGAAAATGAGGAATTGGATAAGGTATATATGAGACCCTGGCAAGGTGCAAAGAGAGAGAGAAAGGCTTAATAATTGATGTATCAGTCAGAGTTCTGGCAGGAAAGAGATGGCAAACCTAGATGGATGGAATAGCACCTGCCATGGCTGTTTATGAACTGGATTAGAGCTCTGTTTGTGTAGGGTAAGGACCAAAAGCTAAAAACACCATTTTGAAAATATCTCTATGAGCTTCTGTGCATGAGAAGTGCAGCTCTGGGGTCAAGGCAACAATGATACATCCCTATGAGACATCACAGTTTTTGTAGCATCCAATCAGATAATAGTCACCTGGTAAAGTGCTATGTGAGTATAGGGAAAGATCATGTTTTAAATAGAACCAGTCTAAGGAGAAACGTTATTCCACTGAAGAAACTAGAAAGGACAGGCAATGTTTGCCCCCCAAAAAATTACTCCACATTAAGATTTATAGGTTCTAGATCTCTCAAATTTGTTCAGTCTACTTGGATTTGGGGTTGTAACTCAATGTATAGTAACTTCTATTAGTGATAAAAGAGAATGAAAAGAATATGGAGAGTTAATAGGCCTTCTAGAAAATACAGCCATTTGTTATTATGGTTCATTGTTCTGCTATATAAAAAAAATGGTTAAATGTAGGAAGGGACAAAAAAGGCTCTGGGGAAAAGGGTATACTTTTCATGGTAAGAAAATAAAGCTGTGTGTTTTCTGGTGCAAGGACAGGTTAGTTCTCCCCAAGGTATGACCCTGGCAATTTCTGGTGAAAGCCACAATCCCTAGAAATCTGGACCCATATATCAGCAGTTAGGAAAATATGTATCCCATGGTTAAAATGAGAAAGCTGTGGTCTAAGGGCATATGTAGCAATGGGACACACTCACAAAGAAGAGAGCCAGGGTCTGAGCAGCCTCAGTGAACTTGGTGTGTGAGATAAGCAATGGTCAGAAAGATGGCCAAGTCAGACTCAGAAAACCCAGGTGGAGTCATGGCAGAACAAAAGGAAACAAAATCTAAATTCACAGAAAAAACTCAGAAAGACACCAATAGCAGAAAGTAAAGCAAGGGGAGACATCCAAAACTAAGGAGGATGGTGAGAAGGGTCAGACCTTCCAGAGCCAAAGGGCAGGACAAGGTGGTAAACAACTGCCATGACAAGTAAGGAGAAAAGGAGCTATATTCTCTTTATGTTTTACCTATAGAACCTCGGGTAGTGCCTAATACAGAGTAGATACCCATTATCTTTTGGATGAATAAATAGGCCCAACAAGCTGATGTAGAGCATTGGAAACAGGTCTTCCTAGTTCAGCCAACTGAACTGGTTTAGCTATCACCTAAATCAGTGCTTCTTAAATTTTAACATGCATAAAAGCACCTGGGGGTTTTGCTTAAATGCAGATTTTGGTTGAATAAGTCTGGGATGGGACCTGGGAATATGCATTTTAACACAATTGTGACTGCTATGCTGCTGATCCACAGATCACAGTGATCCACCCCAGGATTTGAATAACAAGAGCCTTGACACAGAAGCTTGAACTAGCTTTTTGTTAAAACATAAATCAATTTCAGGAGGGAAGACTGCAAGTAGAAATAAAGAAAGCACCTGCCGGGAGTAAGGAAGTGAAGTCTAGCCAAGAATGACAGTTCTCGAGAGCAGTGATTTGAGAAATTCTCTTGTGACTGCTGACAGCTCCTAGCCCAGCAAGAGGAGACCTGAGTAGCCCAGAATTGCACATCAGGATTTTTTTGTTTTTGAGGAGGGAGGGGAGATGGAATATTTAAAATTTTTCACTCACAAGAGCCATCACAAGTCTTCATAACCTGAACAAAAATCATCACCCAATGATGGATTTCATTTCAGCACACTCCATCTGTCTTGTTGCATAAAAATAAAAGTTCAGGGTTTTGGTTTTTTTTTTTTTCAGTTAAGTATGTCACTACAGTAGAGTTTAGTGACATAAAAAGATGATATAAAAATAGAATTGATGGTGCAGCAAAAGGTAGAAATGGGGACTTTATAGACATTGCAGACAGAATTATCATATTAACTCTTTGTAGTCTCCAGTTAAATACCTGGCCCCTCCTCTGTCCTTGTACTTACTGTCCTCTATGAACTATAGCATTTGGTCTCCATTTAAGGAAAATTTGCATCATGCTTCTGTCTCTTCTAGACACCTATTGATGTGGCTGCCAAGCAACAGAACAACAACAACAACAACAAAAAGTGATGCAGCCCAACTTGCCCTATGATAAACTTCTGTGTTCTAGGGCAGTACTTTCAGAACCGTGGACAGCGGTAAACTCCTGTGGAGGCAGATCTCTTTGATTTCAGTATGGGCCTTGCAGCTATCTCCCTCTTGCCACTGTGCAGAGGACAACCATTTTTGACCTGCTCTAAGTGTCCACCTTCTCCGGTCAGTTATTTCCCCCTTCCCTATATTATAGGACTGTTCCCTACTGTGCATATACATACAAGCCAACATAGACTTTTTTCCGCCACAGGCAGGTGTTGCATATATATTCTTAGAATTAGGCATCCATATATTAAACAAGTTTTCCATGATGTATCTGTAGCTCCTAGACTGTTTCACATTGAATGCCTGCTCTGCTTCAGTATGTGTCTCTCAGCTACTGGCTGTCAACCTACACCTGTTCATGTTTATAAGTCTAGGGGATGGCCTTGAAGACTTTTAAATGAGGCACACATTAGGCTAGGATCCACAATATGTTTTATAGTAGAACAATCTTAAGGTCATGTGTGAGTAATCAGCATTCTAATTTATTGACAACTGAGCAAACTTAAGTTGCCATTCTTCCTGGTGTAGTATAGCAAATGAAACCATGTTTACAGGAGGAGATTAACTCCATTTCCTAAAATCAAAATTGGGAGCAAATAAGTGAGGTAAAAGGAGGTTCCTGAGACTGATGAAACCAGACAACAGACCACAGCCAGTGATCTGTCCTTATATGAGGCCGATGCTTACAAATAATAAACCATCTCTGAGCTACAGAGGCTCAGGAGACATGGGCTTAAGAAACTGATTGATTATAATTAGGGAAAGACACATTGGAATGTGACAGCTAAGAACATTCCTTTTTCTTTTTTCTTTTCTTTTTTTTTTTTCTTGTTTTTTTTTTTTTTTTTTTGGAGACAGGATCTGGCTTTGTTGCCCAGGCTGGAGTGCCGTGGCACAATCTCGGCTCCCTGCAACTGCAATCTCCACCTCTGGGGCTCAGGCCATTCTTTCACCTCAACCTTCTGAGTAGCTGGAACTACAGGCATGCATCACCATGCCCAGTTCATTTGTGTGTGTGTGTGTGTGTGTGTGTGTGTGTTTGTAGAGATGGGGTTTTGCCACGTTGTCCAGGCTGGTCTCGAACTCCTGAGCTCAAGCAGTCTGCCCACCATGACCTCCTAAAGTGCTGAGATTACAGGTGTGAGCCACTGTGCCTGGCCTACATTCCATTTAATGGCATAATTTTTAGGAAACATTATTACAATTTCCTCAGAATAGGATTTGTGGACTAAAAGTGTCATGTGGAAGATTCTCTGAAGCTGGCCCTAAAAGCTGCAATATCTGAAGGATAATGACCTAGAGGATATCTGACATGGTAGCATTAAGAGAAGCAAGAGAGGGCTGGGCATGGTGGCTCATGCTTGTAATCCCAGTGCTTTGGGAGACTTAGGCAGGAGGATTGCTTGAGGACAGGAGTTCAAGACCAGCCTGGGCAATATAGCAAGGTCCTGTCTCTACAAAAAAAAAAAAGTTTTAATTAGCCAGGTGTGGTAATTCACATCTGTAGTCCCAGCTACTCCAGAGGCTGAGGCAAGAGGATCACTTGAGCCCAGGAGTTTGAGGCTGCAGTGAGCCATGACTGTGACACTGCACTCTAGCCTGGATGACAGTAACAGACCCTGTATAAAAAAGAATTTAAAAAGAGTAAATGACCAAAGGAAAGGCACAGTGAGGTGGAACATTGTCACTGGCAGTTATAAGGAAGAGGAACTCCATGGGTCTCAGAGTCAAAGGAAGAAATGAGGGCGTATTTACCCAGTAATGGTTCTAAGTCAAGGTCAACCCAATCAACTTTGAACTTGGGTCTTAATTTTTCCTCCATGCTGGTTTTTGCTTTTTTTGGATACAGGAGCCTTCCTACTCATCATGGAAATAACAGACAAAAGCCACTTGATGATGGTGTATGAATTTCCTACTGCTACTGTAACAAAATCACCACAAAATTGGTGGCTTAAAGCAATGAAAATTTATTATCTTAGAGTTCTGGAGATTAGAAACCCAAAATTAGTCTCTCTAGGCTAAAACAGGTGTCAGCAGAGCTGCATTCCTCTAGAGACTCTAGGAAAGAATCAATTGCTGTGACTTTTCTAGCTGCTTGAGGCTACCTGCATTTCTTAGCCTGTGACCCCCTTCTAGCAATCACAGCACCCTGACCTCTGCTTCCATTATTGCATCTCTTGCTTTGATTCTTACTCACCTGCCCTCTATTATAAGGACTCTTGTAATTATATTGGGCCCACCTGGATAATCTGGGATTCTCTTCTTGTCTCAAAATACTTAATTACATTTGTTAAGTTCTTTTTGCTATTTAAAGGAACATATCCACAGGTCCCAGGGATAAGGGTATGGACATATTTGAGGAACCATTATTCTGCCTACCATCAGCAGTGTCTTCACTGAAGGACAAAAGGTTAGCATTTATCTATGCTGAACATGGTGAGTGACTTAGGACCCAATGAGCTCAAGGAAAATGGCTCACCGTTCCAAAAGTAAAAAGATTTACTGTAGCCTAGTTTGTCAATTTAAAACCTTTAAACACTTAACATCACTTCTTGCTTCAAGAAACTCTCTCCTTAAGTCATTTTTTTGCAATACATCATCATTATTTTTTAAATTAACCAAACAATTGTAGCAATTTTTGTGTTTTGAAAACAGGAACATGATAGTTGGGTTCTCTCCCAGAAACCTTTTACATTTCTTTTTACCTATGAGTGTTATGAAAATCATCTCCAACATATGCAACCATTGCAGCACACTTGCATGCTGCTGTGTCCTGGCTAAAACTCTCCTGGGATGCTCACACCCAAGAGAGCATGGCAGAATGGCCACTCACTACTTTTGCCCTAATTAGAGGAGGATTTTGTTGCAAGGCAGGGGTTTACACCTACAAAACTTCAGACAGAAATGCTAATCAGAGACTGAAGACATCACTTCTCCTGCAATCACAGTCAAGTCCTGTAAATTCTACCTCCTTAATCTCTTTCCATCCCTCCCCTCTTTCCTCTCCAACCTCATGCCTTTTCTCAAGGAAGTGTGACACATTGCAGGGATTCCCCAGAATGACTTGATCCTATTAACCATCTAGGGTGTGTATTAAACATGCTAATTCCTAGGCAGTTAGCTTAAAATTATTATTCTAAGTCTTGGCAAGGGCTTTGGAATCTAAATATGTAATAAATACGCCAAAGTGACTCTTAATATTAGGCTAAGATGGGCAAAACTGACATGATGAAATAGGACAGGCTTAGAAATCAGGCACACCTTTGAACATTTTTCCAGCCAATGAACTTGGAAAAGTTACTTAGCTACTCTGATCCTGTACAATGAAGAGTTCACTGGTTGTTTGGAGAGTTGAATGGAATCATGTGTGCATTTCACCGCACACAAAGCCCAGAGTTCAATAATTGTGAATTATCTTCTCTTACCATCCTTCATGTCTCTCCCCATATTATAATACCTGTCATATTATAGTTTTCACAGCTGAGGGATGCTGACTGACTCTGCAAATGTCACGCAAAGACAACCAGACACACTTGTCTAAGTCCTCTGCCAGGACCTTCCCTATTTGTCCAGTTGTCAACTTCATCATGTAATTACACAGGCTTTCAGAGCTCTCCCTGCTACACAGCTCCCTCTCATTCACAAGAAAATGTCCCCTTTCTTCAGAGCACCCAATTGCACAAAAAAAGCTAATCACCTCCCACAGCTGTGTCAACTGTTGTTCTGGGAAATGTCTCCAGTAAGTGACTGACTTTTTTTCTGCAAGGGAAAAAAAAGCTTGATAATTTTACTACCCAGAAGGTTGAGATTACAAATGGATCTTGGACATGGGTCCTGCTAGCCAGAGAGTTCCTGTAAACATTTTCAAGGTCTCCCTGCAGCAGAGCAACCACAGAAATGCATGTCACATGCCACATGCTGCATGCTACTGTAAAACACATATTTGGCAACTGCTGTGGGACTAGCTATATTTTAAAGACGTCTCCATTTTCCTTTTGGCAGTTTTAGGCTCAACATAAACTGGGAAGCAATTCTATTTTTTAGTGGCTTCAAAGAATCTTGGGAGTATATTGTGACTCATGCTCTATTTTATCCTCCTTTCTCTTTACTATTTGTCCCAACCCTCTTTTCCTCCTTCAGGTGATGACAGTGGGTTCAGAATAACAATTAGGTTCTTTACTAGAGATTATTAGAGACAATTTTTGCCCAAACTATTGTGATCATTTTTTTTTCTATATCCCCCACTTCTGACAAAGTGTCAAAGTTCCCAGACCACCAGTATCAACTGAACACTTGTAAGAGATGCAAATTCTTGGGCTACACCCAAGACATACTGAGGCCTGGAAATCTGCATTTTAAAAGCGTAGTTGATTCAGTTTGAGATTTATTGCATTATACTCATTTTTTTCTATGAACTGTCTCCTAAAAGCAACCTCACCATTATTCAAGTTTTAATAGCTTAGAATACTGCTGATCTAGCTATATAATGCTTAGAAATCCTCTATGCCAACTTACTTCATTTTAATTCTCTTTTCCCTCTTATTTTCTTCTCCCCATCCCCATGAACATCAAGTAAATATGTCATTCTCCTTCTTCTCTCAAACTTTGAATTATAATAAAGTCAATAAACTGGAAGTCACCTGAGAGATCACCTAAGCCAAGGCTACCAGTGATGTCATCTCTATTGTGAGAGTTGTGAGCCATTGATTGTAGGACTAGCCATTAATAGCTGACTACCATGTTGAGCAGTATTCTAAAGTCATGTCCAAGTTTAGTGAGTAAAGGCTCCATGAAAGATTGTTGATATGCATTATGAAGCTTATAAAAGAGAAGGTATCAGCATAAGTACTCCATAAAAGCCTCAACTGACGTGGACCACAATGGTTTCATTTTATAGTTGAGGAGACTGAGAGCCCAGAGAAATGAAGTGACTTGTTTAAAGTCACACAGCTGGTAAGTGGTAGAGCTTCAACTTAAAGCCAGAAATTACGTCTCTTACTCTTCCCAGAATACCTCCTGTTCTTTCCCTTTGCTCCTCCTTCTTCTCTCCATTGCTCTGTCTCTTGGCACTCCATCACTATTTTCACCCTTGTAGCTTTTTGCCAGCAATTAACATATTAACTATCTATCTATCTATCATAAAGGTTCATGTCCCATGAATCTCCCTTGTAAATCTCTCTTACCATGTGAAAGTGAGCATTGCCTTTTTTCTTCTTTCTTTTTCTTTCTTTCTTTCTTTCTTTCTTTCTTTCTTTCTTTCTTTCTTTTGATCAGCAATTTTTTTTGGAAACATACTAAGGTCAGTCATTTTATAAACACTAGGAATACAGCAGTTAATAAAACAGACAAAAATCTCTCCTCCCTCATAGTTCTTGAATCCTGGTAAGAGAGACAGACAGAAACAAATAATTAAGCAGATACATGGCTTGTCAGATGGTGATAAGAAAAATAAAGTGGACAAGATAAAGAAATAAAGCAGAGAGGAATGCAATTTTCAATAGGATGGTTAAGGAAAACTTCTTAAGAAGGTGACATATTAGCACAAACCAGAAGGAAAGAAGGGAGAAAACCGTGCCAAAATCTGTGGAAAAAGGATTTGGGGGAGAGCAAATGCAAGTACAAAGTCTCTGACTTGGGCACATTCTAGACAAATTTGAGAAACAGTAAGAAGGCCACCATATATGGGACAGAATGAATGAAGAGGAGGATGGTAGGTGATGTTGTTGGGTAATTTATGGTGGGCTTAATCATGTGAGACCTTGTACACCATCATAGGGACTTAGGATCTTTCCAGTCCTCTGTGGTTGTCCTTTCCTAAGGTCTTCAAACTAGAGATCCTTATCTGCCTCCCTATATTAACTACAATCATATCCCCTTCCCCAACAATTGCTCCCTTGCAAGCACTCTCTGTTTGACCAGGTCATTTTCCTCCTACTCTATGGGCAATGACTTTACAACTTTGTCCACAATATTTTCTACCTGTTCACCTGCCACACTGTTCTTCAAACCTGACATCATATTACCTTCCGTAAAACCTTCCACAATATCCCGAGACTAACACCCCATGAATACAGATTGTCCTTAAACCTTGGGTTACACACAAGCCCTAAAACATGAACCACTCTATGTTGCTCAGTCAGCCGGTAGTCATGGGCCAGTGCTGTCTCTCTCCTTGGGAATAGGGACTTCTGTTTCCCACCTCAACAGTGTATGCTCTATGAACACACATGGCTCCGATCGATATGCCAGGCACTGTAAAATGCCTTCTGTAACAAATACTTCAGGCTTGAACACCTAATCTTGAGTGGTAATGGAACAGGTTTTTGGAAGTTCAGAGCAAATGCAGAGAAAACACAGTCTACCTTAAACTGTACTTTCTTTCCACAAATATTCTAGAAATGCTGCAAGAAAGCCCCAATACTATGGAACATATAGGTAGAAAACTGAAGGACTAATACAATTTCCAGTAGTCTGCAATATAGTAAGCAAGAAAATGAGTTGTGTTCACAGTTAATAATAATAATGTATTGTATACTTCAAAATTGGTAAAAGAATAGATTTGTAGCATTCTCACCACAAAAATGTTGTAAGTTGGTGAGGTGATGAATATGTTGCTTAGCTTGATTGAGTCTTTCTACAATGTATGCATAGATCAAACTATCACAATATACCTCATAAATGTACACAATTATTATTTGTCAATTAAAAATACATTTAAAATGAGTTAAGCATCCCTTTCTATGCTTTTAGAGCTGCCTCTGCCTCCCAAACTACCCCAGCATTCACTCCCCTACACCCTGGGTAGTCAGCCAAAGTCTCCCACTAGGAATCCCTTCAGACATTCACTACATCTCCAGTAGTTATCTTGTACGCAATTCCAAAGTGATGTCTCCCATACCCTAACCTCACCTGCTCATGCACACTAAATTGTAAGTTTCTGGAAAACAGGTACCACATCTTCTTATCTGTGTGCCTTCAGCATTTAACACAGTATCTGTTACACATCTGCCCTGGAAATGGAGTACATATGAATGAAGGAATTAATGAATGAATGAATGACTTGACTGGTGGTGAGTTAATAGTAGTATTGAACAGAACCTTCTGAAGAAAATGGTCACAGTGACCAAGCAAAGACTCAGAATTAAAGTCTTTCACCCCATGGAAAAAATGGTTTGTTGGAAATAAAGTTACCACCATCCAAATGGACCCCATATATAACCCAATGGAAATTATGACTTAATTTGAAGAGAATTCCTATAATGGCAACATGTTGTGCAGAAAACTGAAGATACAAAAAAGACTTTGTCCTTAAGGATGGGCCTCTGCTATAGCACAGGGAGTGTGTCATGGGATGAAAGTGAGAGTTATGATAAAGATCAGCATTTCTATTGCAAATTTTAGTCTACACATTGTTTTCAAATAAATTATTTATTGAAAAGGCATCTGTATTAGAAGTCAGAGTATCTGAGTTTCCAAAAAAGGGGCCTCACCTCCAAACTTTAGCTTCTTCACCTGTAAAATGATAATATCTCGACCCATCTGTCTGGGTTGTTGGGAGGATGAAATAAGAAAGAGATGTGACGGCATTAGAGCTATTAGAAACAACCCCACAAAATAAGTGATTGACTAGGTCAGTAAGATGAAATTTTTACTGCCTCTGAGCTAGGAGCAGGCAGAGCAAGGCTTTAAAAGCAATACTATCATGAATAAATTGTGTGGTGTTGGTTAAGTAATCTCCCCTTCCACAACCTCAGTCTTCTGATCCTTAAAATTAGAGGGTAAGAGTGGAATGATCCCCAAATTACCACTGAATCTAAGATATGATTCCTAAGTCCAAATGGAGAAAAGGCAAGGTAAGTTCCCATTTAATGAATCAAAGAAGACCAGCTTCCTTGGGGCATTCATCAGAACAGAGCTCAGGTCCTATAAATCTACCTCACACAAGTGACAATCGGAAGCACATTGTCCTCTAGCCTATGCTACAGCTGTGCTTGTTAGCAGCATGTCCCTAGCCCTTATTATCCCTGATGGATCTGGACCATTTGGCCAAAGCCTTACAGGGATTGCCAGACCTAATAGTTATTTATAGGTGCAGTTCATCAAAGGCTTTGAGCTTTCCTTTGTGGTAAGAGCTGATCTCCTTGACTCTCCCTCTATACCTTTTTCTTTTATGTTCTGTCTGTTCTTTAATTCCTTGCATTTTTATGTGCTTTCAGTTCTGATTAATTCAAAGCTGTACAGATTTTACCATACTGATTCATCAGTTGGGAGTGATCAACAAGAGGAGGAGAGAAATACTATACCAATTCAGCACATAGAAAACTTGAGCTCAGAGACCTGAAGTGAAGGTTTGAGGGTAATGGGACCAAGAATCATCATCTATGTGCCAAATCTGTCACTAGGGACTTTTCATAGGCGTTTATGTTGGTTAGGCTATTTTTATCCAAAGGAATTTGGGTGACCTCTAGTTTGGGAAGATTTTGTAAGAATTCACCTGAAAAAATTGGAAAGACAGGAAATCTGACCACACTCCCAGGATTTCAGGAAGAGCTGCACAGTCAGGGCTCATAGGCCTTATTAAATAGCTCAGACTCAGAAAATCTTTCAGAATTCAGAGCAGCCCTAACAACTGGGTCATCCGGTTAACCTCCTAGGCAGCAGAGGTTCACATTTTTGCTCACGCTATACCATTATGGCAACTCAGCTATCACATTGTTTTCACTCTTCTCTAGTTCCTACTCCCACAGTGAACTGCTTTATTCTTTTCTCTGTCTCAAGTTCTGATTGGTTCAGTTACTCTCCATTGTTTATGATGAGTAAAACTTCTACAGCAAGTCACCTCATAGGCTCTGGTCAATGTACAGCTTGGCTGTCCTTAAACAAGGTACCCATTTCTTGTCTTTCATCTGTGGCCAGGGGAGCACGGGCATAAGACACCATTATAGCAAGTTACATGGAGAGAACCCCTCAGAAGGGGTCTATGGGGGGGTGGGTAGCAAATGTTCTTTTTTTTTTTTTTTTTTTTTTTTTTTTTTTGTGTGTGTGAGATGGGATTTTGCTCTTGTTGCCCAGGCTGGAGTGCAGTGGCGCCATCTCAGCTCACTGCAACCTCCGCCTCCCAGGTTCAGGCGATTCTCCTGCCTCAGCCTCCCAAGTAGCTGGGATTACAGGCATGCAGATGTTCTAAAGCCTAGACTGCCCAGTAAAGTGTTCAAAGTCAGCATCATAATAGAGCCTGAGATGCCTGTGTAAACTAAACTTCTCTTCCTATAAAAAGCCTATGATATAGAAAAATAATTTCCAACTCAAAAAGCAAATAAACCAAGGTTTTAAGAACACTTTGATGCACCATGTTATTATTTTACAATTCATTCTATACCACTCTATTATTCATTGACTAAGGGTTCTTCAATTAGTGAGGTTCCTAATGTGTTAAAATACAATTTACTTTATCAAAATGTAGGGGTCGCATAACTTCTAAGCATCATCTGGTAGAATGAAGTACACATGTTCAAGGTTGCATTTTATTTAACTAGTGGTATTGCTATGGTATTATTTTTTGTGATAATCTGTTGCAGAACTGAGTGCTTTAGATACATTCCATGAGACCAGGGCTCTTCTGTGAGCTGGAGACCTAAATTCTATTTACAATGGTGTCACGTCTCTGAGGAAAATAATGTTCCGAATTTCAAACACCCAGTTTACCATAGGAACATCCACGGTATAATGGTTTAAATATTGAAAATTAATGCAGTTTTACTCCACAAATCTTCTCATATCACCTGACACCAGCACCTTTGAATCAGCTGCCTTCAGCAAACATTTTTAAAGGCTCTACTCATCACAGCCATCTTATGGCATTTGATTCTCTCCGTCTCTTAGTAAATAGTGCAGATATGAGGGAAAGGAAACTGTATATTTGTCTAAGACAGTGGTTCTCAAACCATGTCCTAGGAATAGCATATCATCATCTGAGATTGTTCAAAATGCAGATCCTCGGGCCTTAGCCCAAACTTACTGAATCACAACCTTTGTGGGTGGGTCCAGAAATCTGTGTTTTAGTAAGCCCCCCAGGTGATTTATGTGCATACTAAAGTTTAAGAATAGTGATCTAAGATACTTGTGTGAGCTTCCTAAGACCCCTGGGAGACTCTATTTCCCCTGAGAACAATGCAGTGTACCCATAACTTGACTAAGAACAAGAGTATTAAAAACAAGATATTAACATATTTTGAACAGGGTATTAAGATATTAAGAACAAGCATTAAGAACAAGGTAACTATTGTATCTCTAGTTAGTTCTGAGCGAGGGTCAAATCTGGGAGGAAGCCTACCTAAGGATGAATGCCATATACATTGGTTCTCTTTCACCATTCTCTGTCCTTCCCTTCTGCTTCAGCAGACTGCCCCCCACCCCACCTCATGCGTAATCTCCTTCAGTTTCCTGCATAGAATTTTTCTCCTCCTTCTTCTGTCAACCCAAAGTTCACATTTCCTTTCAAACCTACTTCAAAAATGACTCCCTACAGGAAACGGTGTATATTTTCTCTCAATTACATCCCTTAAGCATTTATTAAACAACTACTTTTTTTCCTGGCACAAGTTACAGAGACAAATGAGTATCAGACACTGTTCTCATGTCCAATAAGGACGCACAACAAATCACCCCTCTCCTTTGCTTTCACTCAAACCCTTCTCTGCACTTCCTAGTAAGTTATCACATAATTTCACTTTGGTTTTCACCTTCTTCCAGCATATATTTGTCTTCCCTGCTGGATGACAAGTTTCTTGAGGGCAGTGACCATAATTTTAAACTTATTTGTACATAGTATGTTTCCTAATAGCCTACTGAGCACATGCTGGGGACATGTTGTTGGGTTTAATGAATTAGATCACAAAACAATAGTATAGACATGTGCAGAATGGATTCTATACCTTCACACTAAGTCTCACTGTCTTTTATTTCTCTGCCTTTTGATCTACCCTTTACCCAGTGACTTGGGCTATAAACCAAAAAAATCCTCAAGACAACTCATTTGCCTAAAAGTGGATTCATGTTTCTCTATGCTGGGATGTTGAGGAATCCAAACAGTGCCAGGCTAGCCACTGGGCCAAATGACAATCCACCAAACTCTTAATTAAGTTTAAAAATAAATCTTAAATACTGTTCTTTGGTATCCCCTTTTTTTGTTGGAATGATGTTTGGGCTTAAAAAAAATATCTTATAGAATCCTGACTCAGGGCCAAAGGACGAATTGGATGCCATCAATTAGTGGAATTAGAAAGAACCTGACAAATAAATGACCTGTACATGACCAGAAAGATACAAAGGGGAGTGATGGTCTGTTTGGCAGTGATGAGGTGTCCAAATTTTTCAGCTGAACTTGGTTACATGCCAAGCTGTATTCTCCAAGAGTAGCTGCCTAAAGGTTGCTTACAAATTCCCTTTTGACTCACATGCCAAAGCAATACTTACGTTTACAGAGCACATACCTGCCTGCCAAGGCTGCTATTTGCAAATATGAACAACATTTTGCAAGGCTTATATTTGCCAATTTGCTCCTCTTTATAGCTCAAAGCTGCAGAGAGCATTATAAAAACTAAACTAGGTAAACACAGAAAGAGAAGAAGACAAGATTCCTGTGGTTCTCTTGGCAACTCATGCTGAGAAAATCATCACCATTTTATCCATAGGATGTTGGGGTCTTGAGTCATCAGAAGACTTTGGTACCTGCTACCTGATCTTGGGGCTTTAGTGAAGCCACAAGAAACTAGAAGGACTTGCCATGATGAAAAACGTATGGCTTTGTGAAAAAGAGAGATGGGCTGGTAATCTCACTTAGGCTCACTAATGTTGTCAGCAGGAGGAAGAACCTCTGGTAAGAAAAAGCAGCTGAACTATAGGACCTAGAATTGCTAAAACTATTCACTAATTAGCAGCCTCAGATATACTCTGTTTTCAAGGTAACTTAACTCTGACCCAACCATGGACTCCTCTGGGTACTCTGTGGCCAAGCTGTGACAAGACCAGATCATTCAAACTGAATGTCACTGAAAGACAGGAGAAAACAAAGAGAAAATAAATCTTGGAGTTGTATGAAACTAGAATGATCTTATTTACAAGATATGATTTCCGCTTCAGGGCTTGCAGTTCTGCACCAGTGACTAAGGTAATGACGTTCAGGTGGTTCTTTTCCTCCTTGCACACATCCTACCATCAGTGTGTTCTAGACATACATGCCTCCTGACTCAGCAGACTGGAGACCAACAATAGGAAATAGGTTTTAATTTTATTTTTCAGCTGTGATCAATAGACAACAACTAACTGCCATGCTGGACTGAGGAGGAGTCTAAGGTAGGTTTTATCTCAGCTCAGTGAGGAAATTATATGATGGATTAGTGATGTTTTACATGGATGAAGGTAAGAGGATAAAGAGGGAGTAATCAAGGGATGAATGATAATGCCTAGACCAGTATTTGCCATCCTAGTCTAGATCTAAGAGAGAGATGTCAAGAGAGAGAGGTACAGGATCCTGTCTTTCACCACTCTATGGATCTGATTCCCCTTCCATGACAAATATGTGAATTAAGGCCTCCTCACTTCAGAGAAAACCTTACCTAACCACAGGGGACCAATTTCCATGTGCAACCATGTTAGACTATTACATAGTAGCTTCAGTATTCACACAAAAGAAACACAGTAGGGATGTCATATCTTTCCATTAGCCATTTTACTTTTTTTCTTTTTTTTTTTTTTTTTTTTTTTCTTGTTTTGACACATAATCTCACTCTGTTGCCAAGGCTGAAGTGCGGTGGCTCAGTCTTAGCTCACTGCAACCTCCACCTCCCGGGTTCAAGTGATTCTTCTGCCTCAGCCTCCTGAGTAGCTAGGATTACAGGGGCCCGCTACCACGCCTGGCTAATTTTCATATTTCTAGTAGAGATGGGGTTTCACCATGTTGGTCTTGAACTCCTGACCTCAAGTGATCTGCCTGCCTCGGCCTCCCAAAATGCTGAGATTACAGGCATAAGCCACCACACCCAGCCCATTTTTCTTCCTGGAATGAATTGTGACAGTTATCTTAGTCTTCCTTTTGGCCACACAAAACCTGGAGTTTCTGAAGTTACAAATAGCTATCACAGGCAAAGAAGCTAACCCTTCTGGGTCACTGTAAGCTTTGCCAAACAGTCTGTACTTGGAGAGAAAACCTGACTTGGGCTCATTTACCATTGCTTATGGTGAAGTTTATAGGCATTTCTCATTTCTGACAAGCTGAGAGAGGAGAAAGAGTTACAAAATAACTTCAGTAAGGGGAAACTATTGCAGGAGAGTGCAAATTGCTAGTTTTAAATACAAATGTCAGAAGAAAGACTAAGTGAAAGCAGGGGCTGATATACAAAGGAAAACAATTATGAATGGGGAAGACCTAAAAAAAAGAAAGACATTCCAGATCAAGAGGAATGAAGAAGTCCTCCATATGCCCACACAAAGGACATTGGTTAAGGATCATGCTAGACAGGAAGATTGGACTGAATCTCAAGGTGTAGCAACCAGCTTATTTAAATAAGTAAGTCCAACACTTATAGGGACTTTAGATCTAAACAACCAAGAGCAACAATCAAGACAGGGAAGTGCTGAAACATCACAAGTCAACCTCCATATTCCACATGTAGCCCAATGACAAGCATTTATTCAGTATGATTGATTACCCTGCAGTTTACTTTATCAATCAGTCATGAACTGCTGATGGCAAATAGTGATAAATTTAATGGTCCTTAGCATTCAGCTATTAAATTGATGGCACAGTCATATCAGTATTGATGAATATGGACCTTCTTCATCAAGGATAATTTAGATCGATAAGTGTAATGGGCTATCTCATTCTCCTTTGGCCAACACATTATTCATATTGTTACAGGCAATGAATCTATTAGTAAATGAGGAATGAATATATTTTGTTTTGTGTTTTTTACAAAAAGGCTCCTGATAAATGCTGATCATAAGAAAACAGGACTTTTATATCACAGACATAAAGGTTAAAGAAAATGTGAGCTCACCATAAAAGTTGCTGAAATGGAAAATTAAGATGGATTCTGAAGAGGTAACCTGCACCCAACTGTGGCCTCTCCAGGAGGAGCCTTTGAATTGTCCTGTTCACCTGCCTAGAATGCTCTTGTCTTCCATCCACTCCCCGTACACTGGGATGACTCCATTCCTCCATCAGTCATTGTTTTAGATGGCATGTCTTCCAAGAAGTCTTCCCTGACCTTCTGGACTGAGTAGGATGCCAATCTTAGGTGAGGCCCTCCAGAAGCAACCCTGAAATAAGGATTCATGTGAAAGTGTTTCCAGAAATAACTGATAGGAGAGTGGAAAATTAGGACCAGAGAGGAGAAGGAGGCAAGCAAAAGTAGGATATAAAGCAAAATCTCAGGAGAATTTTGGCTCAATCCTGCCAGGGATATCTAAAAGCAGTGTAGTCACATCTGAGAGTTGTCTCAATCAACAACAACATTTAAACCTTGATGTATCTCAGTCACTGGTAAGGATTTCTCCAAGCACTTCCAGGACTGCACACTCAAGGAGAACAATCTAGCAGCTGCAAGACAGCCCTCCAACAAAGAGGCTGAGGTGCTGAGTGTTGAGAGAGAAAAGACATCAGGAATTCTGGTGTGCCTCAAAATGGTAAAGGAATTCAATGTGACATGAGTAGGACATATTGATAGTATCTGCTACACTGGCCTTGCAAAGTGTTCCTGTAGTACCCTGAAGACTCTCTAAGATAACATTTACCATGCTGCATTGTAATTGCTTAGTTACTTACCTGTCTTTCTTGCTAGATTATAGGCTTTGTGATGGCAAAGGGAATGGCTACCTTGTTCATCATTTCATCTACAGTGACTAGCACAGTACCTAGCCCATGGTTAGTATTCAAAAAATATTTATGAAAAGAGGGAAAAAGGAAAGGAGAGGGGGAAGTTGGTTTGGTGGAAGTATTATACTAGTGTAATATATTACAACTCAAACAAAAATGAATCTTTGTAAAACATTCTTAAAGGAATTATGCAAACCTACTTTACTCATTCTGAGCATGAAAATCTTGGCTCCAAAAGTTGGATATTGTCCATGCAGCCTAAGAGTTCATTTGTAACAGTCCAGTCGGAGCTCTTATATCAACTAGATGAGGGGAGAATAATAAAATTCCTGGTCTGGAATGAAAGCTATAATCATTTTACTCTATGGTCAACCTGAACAAACACAAATATGGCAACAATAACGTTAATATTAATTCCCAGCTTGTTTTTATTAAATGTTCTTGAAAATTCTTAGCTAATACGGGCTAGAGAACCAGCTCCATTCCAATCACATCTAGATTGTGTTTTAATCTTTCATTATTTCCTTACATGTATCACTTAACATGTATTTTTTTAAAAACTAAATTCTCAGTGGCTTAGTAAAATGAAGATGTGTTTCTCAGTAAAAAAAAAAAAAATATATATATATATATATATATATATATATATATAATCAAGTTTTTCTTGGGCAGCCTTCATACAGTGATTCAGGCATCCTGGTTTTAAACACCTGTGGCTGTATCATCCCACCTTCTTTGAAAGCCTAAAGTCTCATACCTCCAACTAGTGGATAGGAAAAGAGAATGGAGAAAGCACACCTCATTCTTAACTACTTGAGTCCAGAGGTGAAACACATCGCATTCCCTTGATGGTGTCTAGTTAAATGGCTAGGAAATGTACCCATCCATCAACAACCCTACACTGTGGAAAGCACAAATATTTTGTGGATAGCTAACCATATCGGTCATTCAACAATTACTTGTAAAGCACCTAAAATACACAAAGTTCTTTGTTAGCTGTTGGGAATAAAATGGTTAGTTAAACAGAAGTGGTTGCAGCCCCATAGAACTAGCTTACAGTTTTGGGGGTAAATATACATTAATCAAGTAATCATGAAAACATATGATCCCAAATGTGCAATAAAGGAAAAGTACAGGGATAGAATAAAGTTTATAACAAGCTAGATCTAGCCTGAGTACCTGAGAAAGGAATATTTGGCTTGATATCTGAAATTTGAGGAGGATTATCTAGAAAAGTTGGAGAGAAAAACATTCCAGGCAGAAGGAGGAGCATGTGCCAAGGCCCTGACACAAGTAGGAAAGAATGCCTGTGTGGTTGAAGCCTGACAGTGAGAGGGAAAGTAGGGGATGTCAGGGGGATGGGGGAGTGTTGTGGAATGAGGCTAGAGAAGTAGGCAGAGACCTTCAGGGCTCTACAAGCTATGGTAGAGATTTTAGACTTCTTCCTAATTCTGTTGATTCGTACTGTGTGTTTACTATACCCTTCTAGTCATACATTGGTTTATGAAGGTTGTTTATATACATATACTCATACAAACCTTCACTGTTCTTGCCCTTCCTCTCAGTTCTCCACTGTTATCAACCTCCTAGAGTATCCTTTCTTTAAGGCCAGTGGATTTCAATGAAAATTATCTTCCTCACCATGGCTCCATTTCAGCAGTCATAACCAACACTGTGCAGTGCCCCAGGCACACTATGTGTTCTCATACCTCAGTACACTTAGCACACACTTGCTGTTCCTTGTACCTAGAAGATTCATATCCTGTCATACTTCAGGCTTAATTGCATTCATCCTTCACCACTCAGCTTCCCCACTCAGTTCTACTGCAAGTCCTTCACTGGCTTTCCTCAAACTCCTGACTCAGTCAGATGCATCCACTCCAAACCCACCGTACTCCACATTAAAGGCACCACTAGCATAGCACTTATTAAATTGTGTAGTTGGTTTATTTGAACTGACTTTCCCTACTATGTTCCAAGTTCTTAAAGAAAGGGATAGTTTTAATTTTCATTTTCATATTACTGGTGTCTTGCCATGATTTTATACATAGTAGGTACTCAAAAGATAGTATTAATTGAATGAAAAAAATTATCAAATTTCTTTCACAAGACACTAATCTCACTATGAGTTTTACCTAAATTCACATACATAAACAAGTTACTTTCTTGACAAATTCAGTTGGGGAAGATTGTATATTATGCATAATCTTATCAATTATTGACAATGTAGTAGATGTATAGAATACAAAATTTAAGGAAGCAGTTGCTATCAGCTTAATACAAGTGCTAACCCTGCACTTGCAATGCCCTGAGAATGACTGCTTTCTTAAATTGTGTGTCTTTGGTGGCTGGTTTACCTCCTCCTAGTAATAGGCATTGCACATCGGCATTTCAAAGGCTCTGAGAGTTTCTGCAATATCAAATATGGTTTAACTTCTGTTATCTCAGGATAATCCAAATGTATTGGAGGATCCAGCCCTTTTTAATTTTTCATTAATACCTATTAACCTCCCATAGTACTGATGCTCTTTGAAATGAACTTTTAAAATGCTTTGCCACTATATAGATGAATACATTTTGATGTCTGCTTTTTCAGAAATGATAACCTTTATGTAGAAAATGGAATTTAGATAGAAACTTGGGTCCATTTATCAAAAACTACCTTTGAAAATACATTGAATGTTATGATAGCTAGAAGAAATTTCTAGTTAGGTTCCAAAAATGTTGCTGGCCTCTCAAAGTAGTTATAGATGAGACCACTTTAAAAGGAGGGCCATTCCATCAGTGAGTGAATGGGTTTACACTTCCAGGTAAAGAAGATCTGTTTTATCTCTCCAAAGACAAATAAAGCTATTGGTCTTTCCAATGATGGGATGAAATGAGAAGAAAAGTTCAATTACTTGGGAAATAAGCCTGATAGGATAGGTCAGTGGCCCTGCTTAACACTGTCAAAATCTCAGCTCTCTGCTTGTCCATCTTGCAAATGTGTGCCTGACTCCATCTCGGTGGAAAGAATAGGATGTCTTCCTGGCTGACTCAAAGAACCAAGTCATTTTATCTCCCAGAAAAGTGATCTACCCAAAAGTCTATAATTATTATTGTTTAGAAGAAGAAAATTGATTCTCTTCGACAAACAGAGTTTCAGTGGTAGCAATGTTAGGCTAACAGCTTAGTACAAATTTTTGATTTTCTCGTTTCATCAAGGAACTTCCAAACTGTTTTTCTCACACTAAATAACTAAGCATCATAACTCAATGAGGAAAAGATTGGCCAGGAATGGCTGAATCTATGCAGAAAGGCTAAGTGATGTAGAAAATAAGCTTCTGGGGACCAAAAGAAATCACATCACAAATAACTAAACAAAATTTCAGGGAAAAAGAGAAATATTATATTATCTTAAACTTGGTTTCTAGATATTTAGAGGGTGGCTGGAGTAAGTCTACATAAGGTTCCAGCCAGCAGCCAGTTCTGGAGTGAGGAGAAGCCAGGATCCAGACCCAGGTCAGATGTGATAGTTGCCCAATGGAGCCAAGAGTGAGAGAATTCCAAGGATTGGCAAGGCTCTAAAATGTCCTGATGATTTTGTGCTCAAGGATAAGCTAGACATTTAGCCCAAGTAACCCAAAGAAATGTTGTGGACACTAGACCAGAGCAGGGATCAAGACCAATGGTAGTGATAAAACGGAGGGTACAGAACCATGTGTGTGAATCTGGCTAGATGTCTGAGTGTCTTTTCATTGTCTAAGGGTGGTCAGTCCAATCTATTATAAACACCCAGAATTGGCTTGGACACAGCAGTAGCAAAACTGTTTTGTGTGGATCATTCACGTATGATGGGTTAGGAGTAGCTAATTTCTCCATGCTTTTGGGATCTGTATTGTTCTCTTATTCTAAAACAAAATTTCAAGTCCTGAACACCTATGATGGTTGCAATAGGCAATAATTAAACAAGAGAAGCAAGTAAATGAGTTAGAAATACATTGTAATTAGGTTGCCTGGCTGTGCCAAGACTTCCTCCTGTCTGTCAGTAAATCCCACATTGCCCATTTGTGGTTTCCAGACTGATTAAGCCATACAAATGGAATCATCTGTTCTTTTCTGGTCTTCAAGCTCCTTTCCCTCCTCAGGGATCCAACGGAAGGTTGCCTCCAGGCATCAAATTACAGCAATCAATAAACGACCATGAGTAGCATGGCTCATTTAGAAACAGAGACACAGGCATTTTGCTAGAAGAAACAATGATTACCTCTCAAGGCTTCAGAGAATTATGGTACTTATTAGAAGTCAAAGAATGTGAGACCTTTCATGTCCAAATATTAAACTATTCCTTGGCCCTCAACCCTGTTCTTGCTGTGATTAACATGTAGGTGAATGGTATGCTCAATGACACAAACCAAAAGTTTGAGGAGTAATCTTTAATTTCTTCTTCCTCCTTTTCTTCTCCCTCAACTCCAACATCTACATAGATACTGAGACTTACAGTTTTTACTTCCTTAATATCTTTATAATCTTTCCAATGTCACAGATTTACCTGAAACTCTCATTGGACTTCTATTTCCCTCCCCACTTCATCCATTCTCTACTTAATAGCCTGAGTGATATTTCTAAATTGCTACTCTGATCATGTCATTTCACTGTTTAAAACATTTCACACTGAATTGCCTGCAGAGGGTTACTCTGACCAAAGAATTCTATGGAATTCTTTGGAATGCTCTAGTAAATACTGGGGTGGATTGACTTTATAAAAATAGTGAAATATGTAGATTACAAGATGGGAACTATAGACACTGGAGACTACTAGGGAGAGAGAAGGAAGAGGGTAAGGGCTGAAAAACTGCTTATTAGGTACAGTGCTCACTACCTGGATGACAGAATCACTCATACCCCATGTAACAAAGCTGCACCTAAAATAAAAGCTGAAATTATTAAAAATAAATAAAATGGCATTCTGTCTCAGCTTTCATATAATCAATGCACAGAAAGTTACATAAAACATAGGAGACACTCAAAAACTATTCATTCAAAGAAGAATAAATGGGCCATGCAAGAGAATAAGATTTAAATTCTAACTTCATCCCTTTCTAGCTTAATAATCTCAATAAAGTTACCTAGCATTCCTGGGCTTCTGTGTCCTTCCAAATGTGGTTACCAACACCGGTAGGATTAAATGAGATGTACTTAGAGGACTTAGCCATGACTTATTGGCACACAGAAATAATTTAAATGCAGTCTGTATTAGCAGCAAATAGGTTAATGTGACAAAAGGTATGTACTTTTTAGGCATCACTTATACAGGGTACTTTACAAGGAAATTGGGAAGTTGTGACCTCTGACTGCCAAGACTTGGAACCCACATCACATACATCACCCCTGTATTAATCAGGGTTCTCTAGAGGGACATAACTAATGGACTATATATAATATGTGTGTGTGTGTGTGTGTATATGTGTGTGTGTGTGTGTGTGTGTGTATATATATATATGGGAGTTTATTAAGTATTAACTCACACAACCACAAGGTCCCACAACAGGCCGTCTGCAGGCTGAGGAGCAAGGAGAGCCAGTCCAAGTTCCAAAACGGAAGAACTTGGAGTCCAATGTTTGAGGGCAGGAAACATCCAGCATGGGAGAAAGATGGAGGCTGGGACGCTAGGCCAATCTCTCTTTTCATGTTTTTCTGCCTGCTTTATATTTGCTGGCAGCTGATTAGATGGCACCCACCCAGACTAAGGGTGGATCTGCCTTTCCCAGCCCACTGACTCAAATGTTAATCTCCTTTAGCAACACTCTCACAGAAACACCCAGGATTAATAATTCGTATCCTTCAATCCAATCAAGTTGACACTCAGTATTAACCATCACAACCCCTAATCAGTCAGTCAAAAGGCATTTACTCAGGGCTCATCATGCAACTGGAATTCATGTTTTTTAAATAAGGTTAGGAAATCTTTCCCCCATATGAAATGAGGATTTTGCAATTTTAAAAGTTTAGTTTGATGTTCCAGTGGAAAGATCAACATCTATTGGAGTTTAGAGTTTGCCTTCTAAAATCGCTTTCCATTAGAATTGTCTTTGGTGAGCCATTACCATCTAGAATGGATCCAGTGACATAGAACAGAAATGTGGAAGTGTGGGACTCTATTAATAAGAAATATGATGCAATTATTCTTCCAAAGTAGATCAAGTATTATCCCACTGATGGATGGAATGACACCAGTAAAGAAAAGGGAAATCCTTAGATTTCTAAATCATTTTAAGAATAGGACAAGAATTTAAGGAATATTGAGTCCAGTTCTTTCTCCACGTAAGATAGGCTTTAGCCCCTGGAAAATAAAGAATCCTATCTTAAAAAGGTAATGGCCATTCTCTGACCAATGCTTCTTCCACTGAGGACTATGCAGAATAATTGTTTTTGTAAATCTTGATTGGATTTGAAAGGCAAATCTTTTCAGAATGCTGAGACTGTTTCTCCAAAATGCCTGTCTCCTCAAGATGTCTCTCCAATGTGAGATGTGGACAGATTTCTGTTTTGTTTCACAGCACATATGGTGGATACTGTGTCTCAGCCTCTTGAGCTCTGAAACTAGCATAGCCTTTCTGTCTTATAACCCTGAGGTTGTAAGGTTATGAAGTTACAAATTATGTACCTAACCTAAATTCTAAATAAAATATGCATTTTTATATCAGTTCCTACTGATACTCTAAAACTTTTGAGGAGATGTATTACTTCCTTAGCATTTGTGAAAAGTGCTCCAAGATTCTTGAATAAAAAATCCCTCACATTTTGCTTTTGTTCACTCATTCATTCATCCAAGCAACACTCACTGAATCCCTATATTAAGTGCCCACTTTAATTTTTATATTATATAAATTTTTTATATTAAAAAATTTTTAATATATAAATAAATATATTAAAATTTTTAATATATTTTTAATAATTTTATTTTATGTATTATATATAATATATAAATATTATATATTTTTATATATTTAATTATATTTATTTATTATATATAAAAATTATATATTATATATAATATAACATATTATATATAAATATATATAATATAATATATTATATAAAAATATATATAATATAATATATTATATAATAATGTTAATATAAAAATATATTAAACTTTTTTATATTCTTTAATTATAGGTGCCCACTTTAATTTTTCATTTTTTCCACATATAATTAATGTCTGTTTTTACCACTAGACTGTAAGATTTATATAGGTAGAGATTAGTCCATCTACCTTCCCGTCTTTATTGCTGTTTAAATTGCACTTAGGTATCTTTTTTTGTTATTCTTCTATATACTGCACCTATATCATTTCCCAACACAGTGTAGGTACTCAATAAAGACTTGATAATGAATGAAAATAAACCATCAAATAGGATTGCTTCCTGCCATGAAACAAATCCAACTCATTCAAAGTAGGTCTAGGAAATACAGACAGGTGGATATAGAAGTCATAGAGACAGAGTCCAAAAACCAAAAAAATTGTGAAGGAGAAACCCTTATAATTTCAGAACTTTTTATAGTAGTGCTTCATCAGATGTTAGAAGTAACATGCATCATACCTCAATAGCCAACTGGTCCATCCTGTATTATTGAGTATCTATGCGTTGACTAGGAATTGTGTTCATATTTGCAATTCACATAATAGAGTTTACTGAATCCAACCACCCGTCTCAGTCCCCAAATAAAATAACTGGTTCTCACATAGATATTACACCTGTAAATTTGGTAGAAGAGAGTGGTACAGGTTGAACCAGTGCAGAATGACTCTGCTAATGAAGATAGAGTTCTCATTGCAAGCCTGGGGCATAAATCACTGTCAAAGCCTGTCTCTTTACTCTGCCCACACAACCATAGGAGTTTCAGTCCTCTTCCTAAAGTGTAGTGAGGTGTGAAGTTAAAAAGGTTTGGACAAGCATTTGGGAGCCTCTGAGGCTTATCTGAGCTAACCAAGCCTCCCAAGGCCATAAATCTCCAATGAAAGCTTCCAAGAGTGACATACTTCTTGTGGAATGTCCCCTAGCTTGGCTGCAATCCAGAAGGGCAGAGATGTGTGAACTGACAAGATAAAGCCAACAAACCCATTGCCCTTTCATCCCCTCCTGGCATTTCCCAGTCTGGCTTATGTGAGTGCAGTAACATCTTAGGACTGTATTTGCCTACTTAATGCAATACTGCATTGAATTATCTTAAGGAAACAGAATGGCCCTTGATTGTTGTTTTCTGTCTATGGATGTTTCTGTCTTCTGTTTCTGTTGTTGTTGTTGTTGTTTTTGTTGTTGTTGTTGAATTGAAGAATACAGTGTGAGCCAGGATATAATTGCCACCACAGTCACAAACCACAGACTCCTGGGTGTTCTGTGTAGTGTTTCTGAGTTTGTCCAGAGACCACATGCATCCAGATTGGCAAGTTGCTTGCTTCAGAGGCAGATTCTTGTAACCCACTCCAGACAAGTTAATCAGAATCTCTGGAGATAAGGCCTGGAAATCTGAAATTTAACAACTCTTCTTAGGTATACTAAATTCTTAGGCATAAAAACTTTTTATTGTGATTCTTCCAATGCAAATTAGCATTTTAACAGATGAGGACTGAGGCCCAGAAGAATAGAATGATCTGCCCAATGTCTCACAGCTGGTTAACATCAAAGACCACACTGGGACCCAAGTCTGTGCCTTCCCAGGCCTGTCCTTGATTCTCTACAACATCCTCCACATCTCCTAGGGCATTCACCAAAGCATAGCACAAGTCCTATAGAGAAGTGCTTTGAGATACTTGCACCATCTCTGGGGCATGTAATCTGAGGGAAGAGGAGAGCCTTAACTGGACAGATTACATTCCAATTCTGTGCAGGCTCTCATATAAACAAGAGAGTAGAGAAAGTATCTCTGCACCATCCGGTTGTCCCTTCAGGCTCCCAGCATATTTTCCTGCTCTACCTGTCCCTACGTTATGCTTAGGAGAGGGTCTGATATTAGTAATTTGTTCTTCTGTATAAATAAGATAAAGAAATGTTATACTTGCATATGTTGTTTATCATGTACTAGTATTTACTTATCAGCAAATAAACTATCAGGTTTATTTGCTCTTGGAAGCCTTCCCTATCTGCATTGAACACTCCCAGATAATCCTTTGCGCAAGCCTCCATTTTTGCCACCTCCACTGCATCACTATTATTTATTTGCACACCCATCACCAGCACTATAACATCAGCATTTTGAGGGATGAAGCTGTCTTTCATTTTTATATTCTCATTGCCAGCTCAATTCCTAGTCTATTGTAGTTGATTTAAAAAAATGTGTGTGTGTACGTGTGTGTTTGTGCATATAATACATCCTTGCAACAACCTGGCAAATAGACAAAAAGTAATTCCCACCATAGAGGTGAATGAACTGAGTAGCCAAAGACAAAGTGATATAAGGATGGTTACATAGTTGTCCAGTGAAACAGAGGAGATTCGAATTGAATTCTGAATGACCCCGAGAATGCTGCTGTTTCCACCATACCAGAGCACTACCAAGTTCCCTTTCACCATCAAATTGTTCTCTCTCCTACAAGTATTGACTTCTTTAACCAATTCTCTGATTTTGGAAAAGGAAGTTTTGTCCCATTAATGAAAATATAGTGAGACAAATGCAAAATGTAAACTGAGAACAGATTTAGAAGAAAAAGAAAAAATGGCAAAGTCCACAGCCAGAGACTCTAAAATCAGATACAGAGCAAGATGTAAGGAGCACATAGAGGTAAATGGTGCAACAGGGTCTGTAAAAGAAGTTTATGCTTTGAGAAGCCCCTTCTACTAAATATATGGTCTGAATTTCAAGATTAGAGGAAGCCTCATTAGTCTGGACACGTGGTGCTAACAAGGAAGGTGGTATAACTGCAAGACAGCACAGAGCACCCCACACAGATTTTATGCCCTAGATGCTCCATGTTTCCCCTTGCGGCTGGGGTCAGAGTGGGAGAACAGGCTAGGCAGAGAAAAGGAGTGGTGGATGACTGTGCACAAACTCATTTACGAGGCCTGTACCTGGTGGTGTGCCCAATATTAAGAATAGATCTTAAAACAAAGGCTAGTGGAAAGACCTGCATTTCACTTGGTCTTGCTCCATCAAGTAAAGCAGACTTCTGATGCCCCTCCCCCTTTAAAGTTAACCCTTCGATCATTTCCTTGCAAATTTCAAACAGGTCTTTGCATCTACAAGTCACTTGGCTACTTCATGGCATGGATCACGCCATACCCTTCTCCTATGCATCATCTCCTGTTTACACTACCCTTGAAGCTAATAACAGCTAAGGGCCCTTCTTCACTTTCATTGTATTAGAAGCTCACACGAAGCATTAACCCATAAACCAGGGAGAGGAGTCATGTTACATGGATCCCAAAAATTCCAGCACCATTTCCTCTCTTTGCTGTTGTCTTGGTACATGGATACCTTAGTGTGTGAATATCAATGCCATCTATGTCTGCTGGACATCCCAGATGCTGATACTTGTACCATCCTTTAACCCTCAGCCCCCAAGAAACAACCCAACTGCATAGAGATAAAGATCAACCCTCAGGATGCCCTAAACTGGATTCCTGGGGCTCTTGTTTCATCAAAATCACTTCCTCTGTTCTCTTGACACATGTCATTGTATTCCTTGCTGTTTTGGGAAAAAAATACTCTTTAAAGCTGTCTTTTTATGTATAGCCACCTCCCTAGAACTGAGACATGAGTCCATGGGGACAGAGCCTGGGGACAAACCTGAGTGATTGTCACCAGACTTTGCTCAGCTTTGCCCCATCCCTCCAGCATCCAGTCCTTTTTTCCTGGACCCATCTTGCCAGAATACTTTCACCCCACCTTAGGTTGAGTCCATCAGAAGATACTCAGGCCCTTGTACAGACAGATTTCCACTAGTACTGCCCACCAGTCTAGCCAAGGTGAATTCCAGGGATGAACATGACTGAGGCCCCAGCCCAGATCACCACTTCTGGAATTATATCTGTGTAGTTTTGATTTGAGAAACTCTCTCCTTCATGTAGGTCCTACGTATGGCCATCTTATAGGGTCTGCCCTCTCCTAGGAAGAGTTCTATTTCATTCCATTTGGCATTCTGCACTGCCAAATTCAGAAGTCCAAATCAGAGTGTTGATGTTGTAAATGAAAGAGTTTCTTTTAAGTCCCATCCTAGCAGCTAGGTTGATATCAGAGGGTTGTTGTCAAGTCTACAGTGAGAAAAAGCAATAAAATTAAGGGACAATAATCAAGGGAACTTGACCCCTCTTCCCATGTATACAACTGGCCAAAATCTGCCCCTAATCAAGTCACAACCTCCAAACAAGCTGATATATATATTTGGTATTATTCTCATAGATGTTTACAGTCCTGTACAAACCATTATACTAATTTGTGTCAAATGTTGTCACTGAATTTTTAAAGAAATACATCATTCCAAATACTAAATTAAGGATCAAATTCTCATAAACCCCTAATAATTGGTGGACCTAATTGTGATTATATGTATTTGCCTAAAAGCTCCATAAAATGATAGAGTATTGCTTGACTTCCCAAAGCTACAGTTAGAAGACTGTTCTAGACTGAGTGGTATGAGAACACAGTTTGCTTTTTACATTTCTGACCCAATTAGCCTTTCGTTTTGATGGTCTGAATTTAAAATTCATTTTGTAAATAAACCCAGTGAGGCTCCTCCTCAATTGACCACTTTGAGTAATTTTTTTGGGGGGGGGGCAATTTTAAAGAGTATCTATTATCAAAGAGAAATTTTAAAACATCTTTGTTTATACCATGTGGTCAGACGTCCTTGAATTAGTTGGTTAAAAAAAAAAGAAGAAGAAGGAAAAAGGAAAAAGTGCCATTGGAAAGGTACGTAGCAGAAGTAAACTATGAAGATATGTGGTATAGTGAAAAGGGTCCAGGATGTGAAGAAATAAAGCCAGATTCACAGCCTAATTCAATTCTTACTAGCTCTGTGTTTTGGAATAAATCACCTTCCTTTGCTTTATTGCATTTCAGGATCATCACCTATAAAAAATGGACTCTCCCGTCTCATGGACCTCTGGTGAGGATCACCATGAGACAATAAACATGTGACTTTTCATTGTCAAAGAGACATAATGATACCTAACAAAAGAAAACAAAGGGAGTATTATTTATCAGGTATTGATATTTAACAATTTTATTGCTTTAATATAATTATCCCAGGCTTTGGAGCAAAGATTGAAAAAAAGGTAAAGATGCAATGCCATGTAACCGGAGGATTTTGGACAGGACCTCAGAGAGCATTCATTCCAATTCTCATTCCCAGACACATATTTTATAGAGTAGGAAACTGAGGCACAGAGGAGGTGAGAAGCTTGCCCAAGGTCTCACCGCATTATCCTCAGAGCTTGGAATAGAACTCAGGTCTCCTGCTCTCTAGCTCCCAGCAGCCTCTATAATCCCTAAAGCTGTTTCTAGAATCCCATCTCTTCGATCCTATGCCTACAACCCATGTCGACAACCATTAAAGCATATTATTCAGTTTGATTGCCTTCTTTAAATAATAATTAACCAGTTTATTACAATAGCTTTCCTTCCCTTTGCAGTGCAGAGACAGGGCCAAACACTCAGAGAATTGTCATAGACTCAACTCAGGGAGAAAGGCCTTTTTTGTTTATTCATCAAACATTTATCTGAGTTCTTACTTGTACCCCAAAACTATGCTAACCTTGATAAAAATCTCAGTGATCAGAAGTCCTTCAAGTGGTGGATATACTCACAAGTCAATGATTACCACGTAATTAGCAATATGTTAAAGCAAATATAAATGGATTACATAGAAGCTTAGAGTATGGTATGACTAAGGAGCCAGGAGAAATTTGACAGATATTTCTGCTTTACCTGAAAAAAATGACAAGTTGTGACATTAAAAAAATAAAAATTTTAAAGCCAAGAGAAAAAGAACATATTTCCTTTAACTATGAGAATTGTACACTGATGAGCAGCAGTTACGTTATTTGATGATCACAGTTTGGACAGCTGGTTTCTGCCCACCAGGAACTGAATCAGATTCAGATCCTTTGAACTCTGATGTCAAAGTCAGTCACATTTTCAACACCCTGGATATTCTTTTTGTTAGTATTATTATACTTTAAGTTCTGGGTTACATGTGCAGAACATGCAGTTTTGTTACATGGGTATACAGGTGCCATGGTGGTTTGCTGCACCCATCAACCCATCACCTATATTAGGTATTTCTCCTAATGTTATCCCTCTCCTGGCACCCCCCCCCACCCCCTGACAGGCCCTGGTGTGTGATGTTACCGTCCCTGTGTCCATGTGTTCTCATTGTTCAATTCCTACTTATGAGTGAGAACATGCAGTGTTTGGTTTTCTGATCTTGGATATTCTATAGCAGCAGTAGTTGGTTAACCCCTCTGTTTCTTAGTTCCCTCATCTATTCAGTAGGGATGATAATAATAATGTCTCACTGAGAGGATTACTGTGAAGATTAAATGAATCAGAGCATGATAAATGGTTACAACAACACCTGGGACAAAGTGAGTGTTCAATAAATGTTGGCATTTTAGTATGAGAGGACCAATTGTGTGTCACTGAAAACTCATTTCAGAATGTTACTACATGAAAACCAGGGAAGAGGCGAAGAAGGTTGTATCAGTCAGAGTTCCTCCCAAGAAACAGAACCATGAGGATGTACATATATTAAGATATTTATTACAAGGAATTGGCTAATGTAATTGTGGGTGCTGGCTAGGCAAGTCCAAAATCTGTATATGAGGCCATCAAGAAGGGCAGACTGGAAATTCTAGGGCAGGAGCTAAAGATCCTGTCCACAGGTAGAATTAATCCTTCAGAAAAGCCTCAGTGCTGCTTTTAAGGCTTTTCAATTAATTGTATCAGGCCCACCCAGATTATTGAAAAAAATTTGCTTTACTTAATTTTTAATAGCTATTTTGAAATATAATTGGTATATAAAGAATTGCACATAATTTGCATAATTTGATGACTTTTGACATATGCAAACACCTGTGATACCATCACGAGCTAATTGACATATCCCACACCTCCAAAAGTTTCCTTGTATCAATTTACTTGTTTGTTTGTTTGTTTGTTAGAACACTTAACGTGAGATCTATTCACTTAACAAATTGTGAAGTGCGCAAAACTGTACTGTTCACTATAAGCACTATGTTGTATATTACCTCTCAGAACTTATTCATCTAATATGACTAAAACTTTGTACTTATTGAATGACAACTCCCCAATTCCCCACCTTCCAGCCCCTGGCAACCACTATTCTCTGCTTCTGTCAGTTTGACTATTGTATGTGCTTCACATAAGTGGAAACATGCAGTGTTTTTCCTTCTGTGACTGGTTTAGTTCACTTAACATAGTGTTCTCCATGCTCACCCCTGATATGGTTTGGATATTTGTCCTTTCCAAATCTCGTGTTGAAATGTGATTCCCAATGTTGGAGATGGGGCTTGGTGGGGGTTGTTTGGGTCATAGGGGTGGAGTCTTCCTGAATAGCTTTGTGCCCTTCTTGCTGTAATGAGTGAGTTCTTGCTTTGAGTTCACACAAGAGCTGGTTGTTAAAGAGCCTGGCTCCTCCCTCACTCTCTCATGCTCCTGCTCTCACCATGTTACTTGCTGGCTCCCCTTCACCTTGCCTCATGACTGCAAGCTTCCTGAGACCCTCACCAGAAGCAGATGGCAGCACCATGCTTTCTGTATAGCTTGCAGAACCATGAGCCAACCTAAACCTCTTTTCTTTGAAAATTACCCAGCCTCAAGCATTCTTTTATAATGGTGTAAGAACAGACTAACACAGTCCCTGTTGTCAGAAATGGCAGGATTTCCTTCTTTTTTAAGGCTGAATAATATTCCATTGCATGTATATGTGCCACATTTTCTTTATCCGTTCACTCATCAATGAATATTTAGGTTATTACCGTATCTTCACTATTATGAACAATGCTGCAATGAACCTGAGAGTGCAGACATCCTGTTCAAGATGCTGATTTCACTTCTTTTGTCTATCTACCCCGATGTGGGATTGCTGAATCATATGGTAATTCTATTTTAAATTTTTTGAAGAACCTCCATATTGTTTTCCATAGCTGCTGCACCATTTTGTATTCCCAAAAACAATGTACCAAGGTTCCAATTTCTCCACATCCTCACCAATACTTGTTATCTTTTGTGTGTGTGCATTTTAAAAAATATTAGCCACCCTAGCAGGTGTAAGGTGGTATCTCATTGGAGTTTGATTTGCATTTTCCTGATAATTAATGATGCCAAGGACCTTTGTATACACCTGTTGGCCGTTTGTATGTCTTCTGTTAGAAATGCCTATCCAAGCTTTATGTCAATTTTTTAATTGAGTTATTTGTTTGTTTTGCTATTGAGTTGTAGGAGTGTCTCATTTATTTAGAAAATTAACCCTTTATGAGCTACATGGTTTGGAAATATTTTATGCCATTCCGTAGTTTGCCCACTAGTTCTGTTAATTATTTCCTTTGCTGTGCAGAAGCCTTTTAATTTGATGTAGTCCTACCTGTCTATTTTTGCTTTTTTTACCTGTGCTTTTATCATTATATCCAAGAAATAATTGCCAAGACCAATGTCAAGACTTTATCCTTATGCATTCTTCTAGGAACTTTATGGTCTCATGTTTTATGTTTCAGTCTTTAAACCATTTTGAGCTGATTTTTGTATATGATATAAGGTATAGGTCTAATTTCATTTTTTATGTGAATATCCAGTTTTCCAAACACAATTTGTTGAAGAGCTACCATTTCCCCGTTGTGTATTATTGACTCCCTTCTCAAAGTTCAGTTGAATATATATGCATAGTTTTTATTTTGGCCTCTCTATTCTGTTCTATTGGTCTATTTGCCTATCTTTATGCCAATAAACACTTTTAATTATTGTAGCTTTGTAATGTATTTTAAAATCAGGAAGTGTGATGTCACCAGATTTGTTCTTCTTTCTCAAGATCATTTTGGCTATTCTGGGTTGAAAAAATTTAATACATTTTCATGATAAAATCACTCAACAAACTAGGTATAGAAGAAATGTACCTTAATATAATAAAGACCATCTATGACAAGCTCACAGCTAACATCATACTCAATAGTAAAAAAATTAAAAGCTTTTCCGCTAAGATCAGGAAGAAGACAAGTATACCCACTCTCATCATTTCCATTTAACATAGTCCTGGAAGACCAGGCCAGCACGGTGGCTCACACCGGTAATCCCAGCACTTTAGGAGGCGGAGGCGGGCGGATCACGAAGTTGAGAGATCGAGACCATCCTGGCCAACATGGTGAAACCTCATCTCTACTAAAAACAAAAAACAAAAAACAAAAACAAGAATTAGCTGGGCATGGTGGTGTGTGCCTGTAGTCCCAGCTACTCGGGAGGCTGAAGCAGGAGAATCACTTGAACCCAGGAGGCAGAGGTTGCAATGAGCTGAGATCATTTCACTGCACTCCAGCCTGGCGAGAGAGCATGACTCCGTAAAAAAAAAAAAAACATAGTCCTGAAAATTCTAGCCAGAGCAATTAGGATAGATGAAACAAAAGGCAAACAAATCAGAAAGAAGAGGTAAAGTTATCTCTGTTTACAAGTGATATAATCCTATATATACTAAACCCTAAAGGCTTCATGAAAATAAACTGTTAAATCTAATAAAGGAATTCAGGATAAAATAAAGTTGCAGGATACAAAATCAACATACGAGAATTAGTAACCTTTCTATATATTTAAAATGAACCATCTGAAAAGGGAATTAAGAAAATACTTCCTTTTACAATAGCATTAAGAAAAATAAAATACTTAGGGATAAACTTAACCAAAGAGTTGAAGGACTTCCACACTGAAAACTACACAGTATTGATGAAAGAAATCAAAGAATACACAAATAAATGGAAAGACCTTTCATGTTCATGAATTGAAAGACTTAATGTTTAAATGTCCGTACTACAAAAGTAATCTATAGATTTGAAGTTATCTCCAATAACTTACCAATGGTAATAATATCTCCAATAAAAATCTCAAAGGCATTTTTTACAGAAATGGAAAAAGCAATCCTAAAATTCATATGGAACCACAAAACCTTCTTTACTTTAAAGTAAACTGATTATAAACTGTGTAACCACATATATAAAATAAGATTATTATTTGATTGAATAACTGGAAACTGTTAGTCAGTTAACCTTATTGACGCATGAAGCTGACCATCACAAAAGCTAGTGTACAATAAGTTGGCATAGCACATTTCTTTTAATGGGTTCAAGGCAATCATAAAACAAGAGTAGAAGGGAGTAACCCAATACCTCAGACCCACTGATCCATGCATTCTACAGACAGAGCTGAGGACCCCAGGGACAATGCACAGACTACTTGCCTTTGCATCCTTTTGTGTGGAAACAGTGAGCAGGTTCTTTCTCTGTATTGTTTGGTGTGCCCACTAAACCTTAGAGGATTCTAGTAGTTTACAGTTTCAAAGAATGGAGATTTTACACAGAGCAGACTCATGAGACCTTGATTCTAAGTTCCTGCTTCTATTAAGAGGTAGCATGGCATAACAACAACAACAACAACATATACGTGTGTGTATGCGCGCGCGCGTGTGTGTGTATATTAGCTATGACATTAGACACCTGGGTTCAGATCCACCTTTGTCACTTACCAGGTGTCTAGTCAAGTCACGTTGCCTCTCCCAGCCTGTAAATGGCATCTGTGAATGGCAGTTAACCTGTAAATGGTAATAATATTGTCATATCATGGTTATTGTAAAGAATTAAAGACCATAAACACAAATAGCCTGGGTTTGTAAAAGATGCTTGTAAAAGACAAGCTAGGATGCTTAACTTCCTATAGTTCAAGGATTACCTAGTGTTAGTTGTGTAGTTTCAGGAAAGTTCCTTCATCTTTCTGTGCCTCAGTTTCCTCATCTGTAAAATAAGCATACAATAAGTTGTTCTGTGGATGAAGTGAGTTAATATGTATGAAGTGCTCTGATCAATGTGTGGCACATAGTACACACTATATACTTTTTAACTATTACAATTTGTGTTTGTGTGGTAGTGACGAAATCAAGGAGGTATGAAAACCGGATTTTAGTCCAACCTGTACTGGGTGAACTGGCAGAAGTCACTTATCTGTCATCAATTTTCTTTTCTGTAAAAAGAGGGGGTTAATTAGACCATCTGTCAGGCTTATGCATTTTAAAAGATTTTATACCTAAACTGCTCTGTGAGATGTAAGAACCTGAGAAGGTTTTCTGGCTTGTAGATAGTTTTGAGGTGCTGTGCTCTCACAGATGTGTCAAGGCCTTCTTATTGATTCACACCAAGGACTCTGCCTCTGTCTCAGTTTTTCTGCAGGGTGGTTGATCTGTTGACTTTTCACCAAGATGCATTCCTCTGTCAGTTGCATCAGAGCTGTCATGAGCCTGCCTCGTGCCAGGGAGAGAAGGAAAGACAGTGTTTTTATTTGTCTGCTTCACTGTGTCTTTCTTCCTTTGGGATCCCGTCTCAGGAATGTCAAAATAAAATTCTGCAACTGCCCTGATGAGGAATGCTAGCTGATTGAAGAACCAGGCCCCTGTAAGCAGCACTGCCTGCTGCCGAGAGGCCCCCGATGGAGTTCTGTCAAGCCTGACTCATCCTCCAGCTCAGGGAGGCCTGGTGGTCACTACCTTTCTGCCCCAGCCAGAGAGCACATTGCAAACATCTTAAAGGCTTGAGGTTGGCAGTTTAAGGGGGAACGGTAATTCACCAAAGCATGATGGGAAATCTAACGGAGAGCAAAGAAGGGGTGAATGGGATGTGTGCCCTGTCCCCTAAAGAAGGGAACTCCTCCTCTTTCCCATTTCAGGAGAGTGTTAAAAAGGTTGCTCCCACTTCTTTTCTTCTATTGGCTTCTGCCTCGTTAGCCTTTTTATTTGCTCCTTCCAAAGGTAAAAGAGTAAGTGTCTGATGTCAAATGCAGGCATTTAGTGGGCTGTACTTACTATCAGGCAGTGTTATGAGCCTCAAATACAAGGTCCCAGGAACCACTCTTCTTCCTTTTTCTATGTCTAAACGCAGCAAGCTTTCTTCTACTCCTTTCTCCAGGTAAGGAGTGTGTGAGTGCCAGAGTCAATAAGGAGGGGCTGGCACACAGACAGAAAAGCACCTGATTGTAACAGCAGATCAGTTCAGTGTTCTACAATGTGATGATCACAGTGCACATCCTGAGCAATTTTCCAAATGACTGAATCATTTATTTGTTCCACTCTTCATTGAAAAATGAGGTAGAACTTCATCCTACCTTGAATTAAAGAGGTCCCATCACTCCTATCAAAGCTACATTGCATTGCATAGCATTTCAAGCAGAATGAGCTAAGCCTTTCATTGACTTCATTTTGCATCCTATGCAAATAGAACTAATCTTAGCATCTCTGAATTAGAAGAAAGTTCAAAAACATCCCACCAAATTTTCTCTAACTGTCTGCTTGACTTTCTCTACTGTGTGTTTTGCGTGTGGTCCTGCAGTTTCTGCTTGAACATTTCCAACAATAAAACACTTTTTAACAAACGGGTTCTTTCATTTGGTACAGGTTTATTGGAAAATGCTTCCTTTGTTACTTCTTTGTAACCTCTTAAAATTCTGTTTTTCCTACTTTTGGAATCAGAAAAAAAAATTATAATATCTATTCCTACGACAGTACTTTAAGTACGTGGATGGTTCTTAGACTAAGTTATGTTGCAGTAATCTCAGTGGCTGAAAGGTTTATTTCTTACCTACACATAGGTCATCTGAGAGTTGTACACTACCCTCACTTAGGGACTCAGGTTGGCAGAATAGCCACGGTATTTCTGTTGAGCTCCACCACTCCACGGTATTTCTGTAAAGTTCCACCCCTAGATTTACCTGTCAAGCTGTCTCTCCACAGTCCTGCTCACCATTCAGTTCTCAGTCATTGCAGTGGGCCATCTCACACTGCACTCTGGTCTGCTTTGTCCCCACAATATGGACACAGCCCCTCTCCTTTATTCTCCAAGTCACCATCAGCATAATGATGTTATGGGTAGCAGGTCTGCTAGAGTGTTGGGGTTAATGGAAGAAGGGCAAGTTGGGAGAGGGGGAATGGAGGGGAAACGTATATAAATAATCTCACCTTGAAAATTAGACATCACAGTTTCAAAAATTCCTTACCTGTCTCTCCCCTCCTCCCACCCCAAACTCGGGTCCGTCTTCAGCTCACTGAGGAAACCCACCCTAATTTCTTCTCAGTTCTCATGTCTTGGTCCCACCTCTGTGTCTCCAGTTGTTATCAAAGAGAAAATTCAACTTGAGCATTACTTTTTTCAGCAGAGAAATTTAGCTCCTTTTGTCTTAATCTCTTCCATTCTTATTTATTCTAATGCACTCTCCTTCCTAACCAAAGGGCTTCTTAATATTTCTTAGGCAAAATAATTATCTGCCAAATCCTCCGTATTTAAAGAGATAGCAGAAGCTGAGAAATTAGTTTTTCTTGATGTCTTAAAAAGGTCATTGCAAATGTTTTTCTTTCCTACCAACCCCATTTTAGAGAAACTTTCAAAGACTGTAAGTGTGAGGGTTAATATTAGGGGTCAACCTGATTGGATTGAAGGATGCCTAGGTGGCTGGAAAAGTCTTGTTTCTGGGTATGTCTGTGAGCGTATTGCCAGAGGAAACTGCCATTTGAGTCAGTGGACTGAGAGAGGAAGATCACCCTCAATATGGGTGGGCACTATCCAATCGGCTACTAGCATGGCTAGAACAAAGCAGGTGGAAGAAGGTGGTATAACCTTGCTTGCGTGCCGAGTCTTCTGGTTTCCTTCTTTTTCCCATGCCAGATGCTTTCTTCCACTCTTCCTGCCCTTGGACATCAGAATCCAGGTTCTTTGGCCTTTGGACTCTGGGACTTGTGTCAGTGGCTTCCTGGGAGCTCTCAGACCTTCAGCCACAGACTGAAGGCTGCACCGTCAGTGTCCCTGGTTTTGAGACTTTCAAATTTGAACTGAGTCACTACTGTCTTCTCTCTTCCCAGCTTGCAGATGGCCTAACATGACAGGACTTTGCCTTGTAATTGTGTGAGCCAATTCTCCCCAGTAAACATCCTTTCATATATACACACATCATATTAGTTCTGTCCCTCTGGAGAACCCTGACTAATACAGTAAGCATGGATCATAAGGGTGAATTTGGGAGTGCTGAGGGAGTCAGAACATGAAAGACTTTGGAAGACCTGCTAGCCTATATACATTTTGATTTTAAGCAGGGAATTAACATAATTAGTGGGTTCTAAGGGGCATGGGAGTACAAGTGAGACAAGGAGACAAGCTGGGAGACTGTTGCAGTAATGCAGATGAGAAGGAGCAGTAGGAATAGAGAGAAGTGCTGGAGTCAAGCCATAGTTAAGAGACAGAATGGAGAGGATCTGATGTGGGAGGGTGAGTGGAGAGAGGAATATCAGGAATGATGCCCAGTTTTCTGTTTGCAGCAACTAGATGAGTGTTGATGCAATTCACTGTGACAGAAAATAAATGAGTAGGAATAAATTTAGGGGAAAACGATGTTTCATTCTAGACAGATCATATTGTAGATCTGTGAGGCATCCTGCAGGATCTGGGAACAGATTATCAAGTCAGATTTTTCAGGCAAGACTGGCCAGTGGGATCTGCACCCTGAAGAAGAACGAAGCTGCCTCTTAGAGCCCCAATATTCCAAGGAAAACCTCTGAGCAAAAGGCCCCCTTTGCTGCCTTGTTCTTATTTGAGGTCTGATATTCTTTCCTGCAAATCTTTGGCTTAAAATGTAGAAATGATATCTAAAGTGCTTAAGACTCCAGTAGCCTCCACCCTGGGAATACATGGAGACCTTCCTCTTCATTTAGATGTGTGACCAAGCAGAGGGATTGCTGCTGATTCAGGCTAGTCACTTTAAAAAGTATCACTCGGGAGCTGAGGATTTAGCCCTTTTGTTAGAAGTGAATGGTTGCATCTTGTGTGTGATGGGTGCAAAATATTTACCAGTGTGGTAAATATCTGGTATTGTCTGTGCACTATTTCCCAGCCATTTTTCACGTAGGTACATTTAAAGATTTTTTGCCTTCCTAATAATTTTTGTTGTCATTGCTATTTTGCCTTCAGAAAAAAAAATAGAAAAAGAAAAATGTGATGAATAGGGCCCCACTCAAATCATGAAGCAGGAGCTGCCATGTGGAAGCTATATACAGGGACTCACACATCTAATGCCAATGTAAACCAGGGAGGCTGTCTGCTATGCATAAAAGAGTACTGGAATTGGAAGCAGGGCACCTGCCTTCAAGTCCCAGGTTTTCATTCACGAGAAGGTCCCTTTGGCAAGTCGCTTATCTCCTTTGGGTCTTACTGGCCTTATCTAAAAAATGGGCAAATCATTGTAGTCACTGCTGCATCACAGGACCATTTGCAGATTATGGCAAAAAGTCCAAGTAAAGGGCTAGAGAAACCAGAATTACATCCCACATGTTCCAATCTTAGACTCCCAGGCTTTGGTTCCAGACCAAACATCTTTCATCTACTCCTTCTCATAAAGTTCACATTGCCTTCAGCTGCTGTGGCTACATTCTTAATTTTTTAAGAAAAATAATTGCTTTCTTTTACAGTGCATAGTATGGGACTGGGACTCCAATGGCAAGCATGACTTCATTGGAGAATTCACCTCGACATTCAAGGAGATGAGAGGAGCAATGGAAGGGAAACAGGTACATGGTCAACCATTTTCGGTTTTGCCTCAAGTCTCTACGATGCATCCTTAGAACCCAGCTACAAATGAAACAGTGAGAAGCAAAACATCAATGTATGATTAAGTGTGATAAGAAGGGAACATGGTAGGATGTGAGTACCTAGATTCTAGAACTAGCCCAATCCAAAGCAATTGTGCGTCCTTGGACAAGACACTGACCCCAAACGTTAGTTTCTCCATTAGTAAAATGGAAAGGTTAGATGAGAGTATTTCTAACTTCCTTTAGCTGTGTAGCCTTGAAAACGTGACTTAATCTCTCCATGCCTCATTTTGCTCTCCTAAAAATATAAGAGTGATAACTGTACCTACCTCATAGAATTTTGTGAAGATTAAATGAGACAATTCAAGGTGCTAGCAGAGCACCCAGCACATAGCTACCATTTCCAAAATATCTGCTATTAACAGTAGTATTCTTTCTAGGTCTATATTTCTGTGATTTGGTGACATTAATAATAATTTCATGCTTTGGAGAAATTATTTGAATCCTCCAAATTTTCATATGAGTACCAGGTTTTCTTCTAGTTCCGTCATTTTACTCTTACACACTTGATGCCAAGACCTGTACACAAACACTACCACATACCACTAAGACACATTGCCCCACACAGAAACCTAAACTTCCCTCAGACACACACACTTTCATATCATATAATATCTAGATGGATGGATAGATAGATAGATAGATAGATAGATAGATAGATAGATAGATAGTCATCTGGGCCCAAATCATGCAACTTCTTCTGTTACCTGTTTATTGTTCACTTGCCCAATTTCCAGCTGAAATACCTCTTTGCTCGGGGGCTTTCTCTATCTGCTGGAGCCTGTTTTATCCATGCCCAAAGCAAGCTAGAAGTGTGGAAGAAGATATAATGGGAGGTAGCCCTCAACAAATAACTAATGGAAGTTGGGGTATAAATACCCCAGCCCCCTTGCCCTTCAGTTGGCAAAACTCTGAGGTGTGTGCTCTACACAGTTTCCCAGAGTTCCCCAGCAGGCCCTAGTTGTCCACAGTGGTAACTGACTTGATAATGCACCATTTCTGGGATGCTTCTTCTATCTAATATCCCATTCCTCTATTCATGCTTCCTGGTATGAGATGAGAGGAGATGAGAGGAGATGAGAGGGAGGTGTCCCAGATGGCCTACTTGCATTTATATTCTTGCCTCAAAGTTTGCTTCTTGGGGAACTCAACCCAAGACACCTGCTATTCTTACTCCAGAGTTCACTGTCCTCGTGGAGCAGAAAGGAGTGAAAGCAGAGGGCCCAGTGCTTTTGAGAAAGTCTTTTTCTTTAGAGATAATACTCTGTGCCTGTTCTGATCAGAAGTGCTAATTAGAGATGCCCCAACTCATTTTTCAACTCTCTCATATGTAAGGTCAGGATATAGCCAGACTGCATGGAAATGAACTAACTTTTTTTAGATTCAGAAACTTAATCTGAATCAGACTATTTGTTGAACACATATCTTTGGTCTGGAAACGCAATGGAAACAGTGACAGCTTTTCCCTTAGCTCCTGCAAAACCTGCTGTAAATGCTCTACTAGGTACTCAGCGTTACATGAAACTTGTCAAACACACAGAGACCATCACCCACAAGCCAGGATGCAGAGTTTCAGAGGCACAGTTAAAACCAACACTAAATTATAAGGAAAGTCGTTCCCAAGATAACAAGGAACATAGCTAGAGAATATTGCTCTATTGAATTTGCAGAACTAGTCCTATTTAGCTACTAAATCAATGACAGCATTCATACCACCTGCTAGAGTTCTAAAGAGTTTTATAAAGTTTTGCCTTATCTACTTCTATGAATAGAAATAGTCCAAGCAGTAAATAGGGGAAATATTTCATCTTATTAATTAAATATTAAAAGTAAGAATGTAACACATATCATAAATGAAATATACCAAAACATAATGCTTTCAAACAGATCTTTTAAGTTCCATTGAGGAAATGGACCATATGCTAATGTGCTTTTCTGTATCACTGAGATACCAGAAAAACTTTAGTTTAACTACCCAGCCACCGTTTTGGTATATTTATACAGTGGGGAATATTCTCTGATTTATTGATTCTACAATATTTATCGAATAGCACCTAGTAAATTCCAAGCACTCTGCCAGGCTCTAAATGTGCCACGACTAACAATGCTGACATGGTCCCTGCCCTCCTGAAGCTTACAGAGTGGTGAGAGTGAGGATAGAATAGAAACACACATAAAAAAAGTTAAAAGACGACTACAATTTGTGACAAACACTATTACAAAACGGAACCAGTTTCATTATAAAAGTGTGCATATAGAAAAGATAATCTGACATTTAAGTTGAGGCCCCTTAAGGATTAAAAAGAAGCCAACATGTAATGAGTGAGAGAAAAGCGTTTGAAGCGAAAGGAATAGTAGTGCAAAATACAGAGGCAGGGATGAGCTTGGTGTGATTGAGGACATGGAAAGAGACCAGTGTATCTGAAGCAGAGAGTGAAAGAGCCATTCATAGGATGTAGTCAGAGATAGAGGCAGAGGCCAGGAAAAGCAGATTCTTCTAAATGTGATAAGAGCATGAGCAAGCTGTGCTTTCCTATACAGTAGCCACTAGCTACATGTGGCTATTTAAATTTAAATTAATTAAAATAAAATTAAATAACAAATTAAGTTCCTCAGTCATGCTAGCCACATTTCAAATGCTCAATAGTCTCATGTGGCTAGTGGCTTCCATATTGCATAGTGCAGATTCAGAATATTCCAATTATTGAGAAAATTCTACCGGACAGTGCTGCAAAGGGTTCTAGCTAGAGAATTACATGATTGGTTTCAATTTTTTTAAATATTACTTTGCTACTGTGTAGATAATTAAAGAAAGACAAGAGAGATCTGTTAGGAGGCTACTACTATAGATAAGAGGTGATAATGACTTGGGTTAAGGAAATAGTCATAGAGATAAGTTGGAGAGACTTAAAACATATTTTGGAGCTAAGAGCTACAAGGTTTGTTGAAGGCTTGGATATAGGGAGTAAGGGAAGGAGGAAATGGTTGACTCAAAGATAAATGATTAAATGGTGCCATTTCCTGAAGTGAGGAAGAATTGTGGTAGGGAGGTCCAGTTTATGAGGAAGTTTTCAAGATTTGGTTTCAAAAACTGGTACTCAGAGGAGATGTTTACTGTAAATATATTTTAGGAGCCATCAACTAAGAGAGGACATTTAAAATCAAGAGAATGCATGAGTACACCTAGGGAGAGGGGATTGAAGAGAGGTTGTAGGTGGCTCGAACCCTGAGAAATGTCAGTATGTAGCATCAGAGAGAAAAACAGGAGACAGCATGTTTCAACTTTCCTTTTCCTGTGGGAGTTATGATTCTATAGGTACAGGGTAAATTCTTAATTAACTTTGATTAGTTCTTGAATAACATTTATAAGCATCCTTAGTTTGGGGTGGCCAAAGGGGATACTTGCAAGAATAGAAGAGCTACTCCAAAACCTTCTAGAAGAAGGAAGAAGGCATTGTGGTTAATAGTCCAGGCTTTGGAATGAAACTGATGTGGGTATGAATCCCAGGTCTACCAGTTACCACCTGTATGACCTGGGAAAGTCCCTTCTCTTCTCTGAGCCTCATCTTCCATCTGTCAAAAGCGGGCTGTAGGGAGAGTTAAATGGGATTGGGAAAGTAAAGTGCATAGCCCATAGTTATATGCCAACTTCATCCCAAGACAGATGCAAACTATTTAGATCTGGTCCATCAGGACCCCCTACCCACCTCAAAAGCACAAGGACCCCAAGTATCTACAGGTTTGATTCAACTTCCTTGGAGCCCTCTCCTGCCTAACCCATACTTGCGCATCTTACCCTGAGAAGGAAGTGAGTAGACTTTTCATGAATGATCACTACAATTTTTAATAGAATTTGAAATCTTTAACTCAATATATCCTGCTTGATGGAAGAAATTGAGATTAATAGAAATCATTGAGAATGACAAAAAATGGCACAGCTAATTTTAGTGTCTTTTCTTTCCAACTGTTAGGTAAATCCCTAAGCCACCTGTTTTACTAAAATATTAGAGGAAGCTTTGGGGCAAAAGACAATATCAGTTTTGACTGATCCGGGAGAAACTTGGGCTCTTTTGTCTAGAAATACTAAATCGACTTTGAGATGGACTATAATTCTTGTTTATCAAGTTCCACCCACCTGGAGAGTAAATGAGAAGAAACTCTGAGGGAGGAAAGAAAGACAACATTCATTATGGACAGATTAGGAGATTAGGCCTTTAAATGACAAAAACAAGGCTAGAGGTCTGATTTTAGATTCTGCTTTGCATGTTTTCTTCTTTCTTTCTTTCACCCAAGAATTCCACATTTTGAAGGAGTCATGGAGGACCCTTCATTGGTATAAGATCTCCCTCTTCTAAATCCTATGTAGTTGCCCAGTCCTGCTGGCACCTTCCAGTGATGAGAAACTACAGTATCACTTACCTGTTGCTGAGTGAAAAATTAGCCCAAAACTTCCAGGCTGAAACAACAATCACTGAAACAACAATCATTGAAAACAACAATCACTATGTACTCAACATTCTCTGGGTTGGCAATTTTGGCTGAATTGTCTGCTTCACATAGTGCTCCACATGGTGCCTACAGAATTCACTCATGCATTTGTGCCTCAGCAGCAAGGATGGCCAGGATATTTCTCCAGGTGTACTTTTATCCTTCCAGAGACCATTGTATGCACTGGGAACTTTTAATATGGCCCTGAAAACTTCCCAGAAGCAAGAGAGGAGCCAGTCCCAGTACACAGGCACTTTTCAAGCTGGTGTTTATATCACATTTGCTACTGTCCCATTGGCCAAAATGAGTCATGTGACTAAATGCCTCATCATTGTGGGAGGGAGCTACACAAATGCATGGACACTGAGAGGAATCGATGATCAGAGGCCACTGCTATGTCAGGCTATCCATTTGCATCTGCCTCAGAAACAACTTCATTTTCAGACACTTCTAATTCTCAGGTAGTGAAATGTTGTCTCTTGAGTAGAAATCCAGAGATTCAGCTTTCATAGGCTGGTGGGCAGGAACATTCAATGACTCTTGGATATTTGATTCACAATTGATTTTGTCCCATTAAATCTTCTGTAGGCTGGAGACCTATTCTCCTTAGTTCCCAGCTGACTCCTCAATTCCCAGCCACTCCTGTAGCTCTGATCTTATCCCTCAAAAAGGCCCCTTTGGAGATCTACTGTGTCACTGTTGAGACACATGTCAATCCGTTATTTTAGCTCTCTGTGAAGTTCTATGTAAATTTATTATTGTCCCTACTAAATTTCTCTAGCCTGACTATTCACTATTCACTATTCCTAACCTTTTGAGTCAATTCTCAGGCAGTAAGACTCAGTATTTGGTCATCACTCAACTGTATTCCTGCAGATTTCTTCTTCCCTGTACTGTTTGATTTGACCATATTAATAGTAAGCACTGATATGTGCCAGGCCCTGTTCTAAATTTATTACATGGATTAATCAGTCTTCACAATAATCCTATGAGATAGAGTATAATTATAAGCTCCATTTTGGAGAGAAGATATCCAAGACATAGAACAATCAAGTAACTCACCAAAAGTCACATAGCAGGGAAGTGGCATTGCTGGGATTCTAACCTAGAAGTCTGACAGCAGAGTCTCACTCTCAACCACTTCCCCTTATTGCTCTTCTAGATGCAAGAGTTACCACGTAGGGACTATTTGTCAGCCCTCCAGGTCGGTTTGTCCTCAGCAGCACCTAGGAGTTTGGCCTTATGGAATGACTCGGCTTTTTCCTGAACAGATTCTCATGCGACGACCCTTCTTTCAGGTGCAGTGGGAGTGTATCAATCCCAAGTACAAAGCCAAGAAGAAGAATTACAAGAACTCAGGCACCGTGATTCTGAATCTGTGCAAGGTATGTATGCAACCCTCTCTTCCAGGAGTATGAAGTTAGGGCTATCTGAGAGGAAGAGTTCAGGTGGTGTGGTGAGAGGAAAAAAGTATAAAAATGATGTGATCTTTTAAAATAAAAATAAAAATGTCATGTATTAAAAAACATAAAATGAGAAATGTAAGCATGGGTGGTCGTGGAGCTATGGCAGTCCAATGTCACCATCCTCTCCCCAGGTACACCCCTGCCCCAAGGACAGGAGAGTTCTGCTGATAGGTTAGGATCTTCTCTGCCCAGAGCAGGGCTAGAGGGAGATCTCCAAATGGGGAAGCCAACATTTCTAGAGCACCTACTATATGCCCTTCACAGTGTCCAGTGTTTTTGTTTGTTTGTTTGTTTGTTTTATTTTGGTTTTGTTTGCTTTGTTTTGAGATGGAGTCTCGCTCTTTCACCCAGGCTGGAGTGCAGTGGTGTGATGTCGGCTCACTGCAACCTCTGCCTCCCAGGTTCAAGCAATTCTCCTGCCTCGGCGTCCCAAGTAGCTGGGACTACAGGTGCGTGCCACCACGCCCAGCTAATTTTTTGTATTTTTAGTAGAGATGGGGTTTCACCACGTTAGCCAGGATGGTTTCAATCTCCTGACCTCGTAATCCACCTGCCTCAGCCTCCCAAAGTGCTGGAATTACAGGCGTGAGCCACCACACCCTGCCTGTCCAGTGTTTTATATGTGGTACCTTACTCATACTGAAAGCGTACCATAAAAACAAGACAACAGGAGATTAAAGGACTTACGAATTCCTTCCAGAGGGGCTACAACTTTGCAGAGAATCACATGTACTAATAATTAAACTTCTTAACTCAAACCTGGGAGTGATGCTGCCACTAGTCGAGTACTTACTATGCAAAAATAACTACAACAAACTCTGTTTAACTCTTACCACAACCCTGAGATGTCTACTTTCAACTGAGTTTATGTACCTAGCTCAGAGTCACACAAGTAGTAAATTTAAGAGCTGAGATTTTAACCCATGTGTCTCTGATTCCACCATACAGGACTCAATTGCTATCCGGATGATTGATGTGTGTGTATGTGTGTATACAGGCATATGTATATGTATATGTATATGTATATGTATATGTATATGTATATGTGAGGCCTCTATCAGGGCTATTTTGGGTTCTATTCCAAACCAATGCAATAAAGCAAGTCATACACATTCTTTCATTTCCCAGTGCATATAAAAGTTATGTTTACCCTATACTATAGTCTATTAAGTATACAATAGCATTATGTCTAAAAACATACATACTTTAGTTTAAAAATACCTTATTGCTAAAAATGCAACAATCATATGGGCCTTGAGTAAGTCATAATCTTTTTGCTGGGGGAGGGTCTTATCTGGGGATATTGATGGTTGCTGACTGATCATGGTGGTAATTGCTGAAAGTTGGGGTGGCTGAGATAACTTTTAAAAATAAGACAACAATGAAGTTTCTCGTTAATTGACTCCTCTTTCATGAAAGATTTCTCTGTAGCATGTGATGCTGTCTGATAGCATTTTGCCCACGGCAGAACTTCTTTCAAAATTGGAGTTAATCCTCTCAAACCCTGTCACTGCTTTATCAACTAAATTTAGGGAATATTCTAAATTCTTTGTTGTGATTTCAACAGTGTTCACAGCGTCTTCACCAGGAGCAGATTCAAGAAACCACTTTATTTGTTTATCCATGAGGAGTAACTCCTCAACCATTCAGTTTTTATCAGCTGCAGCAATTCAGTCACATCTTCAGGCTCCACTTATAATTCCAGTTCTCTTACTATTTCTACCACATCTCCAGTCTCTCCCACCACTGAAGTTTTGAACTCCTCAAGGTCATCCTAGAGGGTTAAAATCTACTTCTTCCAAACTCCTATTAATGTTGATATTTCGACCTCCTCTCATGAATCATGAATGTTCTTAACGGCATCTAGAATCATGAATCTTTTCCGGAAAATTTTCAATTTACTTTTCTCAGATCTATCAGAAAAGCTACTGTAATGATAGTTATAACCTTATGAAATGTATTTCTTAAATAAGAAGACTTGAAAGTCAAAATTACCCCTAGATTCATAGGGTGCAGAATAGGATAGTGTGTTAGCAGTCATGGAAACAACAATAAAACCCCTTGCACATCTCCATCAGAGCTTTTGGGTGACTAGGTCTATTGTTGATGAACTACAACATTTTGAAGGGAATATTTTTTTCTGAGCAGTAGGTCTCAACAGTAGACTCAAAGTATTCAGTAAATCATGCTGTAAACAGATGTGATGCCATCCAGGCTTTGCTATTCCATTTATAGAGCATGGGCAGAGTAGATTTTGCATGATTGTTAAGAGCTCTAGAATTTTTGAAATGGTAAATGAACATTGACTTCCACTTAAAGTCACCAGCTGCAATGGCCCCTAACAAGGGAATAATCCTGCCCTTGTAGATTTGAACCCAGGCAGTGACTTCTCCTCTCTAGCCCGGAAAGTCCTGATGGCATCTTCTTCCAATATAAGGCTGTTTCATCTACAATGAAAATCTGTTGTTTAGTGTAGTCACCTTCATCAAATGATTTTAGCTGGATCTTCTGGATAAATTTTGGCAGCTTTTCCATCAGCATTTGCTGCTTTATCTTACACTTTTATGTTACAGAGACAACTTCTTTCCTTAAACCTCATGAACCAACCTCCTCTGCTAGCTTCAAACTTTTCTTCTGCATCTTCCTCACCTCTCTCAGCCTTGATAGAATTGAAGAGAGTTAGGGCTTTGCTCTAGATTAGGTTTTAGCTTAAGGGAATGATGTATCTGGTTTGACCTTTTATTCAAACCACTAAAACTTTCTTCACATAAGCAATAAGCCTATTTCACTTTCTTATCATTTGTATATTCACTGTTTTAATTTCAAGAGCTTTTACTTTGCATTCACAACTTGGCTGTTTGGTGAAAGAGGCCTAACTTTTGGCCCACCTCAGCTACTGATGTGCCTTCCTCACTAAGTTTAATCATTTCTAGCTTTTAATTTTAAGTAAGAGATGTGTGACTCTTCCTTTCACTTGAACACTTAGAGGCCATTGTAGGGTTATTAACTGGCCTCATTTCAATAGAGTAGTGTCTCAGGGGATAGGGAGACCCAAGGAGAGGGAAAGACATGAAGGAATGGCCAGTCGGTGGAGCAGTGAGAACACATTCAACACGTATCAATGAAGTTCACCATTTTATGTGGGCTTGGTTCATAGCACCCCAAAATAATTACAATAGTAACATCAAAAATAACTGATCACAGACCACCATAATGGATACAATAATAATGAAAAATTTGGAAATATTACAACAATTACCAAAATGTGACACAGACACAAAGTGAGCACATGCTGTTGGGAAAATGGCACCAATAGTCTTGCTCTACGGTTGTCAGAAACCTTCAATCTATAAAAAAATATAAAGCTCAATAAAGTGAGGTACAATAAAAGAAGATACATCTATATATATGTGTGTGTGTGTATGTGTATACACACACACAGATAGTCCCCAATTTATGACAACTCAACTCATAATTTTTTGACCTTATGAAGGGCTTATTAGCATGTAACCCCATTGTAAGTCCGGGAGCAGCTGTATATACATGTATATATGTATATATACAGTCATGCTCTGCGTAATAACATTTTGTCAATGACGGACCACAGATATGACAGTACTCCCATAAGATTATAATGGAGGTGAAAACTTTCTATCACCTAGTGACTTGTAGCCATTGTAATATAATTACTTTATTTTTTAAATAAATTTAGTGTAGCTTAAGTGTTATAAGGTCTACGGTAGTGTATAGTAACAGTCTAGGCCTTCACATTCACTCACCTCTCACTCACTGACTCACTCAGAGCAACTTCTAGTCCTGCAGGCTCCATTCATGGTAAGTTCTCTATATAGGTGTGCCATTTATTATATTTTATACCATATTTTTACTGTGCCTTTTTATGTTTAGATGTGTTTAAATACACAAAGACTTACAGTTGTGTTACAGTTGTTTACAATATTCAATACAATAACATGATGTACAGGCTTGTGGCCTAGGAACAATAGGCTATACCATATAGCCTAGGTGTACAGTGGGATATACCATCTAGGTTTGTGTAAGTATACTCTATGATGTTCATGGAATGATAAAATCACCTAACAATGTATTTCTCAGAATGTATTTCCGTCATTAAATGACACATGATTGTATATATGTATATGTGTGTGTATGTGTGTGTATACATACATAGATATATGTTTCCTAATATATTAGAAGGAACCTAATATGTCTATATACAGGATCATATCCTTACCTAACAAGATAGTGAGGCAAAAGAATAATTTGTCTGCTTTGGGTCATATCCCTAACCTTTACACCAATCACTGAGACTAGGGGATAATGTCTTATGACTGGCCACCTGGGGTCATTGTATTAATCTTTTTTTTCAATATTTTATGATGCTTTGACAACTTTGGGCCTTATGAATCTAAGAGGGACTACTCTCCCAATGTTAGCTAATTCCTATGGACAGCAAACAACCTGCCTTCTAGCATGCCTTTGACATGCAAACCAATCATTTTTTTAGTTCAAACCCCCAATCACCCCCCTTACCAAACTCTCACACACGAAGCCAATGTTCTCCCACCTTATATGACCCGAGGGTCAGGTATCAGATAACTAGAAACTTCTCCTATGGTTTTGACAGATTTCAAAACCTGCTGAAATTATTCAAACTATCCAGTCCTAGGCCTGCTTAGCTGCTTGCCCTGACTCACCCACTCCTTCCTATGGAAAAATAAATAAATAAATAAATAAATAAATAAATAAATAAATAAATAAATAAATAAATAATTTGCCTGCTTTCCCCTCATTGCTTTTGCTTCCTGACCTATCCTGGTGCTTCCCTCCTGTGTGGCATAACATGCCTCCTATCCTTTGAAGAACTCTGAGCAATAAACTCTTCTTATAGAGACAGCTGTCTTCATGTCAGACATCTTATCATAACTTTACAAATCAAATCCTGGATGCATTCTAAACAGTTATGTGACTACCCCTGTGCCCAAAGAAGCAGGAGAAAAGATCAAGATTCAATGGTTATTTTTCTCCTTAAGGTGACTGTGTACACACAATTTTTTTTTTCTTCCATGAGTTGCTCTTACAGTTCAGTGCTCAGAAGCACTGTTATTTTGCTCACTTTCAAGTTCTTATTTCTTTGATATACAGACACAGTAGCACAGAGTCCCAACTATCAGGCAAAGCACTGCCATCGGGACACCAAAAGTAAGCACTATTTAGAGACCAAGTGAACATCAATTCTAAGAAAAGTATGCCAATAGATGTGTGCCACCTGGAGGTGATATCTAGAGAGACGAACATTGATTTTTTCGGTCAGTCTCTAAGAAGCTTCCTGAGCATTAGATGGAATCTGAGAAGTGACAGTCAAAAATTACAGTTACTGACTCTCCAGATAGGATCCAGACTGTAAGCTCCATGGCTACAAGTACTGTATCTGTTTCTCTAATCATTGTAGTCCTAGAATATAGTGCATAGTGAGTGTTCAATAAATAATTGTTGGCCGGGTGCAGTGGCTCAAGCCTGTAATCCCAGCACTTTGGGAGGCCGAGACAGGTGGATCACTAGGTCAGGAGATCGAGACCATCCTGGCTAACACAGTGAAACCCCGTCTCTACTAAAAAATACAAAAAAAAACTAGCCAGGCGAGGCGGCGGGCGCCTATAGTCCCAGCTAATCGGGAGGCTGAGGCAGGAGAATGGCGTAAACCCAGGAGGCGGAGCTTGCAGTGAGCTGAGATCTGGCCACTGCACTCCAGCCTGGGCGACAGAGCCAGACTCCGTCTCAAATAAATAAATAAATAAATAAATAAATAAATAAATAATTGTTGAATAAATGAATACACGAATATCACCAAGAGCCAAGCCAAGCAGCAATATCACAAAGAAATGTAAATTAAGACCAGAAATCCCTAAGGTACTTGAGTACACAGATGATGGCAGCTGGCATAACCCAACAACCATACTGGCTTCCAGCATAGAGGTCAAAAGGATAGACTCTCCCAGACTTGCATCATTTGAGTCTCAACTCTATCATTTATTAGCATTGTGATCTTGACCTTAATTTCCTTATCTATAAACAAGGTACAAAAATAATAGCTGTACCGCCTTCATAGGGTTGTTCTGAGAATTAAATGAGGTAAAAGATGTTAAGTACCTGGCATTCAGTAATGCCCAATAAATGTTAGTCATTGTTGTTCATGGCAGGGGAGGCATTTAACTAACTGGAAATTGTCAGCAAATTACCTTCTCTGCTAATGGTATCTTAAAACTGCCTATCGAAATTACCTGCATATTAAGAATGTCACCAGGACTGGGACTTAGATACAGGGAGGCAAGACTGAAGTCATGTGTGAGACATCATTCATTTCAAAACAGTAGTGACACTCGAAAATATAGTTTTAGTCTCACCTCAGAGGCATAAGCTGATTAAAATTTGCATAAACCATAATAGAGGGGAGCAGGGGATAGATATTGGCACCCTCAAAGGCCCATCTGTATTGATATTGCCTTCCTTCTCTCCTTTAACAGAACAAACATAACTGACCTATCTTTTATCAACAATATCTGTCTGCCCTTTCCTCTGGCTTAGCAGCTTATCAGTCACCAACCTTTAGGCCTCCAATATATCAGGAAATAGACTGTGCTGTTACTAACCCAGTTTCCTCTCCCCTCCTATGCAGATTCACAAGATGCACTCTTTCTTGGACTACATCATGGGTGGCTGCCAAATCCAGTTTACAGTAAGTTGTTTCCATGTTTGTTCTTATTCAGGAAGCAAGAGATGAGGAGTGGCACTGGCTTTGGGGGATAAGCAGACAAAAGCTTATTTAAAACTTCGTTCAGCTTTGTTCAAGTCTCATTGTTGAAACATATGGAATCATGTTTTTGAAATGTGTTCACACTTCTGTTTTCTTTAATAAGTATAGTTTTCAGCATCATATCAGGAAATTTATGCCACTCAACCTCAGGTGGTCTGGGGAATCCTCCTAACGCTTCCCATTTCTTCAGTAACTATGTGAGGCATGAAGCAGTGTAGCCTGTCAGATTCCATCACCTGGTGAGAAAAATTGAAAGGAAGTAAGCCATGCAAGTAAGTTCCACTGAGCCAAGGCAGATGCCATGTTTGTGTTCATGTGACTAGACTACAGCACCAATGTCATACCCAGTGGTCAGGACCAAGAGTGAGTCATACAAACAGTTCAATAGGCAATGAAAAGATGAATTCCAAAGATCAGAGAACCAGGCCGAGGTCAAGGTTGAGAAGTAGAGTGGGTGTCAAGACTCAGTGAGTGGATCAAGGATCATCCCCTGTATGCAATTTGTGTGCCCTTGGGATTTATACACCCCGATGTATATTTGACTAGGTAGGCTGAGTCTTTTTAAAGTGGCTAAGTAGGTCAAGGTTGTGAGTCCATCTGCACTGGAACAACTGACTTTCACTGACACTTAATATTCAAAATCCTCCTAAGTTTGGTCAGATGTGACTTCCAGAAAGAGAATCCCCAGATGGCAAAAGACAGATGTGCTAGAACCCTTTGGAAAGCAATGTGGATATAAGCAAGATAAATACAACTTGTACTCATTTCTGTAAGGTTTCCCATCTTACCGAAATGTACTAATGAAGCTCAGCCCTGTTCAGCTCCCTGACTGGCTCAGTCATGTGAAAAAGGAAAGAAAATGGGTTTAATTTTTTAGTCAAGCTTTGGGCCCAAGAGAGTAGACAGGACCAATATATTCCTGGAACCAGGGATGGTGGTGCTCAAGGGATTAAAAGGAGTCTCAAAGGGATGAGACAAATGGCCATTTACTAAACCAGCTTCTCCTTAGCTAGGGAAGTATCCTCTGCTCTAATCTCAAGGAGGTCTACCTATGTCCTGCCTAAACTTGGGATATTGTGCATTTATCTCTGAATACTTACAGGAGCTAATTTTAGAGTTTGGTCACCTCTTTAAAGTCTAAGATTCTCTAATGCACAGCCAGCAAGCTTTCCTACATTCATACTGTCACATACAGAAGGTAGCAAGCATGTTCACTGAGGATGCACGTCTAACTCTAGCTGTCCTGCGGGCTCATTGCTGCTCTGAGCATACCCAAAGGGAAGTATGGAAGCAAGCAATGTCATAAAGCAGAGCTACTGGAAATAGTTTCGCAAGATCTTAGGCAAAAAAAGTGATTTCAGGAAACTATTTATAGGTTTTCAAAGGAAAGCTCTATTGATTTCAGTCTGGTTTAGATTTTGTAGATCCCATGCTCTTGAACAACTCTGTATTCAACCTTCAGGGGCTTGCTCTGCCCTTCAAGTTGTGCTGCAACGCATCGGCCCCAACAAAAATCAGGAGCTGAGCTCCAACCCAAAGGGTTCCCAGCTCCACATCCTGACTTTCAGATATCCCTGTGTCCTGCCTTGTTCTCCCCTCCTTTCTCAGTCTGCTGACCTTCCCCCACCAGGAGTACTGCTTCAGTGTTTGTCTCCAGCAGCACCCCAGTTGCAGCTTCCCATGCACTCCAGTGTCAACTGATAGACCTGTGGGAGGTGTGACTGAGGAGAGCAGTCTGGAGCAAGGAATGAGAAGAGGAGAATGCACAGATGAGTGCTGTGGAGAAGGGGGCAGCCAACAATAGTTCCTCCACAAAGCCGTTCCTCCTGTAGGGTTTCAGGTTAGGGACTCAGAAGAGAATTGCTAGGTATTCTATTCCCAGTGTTCTACTAAAGGAAACATACCAGTCACTTCTCTGTCATTTTCTTCCAAAATTAAGTCAGCTTTCTCATTATAAATTTTCTATTGCTCAAGTAGTGCAACTTAATTTAAATTATAAGCTGTAATGCAAATTGTTAAGAAACAGTATCATGTCTTACTTAATTTGGTCTGTAAGTGTTTATTATCTGCCTGGTTATTTTACTGAAACCATCTGGCAACATGAAAAGGCAGTGGCAGAGAGATGAGAAGTGAAAAGAGGAGGGTTTCCTGGCATAGAGATGGGCAGACGAGAGAGAGAAAAGGAATGTTTCATTGCAGTAATTATACCTCGGAGGCTTTCAGAGGCAAAAACCTCCACTGGCACATTATGTGACCCTTGGCTCCTGAGCAACCAGGGAGCTTTAGCCAACATGAACTTTTTGTCTCCCTGGAGAAAAGACTTCAAGCACCAGAGGAGACATAAAGTTCTGGATGTTCTCCATTTCCTCTCCTAGAGTCACTTTCCGTCCTTCTCCACTCTCACTTCTGTACCCCGGGAAGCCAACCTCCTTGGACGCACTATCCAGGCTCTCCAGCTTTTAGCTTTTGGTTGGGTTTGACCAGTGAGAGGCACCCATCAGAGATCAAAGAATAGGAGGCGAGAGAACTTGGAATATTTATTTCTCTAGCTGCCTGCCTGCCAGGCCGTGGTTTGGCAGCGACCTTCTTCCTGACAGAAGGTCACAGTTCCTGTCAGGTGCCCTGTCCTGAAGACACTCCTCTTACTGAATTCTAGTAACTGCTCCCTCCCACTCTTTTCTGGTCAGTTTCCATTAACCTTTTCCACATGTTTGTGATTGTCCCTTTATTAAACTTCCTCAATCACCTTTTGGGTGGACTTTTTGTTTCCTGTAGTGACTCTGACCAATCCAAAATATAAGCAGGGGCTAGGAGAAAGCCTTTGTATCTTCCATAGATGCTGGTGCTTCTGGTTCAATCTTAAGAGTGTTAAAGATGGGGGCATCTTTCTCCTCAGCTGCTAAGCTGTTCAAAATACTTTTGCTGAATTATAATAAATTGAACCCTAAAACTTCAAAGGGAGATAAGATTTAGAAAAAAGAGCAAATTGGATAAATAAATATGATATTGGGGTTTTGCTTTAAAAAGCATCCCCCATAGGCTGGGCGCGGTGGCTCAAGCCTGTAATCCCAGCACTTTGGGAGGCCGAGACGGGCGGATCACGAGGTCAGCAGATCGAGACCATGCTGGCTAACACGGTGAAACCCCGTCTCTACTAAAAAATACAAAAAACTAGCCAGGGGAGGTGGCAAGCACCTGTAGTCCCAGCCACTTGGGAGGCTGAAGCAGGAGAATGGCGTGAACCCGGGAGGCGGAGCTTGTAGTGAGCGGAGATCCGGCCACTGCACTCCAGCCTGGGCGACAGAGCGAGACTCCGTCTCAAAAAAAAAAAAAAAAGCATCCCCCATAAACTTAAGTATTTATGCACCACTATATTCTAATTATAAATACTAAAACCTTAACTAGGAAAATGAATAAACAGGATGTATTTAGGGGAGTATTGGGGAAGCAGTTTGGGGTCAGAACTTGAAGGGCTTTGAATGTTGAGGTAATTTGGTGGATAATGCATGTTCAAAAGGATAATGAGGAGGGCCTTGAAGCAACAGGCACATGCTTTAAATGAGTAAAGCTGGGAGTGTTTGACGGTGGTGAAGGGGAAACGAGAGATGAAGCAAGAAGAGATGGAAACCCACTGCCACAGGCCTGGTGGCAGGTGAAAAGAAGCTAAACAAGGGTGGCAGCAGCAGGAAAGGTACTGTGGAAAGAGAAGCACTAAGCCTCTGCCTAGGATACATTGAGAAGACTGAAAGTAATCAAAGCTTTTGTGCCTGACTGACAGAGCATGGCGGACCCGGTCAGGGAACTATGCAAGACATGAGCAGCTGCAGGCAAGATGATGAATTTGGCTTTGGACACGTTAAAGTACCTCCCAGTGGGGATGGTACTTATAAATATGGGCCTAGGTTTCAGGGGAGAGTCAGGAGCTACATATATGTGGCTCTGGATGAGATGTCCCAAGAGAAGAGTATAGAAGGAAAAGGGCCTGATGACAAGAAATTGTAGAGGACCTCTATCTGGCAGCAGAGGAAAGAGGGGCAAACAGTTAAGAGAAGAAATGCCAGAGGAGAAGAAGGCCCAAGGGGAGGCAGTAACTCAGATGCCCAGGAGGAAAAAGCTAAGGTTAAGATCAAGGGCAACAATCTTGCATGCTAAAGAGAAGTCAGAGGGTGAAGAACAACATGATGAGTAGGCATATATCATCTTCAAAAGAGCAACTTGAGCAGAACGAGATAGGTGAGACCCAGGAGTTAGAGTGTAAACAGAACGTAAGGAAATGAACACAGCAGGTATAAGTATTCATTCAAGAAAGTTAACAGTGAAGGGAAGGCAAGAGGTACAAGGAGGATGGCAATTTAAAGATTAAAAGAGAAGAGATTTTAAGCTAGAATCAGACTATAAGCAGAGTCAACAGCCCAGTGGAAGGAGAGATAAATGATGCTAAAAAGAGCCCTAGACAGTCAATGATTCTTATTCTTTTTTGGTCACCTGAACACTTGAGAATCTGATACATGATCTATAACCTCTTACTGGGAAGTGCACACATCCAATTTTGCATGCAATTTGGGAGGTCAAGGGCACTCCTGAAGACAGTTCTTGTACCTCACATGAATTCTTGAGTCATAAGAACTCTAGAGCAACTGCACCATCTCAGTCTTTGAGGAGGTGGGTGGAGGTGAAACAGAGACCACAGGGTGAGAGATCGGGTTTGGCACATGGTAGAGCAGCTAAAAATAAAACCAGATACTAGAATTTCACACACAAAATGCAAAGTTATAGATAGCACAAAACAGACAGATGCTGTAAGGTATTTGAAAAGAAAAAATGGGAGAAAAATCAAAGGGTTTTTTTTTGAAAGTTATTGCTTTTTCATATGCTCAGAAATGCTCATTATAACATAGATTTTAACACAGATAAGCTGTCAGCAACCTAAATGTCTAAGAATAAGGTAATGGCTGTGTGAATTACAGTATTCCTTTAAATATTATGATATTTAGTATCATAGTATTTAGTATTGACTATGATATAGCTTATTTAAATTATAATTTTAAGGTTTAGATAATAACATGAGGTAATGTTTATGACATAGTGTTATAAAAATGTAAAGCAGAGTTACTCTATGATTACAACTATATATATAAAATACCTAGAGAGGAAAGAAAAATAAAATATGACTTACCAGCCTAGTGGCATGGTGAGTGATATTTTTTCTTATTAATTTCAAATGGACATTTCTTTTGTGTCATTTTTAAAAATTGAAGATAATATTGCTTTTTCTTACCTCTGACTATAGTTTACATTTTAATAATATAATATAATAAGCTGAAAGCAACTTCTCCCAGACTGACCTTCAAACCTAAACATTTAGATAACTTATTAAAGATTCTCTCAGGAAATCTTTCTTTCTTTCCTTCTTTCTTTCTTTTCTTTTCTTTTCTTTTCTTTTCTTTTCTTTTCTTTTCTTTCTTTCTTTCTTTCTTTCTTTCTTTCTTTCTTTCTTTCTTTCTTTCTTTCTTTCTTTCTTTCTTTCTTTCTTTCTTTCTTCTTTCTTCCTTTTTTTTTTTAAAAAACAGGGTCTCAATCTGTTGCCCAGAGTGCATTGCAGTGGCACACTGGAAGCTCACTGTAACCTTAAACTCCTGAGCTCAAGTGATGCTCTTGCCTCAGCCTCCTGAGTAGCTGGGACTACAAGCATGTGCTACCACACTGGCTACTTTTTAAAACAAATTTCTGTAGAGGCAGGGTCTAGCTATGTTGCCCAGGCTGGTCTCAATCTCCTGGCCTCAGGTTATCCTTTTGTCTCAGCCTCCCAAAGCACTGGAATTATAAGTGTGAGCCACCGCGCCCAGTCTCAGGAAATCTTTTCTAACCCTAAAACATTTAGGGCATCCTATGTCCACACTGTGGCCCATTTTACATTTTTAAATCTTTATTTTACATCCCAGATTGAACACTGACCTACTCTGGTGTAGACCTTTGAGTCTGCTTACTGCTTAGTGAGCCCTGCTGACTGAATTTCTACGCAAAGTCAGGGTATAATGGGTTAAAGAGGCAAATGCTTTGCCATTTCCAGAAAATGAACCAAGTAAGCTTAGGCATCTTTCCCTATTTTCCTATTTAGCTGTACTCTTAGAAAGTTTTTGGAAAACAGAAAAGAATAAAAATGTAACCTATTATTTAAGAAATGGTCCAGACCAAACAGTATCTCCACCTACAAGATTCATTGTATAGGTCCAAATTGTACACAGATATTTATAAAGAAAAGAAAGAAAGCTGCCCAAGAATATGATCCCAAAGGTAGACTGCAGGTACAACTAACCAGAGGTTGTTACACAGCAGCTTCCCTTAGAAAACATCGAGAAGGTTCACAAATGACCTGTTTGGCAGATGAAGGGAAGGGATCTGAGTAGCAGAGTTGTTTCATATAAGAATCTAAAAATGCCCAAAGAGAGATGCTCATCATTTGCAACCAGCCTTTTCCCAGGAACAGCTCCATGCACTGGGGACTTGGTGTCATGGAGGGGGCATTTTGCATTCTTACTTTACAAGGCTTTGCAAAGCTGCTGCACAGCTCTGCTTAATAATGAGCAGTGGCTTCCTGGGCAGAAGGAAAAAGCACTGGGCGCCTGTTCTTGTGCTGCCTGCAGGGAAGATTGGAGCACATAACAGAACCACAAGTTTCCATAAATGCTTCCTATCAGGAAATGAAAACGTGGGGGCTCTGCAAGCTCACTGGCATTCAGAAAACCAGGCGTCAGTAGCCACCTCCACACACTGGCATTTTTCAGTCATTTTGTTGCTTTTATTTCTCAACTTAACCCCATCTTTCACAGCCTCCCTGTTGCTTTCTAAAATAAACCTAACCTTTCACTCTGCTCTCTTTCTACTAATGCTAACTTTAAAGAGCACAGAGAATTCTTGATGGAAGACCACCCCCTGAAGATAGATATTTTTTTCTCCAGCTTCAAAAAGGAGGTTTTAGGAACCACCACTTTCCAGAAAATAAAAATGAAAATATTTTGGCTGACTTGTACTTAAGACAGTCCATTACTGTCTATTCACATGATAAAATATTTTTGTTTTAAGCCATGAGAACTATAAAATGGGCTATATAGTAAGAATCATAAGCCTATTTCCTTTTTCATCAGTTAATTTTTTAAGTTCATACCCTCCCCCAGGTCTATATGAGAATCTCCTGAGATGAAGTGGCCTTTCTCGTTGTCATAGACATAGAGGCCATTGCCATGGGAAAAGTGGAAACCCTAGAGGCCTGCCTGAAAAGAAATAGTAAAATTTCCACCAGGCATGTTTGAATGTTTATATAGTAGCACCAAGAACAGGCAGCCCAATACTAACCTTCTAACATTAGCCTGTACCTTGTTTCATTATCTTCAAAATATATTATCCTCTTCTGTCCCCCCAAAACCTGGCCATTCTCTTCCCCTAACTGACATCCAACTCCACCTTCAATTGGTTAAAAAGTCCTATTCATCAGCCGTCTCCTCCTCGGCATCATGGCCGCCCTCAGACCCCTTGTGAAGCCCAAGATCGTCAAAAAAAGAACCAAGAAGTGTATCAGGCACCCGTCAGACCGATATGTCAAAATTAAGCGTAACTGGCGGAAACCCAGAGGCATTGACAACAGGGTTCGTAGAAGATTCAAGGGCCAGATCTTGATGCCCAACATTGGTTATGGAAGCAACAAAAAAACAAAGCACATGCTGCCCAGTGGATTCCGGAAGTTCCTGGTCCACAACGTCAAGGAGCTGGAAGTGCTGCTGATGTGCAACAAATCTTACTGTGCCGAGATTGCTCACAATGTTTCCTCCAAGAACCGCAAAGCCATCGTGGAAAGAGCTGCCCAGCTGGCCATCAGAGTCACCAACCCCAATGCCAGGCTGCGCAGTGAAGAAAATGAGTAGACAGCTCGTGTGCACATTTTCTGTTGAAATAAATGTAAAAACTGCCAAAAAAAAAAAAAAAAAAAAAAAAGTCCTATTCATTTTCTACCCTTACTTTCTTCAATCACTCTTTCTTTCTCACCATCATCTTTGCCGCACCTTGGTTAAGCATAAGAAAATCATTCCAAGTCTGACGACGAAGAGTGAATAGGAATGAAAATGACGTAGTAGAGCCAGTATTGGAGGTAAAGCAAGAGATGTACCTGGGGTGCAAAATTTGAGGAGACTCTCACTCTGTGGATTTTACAAGTGTGGGGTCTGCTGAGAGTGAATGCCTCCTTGGGTTTTACAAACTAGGCACTTCTTTTTGTCTCACCCCATCCCCAGCTCTATTATATGTTATTTTTTCTATTATTTTAAAATATATTGTTGCCACAATCTATATATGCTTGTCCAGACATTATGCACACTTACCTAGATATCACATATTCATGCAGGTGATATACTGGGGCTTGGATGCTGCCACTAGGTGCCTGCATGCTTGGAGAATTTTGCTGATGCCTAGGAATGTTTCTTAAGCAGCCATTTTTCTTTATGGAATTTTTTCCTCTGGCCTATATAATCTGATTTCATTTTCTAGTTTTATGTCAAGACACCAGCATGTTTTTGTCATCACAGAACACCCTTAACACTTCAGGAGTCTCAGTCAGGCAACCAGCACATAGGACAGATTGTTAACTTCAGTATCAAGAGGCAGAAGCATGATGCCTTCAGAGGTAAGGAGGTGTTGATCCGTGATGAAAGGCATCATGAATAGAAGTGAGGTGGGCCACAAGGTGCTTGTTATTAATAATAAAGTATCAACACCTGCCAACGATTCACTTTTTAGATAAATTAAAGCAGAATCAAGGTAATCTCCATAACAACATTTTCACACTCTCTAGAATTCCCTGGAGTACTAACATGCCTTCCTTGGTGGAAGAGAAAGGGGTGGCTTTACATCTGCCCTTCTCAGCATTACTTTGAGCTTTTAAACACTATGTACACCTATGCAAGGTGCCATTATTCCTTAAACATGTCCCAATAGGAGTAAAAGGCTGAGAATGGTGTCTGTGAGTTGAGCTTGGTAAACCCAGGAGGTCCCCAAAGGTATGGTTTTTTCAAACATTGTCTCTCAAACATCTCTGGAGTGCTCCTCTCAGAAATTTTCCTGGATGTGTTTGGATCTCTATCTTGTTGAGGCCTCATGGGTGGATCCTGGGGTGCTTTTCACCTCCTTCTCGTTCAGAAAATGCATGTAGGTTCCTCCATCCCAGCAGCTTTTCATCATAGTCCTTGATTAAAAGGGCTTCACCTATGGTCTTCCTTTTTTTTCCCGGTAGGTTGGCTCTCACCTTCAGGATAAACCCGTCTCAGAAGACACTGGACTTTATTGGTGTCCCTGGGTTACCTCCAGTCATCCTCAGTAATAGTCCTCTCACTATTGTGTGTACAGACATACATACACACATACTTCAATTTTCCTTGTCTTAACTTTCACAACCATTTTGGTCACAAAGAGTTTATTCAAGGCAATGCTTCCTCAAATTACCATGGTTGCCTCCTAGCAAGAATCCCTGCCTCCAGGCCAAATCTCCTCCATTTTTTATTGGCATAGTTATACCCATGAGAAGTCTTGGTGTTTTGGTCATAGACATGCATGTTTTCCTGGTTGTATGATGGCATAATGGAGAAAGGTAGAAAGGAACCATATAGACTTGGATTTAAACCCAACTCCAAACCCTCTTATCCTATGTCACATGAAAATGGAGTAATATCATGCGTATACATGAAGTAATATCATGCCTTCTGTGTCACACACAGTTAGCACAGTGCCTGACACAGAGATTATTTCTCTCCTTTTTCCTTTTTTATCCAAAGTAAGGGCATCTAAGGGTCAGGGAAGAACTGCAAGTTTTCTTCACATAACCTTTTTCTTTCTTTCTTTATTTTTTTAACATACTCTTAGTACTAGCATTTATCAGTAGGCATCCCCTGATTTTAAGAGAAATATGGATAATTCTGAAAACAGAGTTTGAATCCTACCTAACTTTATTTTTGACATAGTTCTGTGGAGTGGCAAGGAAGAAAAAGAAAAAAAATAACAGAGATGAAAGTATAATTTCATGAAAGAAAAGAAAAAAGGCTATAAATGAATTACTGTTAGCCTATTGCTTTTCTTTTCCTAGTCACTTTGACTTGATTGCAGGGTACAATATCAGATGTGACTAACATTTTTTTCCCCATCAACTTATACCTTAAGAAGTACAAACAAATACATGACATGTTTTCTCTGTCCTTTCAGAAATAATGTCCCACCTTCATAGATCCAATGGGGCATTCCAGTTATTTGTTATGATGGAATTTACCAAATATAACACAAATAACATTTCCCATTATGATTCCCAAGATCATATGAGAAAATAGAGCCTTTCGGCCATAGTAAGCCAATGAATGCATTCTACTGTACTCCAGAAGGAAATGGAATTACGCAACATAAACATTTCTTTCTTTGTGTATGGCTTTTAATTTTAACCTTCTTCCCTCGAAGCTTAAGAGGCATTTTTAAAGATATTTTTGCTGGGTTAACTTTTATTTAGATGGAAGTGATGTTGGAAATTAGAAGAAATGTTTCTTCTCATTTTAATACCCTCTGGCTTAAGCATTTTGGGTTCTTTCTTTTGTTATTAGGAAGTGTTCAATGAGTCAACTTTGACTTACATGATTATGATACTGGGGGCCAGAAGAAATTTGAGAAGTTGAAGGCTAAATGACTAGTTAGTGGCAAGACAGGTTTCTCATCTCCACTTCCCAATTACAATGCGATAACATTCAGGCATCCTCTTTGTTGTAGGCAGGAGTTCTTACATGAATGGGAACCAAAATGTTGAATGCCTTACACGGAGCTGCTCCTTGCAGAAAATTTGTTATAACCACTCTAACACATCTCTCTGCATCTGGCCACTCATGGAAATATGACAATGGCTTTGCTATGAAGACTGTATCTTTAACACAGAATTTCGTTTTAAGGGATCTTACTTATGCCCCGTAGATAGAATTGTTCTGCCCAGGGAGCATAGAAGTCTTTTCTGAGTGAACTGTGAAATTGGAGGGCAGATAGTCTATCCTTACTCTTGCTGCCTGGTGAGATGAATCAACAGCATCTGGGCTTTCTGATCTATGTCGATCTCAGGTTCCTATTTAAATAGGGAGAAGAGTGGGCACTGGTGGGGAGGGAGATTGAAGACTGCAGAAATGGCCTTAACCAAATTAATAACTAGTTTTTCAAGCGAATTAATTTATTCTCTTTCTTTATTGGCAGGGTATGTAATGTGCTACTGTTTTTCACCCGAGGCCAGATCTCTCTCCTGGCTGATCACAATTCCTAGGAGATGCATCCACTTTAAATTTACCTTTGCTTGTATTTTTCTCTTTTAGGTAGCTATAGATTTCACTGCCTCAAATGGAGACCCCAGGAACAGCTGTTCCTTGCACTATATCCACCCTTACCAACCCAATGAGTATCTGAAAGCTTTGGTAGCTGTCGGGGAGATTTGCCAAGACTATGACAGGTAAGAGGCTTCAGGACATTTGGAGCCATATCGTCTCTCATGTGGGTTCAGATGGTCTTTGGCTGATCCTGGGCAGAAAGTGGAAATTAAGTCTAGTAGCTCCTTATGTCGTGACTTAAAAGTTTCATCCCCTCTGTACAGAAAAACTAAGTTTGTACCCTGCTCACGTTGGTCACCAAACGAAATCCTTTCTCAGCCTTCTTCTCTTAACTGGCTTGCAAGATGATTAGATAGCAATTTTGGTTTCCATTTTGTGAAGTCTTAGCATGTGCCTTGCTACTCAAAATTGCTTATGCACTAGCAGCATTCTAAACCTACTGAATTTGAATCTGCATTTAACAAGATCCCCAGATGATTTGTGTACACTTTAGAGTTGTAGAAGTGCAGATCTATTAGACATTATTACATCTGATCCTCACTTTAACCCTTATATAGTATGTATTCCTTAAAAGAAGGGAATACTGTACAGGAGGTTCAGTAATTTGTGCACTATCACATAGCCAGAGGCAGGACTTGAACCCAGGTCTACCCACTCCACAGCTTAGCCTACAATCACTAGGCTTCACTGACCTCAAAAGCTATTGGTAACTTCAGCAGAGGGTGTGGCACATGTATGTAGCCAGGTGTGTGTGTATGTTTGCATGTGTGTATGTAGAAAACATGACTTTAAGATCAAATCAATATTCTATTTACTCTTACTTGATGATAAATATTGACCTTTCCTACCAAAAAAATTCCCTGTAGGGAGTATCTCACATAAATTACATTAAACTGAATGTATTCTGCCTTTCCAGTAGTTTTAGAATGAAGTAAAGGAATTTAGGTGCTTGCTTAAGCAAAACTTTTTGAAGTGAAACCAATGTAAATATAAACATGTGTAAATATCTGTTAACTCCCTGGTGTGATTGCAAACCAAGGCTAGTTAGTAATGAGCAGCAACAAACTGACCTTTCAAACCAGGAGAATAAAGAAAGCAACTCTATCCTTTAGGTTTCAGAGGAATTGTGTAAGATAGCATGATTTCTGTTATTTCTAGTGTCATAATTGGTGATAATCATATTAAAAACCTATTATCCTCCACACCATAGGAAATGACACATTCTAATGACCAGAATGTACAGAGAAACTAATAGGACAGGGTAATGGGAAAGGTGCAGTCAGTCTCCTGCCTGCCTGTGTCTCTGGATTCAGCTTGGTCATCACCAGTAACTCAAATGTAGTACAAAGGCAGCTGGGGAATGAATGAACTGGCCCAGTAAAATCAAAGAGCTTTAAACACTCAGACCCTTGCTGACACTTCCTCTCCTGTACATCCAGGAAATAAGTCAATAGTTATTTTAAATTATCTTTTTGGAAAAACACCTCTTACACTTAATCTTGAGGTACTGACTATGAAGATAACTTGAATTTCAACACTGATTTCTTCAAGCCTCAATGCAGGCCGTGGGACAGGGGGTTCCTAGAGAGGTTTATGTCATATGAAGATTTCCACCAGGGAGAGAAAAGACTGGCCAATTGCATCCACTACATTGGAAACTTCTCCAAACGTCCCCAAGACACAAAAACAAGAATTTTCTTCCTTCTTTATATCACACACACAGATGCACACACACACATTAGTCATCTAGTATAATAATGTGTGCACATGTTGAGAGACAAGAAGGGGGAGAGTCTTCAGGATTCTCAACTCTTCAATCTTGAAATGCTTGCAAAAGATAAAGTAGGTAAATGCACTTAACACAAATGTCAAACAGTAGATGCTTAATTAAAAAGTTAACTCTGAATCTGCAGGGAAGAAGGCAGTCTAATAATAAATTACAAAGAGAAGACTGATGGGTTTTCCAGAAATTAAGACACTAAGCCTCAGAGCCCTTATTGTAGTTGTGCAGCAGATTTAGTGGATGATCTGGAAGAAGGTGCTGAACGTCTCCATTTCCTGATTGCCTCACATGCAAAATGCAGAGACTATAGTCAGAGTGGCATGTATACCTTGTAAAGCTTTTATCCCTTTGTGAGGCAGACGAAGTCTTGGGGGCATGTTTTCTTCCCTCAAAAATGCAGATTCAATATAAAAATAAGATATGAAACCTTAGGAGTTACATGAGGAATCATCATAAATGATTGTTTTAAAAATTTTAATAGAGTAAGATTGAAGTTATCATCCCCAACTGACCAAGAAAATCAAGTTTCTACAGCTCAGTGGAGCAAATCTTTTCTCCATATAAAGAAAACAGCTCAACATTAAAATGGGCAAATACTTAAGGAAGTAAAAGGAGGATATTTTCTTAAGGAAGAAAAAGGAGGATTGAAAAATTCCAATGCTCCTTTAAGAAAGCTCCCTAGAAGAATGTGTATTGCAAGCTGCTCACTTGAAAACTGACAAGGTTCTGCTGTTCCTCTTTTGTGTGGGTGGATAGACAATAGACAGGCATAGTCAGGAAATTTCAAGTCGGGGCTCTGGAATTAATTTATTCTCACATCAAAGTCAGTGTGGTCGGTGCTCAAAAAGAAACACTTGAATAAAAACTGACAGAAGGCATTGTTCCCCCTCCTGCAGTGACACAGAGGTTTCTAATCCCCATGAGCCTTAGAAATTCCTCCCAGCCTCTGGCAGCCAAGAGTTTTCTTTTTACCTTGTACAGTCATTGCTACCAGGTCATTACGAGGTGATCCATGAGGTAGAACAGCTTGAGAGATGCATAAAACTCTTCTCAGGATGGCCTTAAAGGAAAGCTTCCCACAGACAGCTCGTCCTCAAGCCTGCCTGTTCTGTCCTTCAGCCTCTCAAAGAGATGATGCAGCTCATTTCCTCTGCCTTTGACCACCCACCCCAGCACAACTACTTGTACACACACACAAAAACACACATGCGTGTATGTGCACACACACACACAGGCCCACACAAGCTCAAGTTGTAGCACTTCTCCAGCTCCTGTATCCTGGTCTCCCTCGTCTGCTCAAAGCCAAGGTGACATCTTTTCCTTGGGGCCAGCAGGGATATGGGTCTCTGAAAACCTGAAATGTTTTCTAATGAAAAGCATGGTCTATCTGCTATCAAGACAGTACAGAAACTGAATATGTACGTTTCTTGGAAATATGGATTGCCATTTTACAGAAGTGTCTACCCCAGAATGAGACAGATATCAGAAACCAAGGCATGGTTTCTCCATGGTGTGCTAGTTATGGTATGAGAAGACAAAGTTAGAACTGAAACCAATTCTGACAGGTATTTGCAAGTGTAGAGCAGTTGCTTAGTGATAAGAAGACAGTTCAAATCACAGTGCTACCTTTTCCACGCTACATCAGTCAGTGGTTCTCAGCCTTGGCTGTACATTGAGGCCATTTGAAAAGACTTAAAATGTGACGGTGCCTGCACCCCACCCCAGAATCTCTGATTTAATTGTCTGGTGTGCATCCTGGAAATTAGAATTCTTCATCCTGCTAGGTATCCAGGGTTGAGACCCAGTGCTAAATCATGACAGCTGGCTCAGATGCAATGGCTGAGGTCCTGTGCAGCATCTACTTAAGCCCCAAACGCCTCATGGGGAGCTGTAAAGACAGAAAAATTAATGAAGCACAATTTTCTCCCAAGTAGCCCACAATCTCATGGGGGAGAAACATGTGTAAATAAATTACCGCCCAGCATGGCCGGGGAGATGTTGCCCTGTGTCAGGATGGGAACTGTATAAAAGAGGGAAGGGCTAACTCTATCCTTTGTGTGAAGAGCGGTGGTCAAGGAGGGAGTCTTGGGGATGATAATTTCTGGACTTATCAGAATTTGGCCTTCAGCTTTGTTGTTATTAGAATGTGGGTGGATTTGTTCTCCTTTTTCTGAATCATTAGACCAGACAAGTCTTCTATGAGGACAGAGTCAACAGGGATGATAGAGAGAACATGGGGAACTGGTGACAGGTAGACTTAGGTTCACATCCCAGCTCTGCTACGTCTGTTGCCATAAGATGTGCATTCTATGGGCCTTGGTTTTCTTCATTGTAAATTGAGGATGTATCTCACTTCCCTTGCAGAGCAGTTATAAGGATTAGATATAAAGCAGCTAGCTAACACAGGTTCTACCTGTTATAAATACTCAATAAATGGCAGAGGCTATTATCTTTAATACCCTAGATTTATGTTTTAAAAATGATCTGAACACAAAGGGAGACAGAACTATACTGTCAGTTCTAAAGTTCATTTTGGACCAATGATCTTTAAAATATTTTTGCTTATGTACTTTTAAAAAATATATTAAAATGTATAGCTGTCACATTTTTTCACTGAAATCTGACATTTTTTATCATGAGTTTATGTAGTGACAAAGAATGAAAATTCTAATGTATTGTAAATTTGGACGTTTTATAATAAAACTCTTACATAACTCTTGTGACTGTATGAAGTAGAATCTAAACACCATAACTATTTGATATCCACCATTATCCATTTTGTAAAAAATGAGCAAGCTCTTCAATGTGAGTTGAGAATTGTAATTGTTTCTTCCTTTTCATCAACTTATATTTCCATTATCTTCCCCCCAAATTTTATCCTAATGTGTCTTAATAAAATTGGTTTGAAATTCTGTTAGATCACTATACATTTCTATAATAAAAATATAAATTAAAAATTTTTTAGTTTCTAAAAATTTCTAAAATTCAAGGTATTTTTTAAAATCTGAATTTTTATTGCAATTATTCCTAGTGCATAATTGATCAAAACGACATAAATGTACTAGAAATTTCAGTACAACTTTTGCCTATAAAAAAATCTATCAGAAATCAGCTCTTACTGAAACAGATAATGGAGTGTTTTTCCAATTAGTTTATAGACCTGTGGATGAGTGGTACCTATTACTAAAATAGAAGAGTTGAGCATCAATTCTAACTCAGTTTTTTGCTCTTATCAATGTAAATACTAAGAAAACCTGTTCTTATAAATAAGCATATGGAAATAAATAACTTGACTAGCAGTATTACTCAATTCTTTCCAGTTTAAGTTATACACCAAAAAAATTACATAATGGCCAATCATCAAAATGTTTTCTTCAATGATCTACCAGCTGACATCAGCACTTGCCAAAATTTATTTAAAGCAAAACTTGGCAACTACCTGACTTGCAAAAGGATTTTTTTTTCCTAGTGAATCATTCATGTTTAGAATTATTCTTGTATATGATGCTACAGAGTTTTTACACTCCGGAGCAACGGACTATGACAGTTAAGATTAAGAATAGGTAAAAGAGAAGGATAAGTGAAAGGGAAGGTATGAATGGAGAACAGGTCTCTCCATCACAGGCATTCCCAGAAGATCAATTTCAGCAAAAAATACATATGGATGTAGAGGAACTGAATACTGATTTCCCTTCAAAAAAAAAAAAAAAAAAAGCCATGTTCTCATATCCCCAGAAGTGCTTTGCATTTCCAAATACCCCAGTTTTAAGACCTCTGCTTTAGAGAACAGTTTTTGTTAAATGTCTACATGCCCTGAGATGCCATATTGCTCTGAGCTTCATTTCCTTATGTATACAGTAATTTTTCTTTACATTTATTAACGTTTTGATTTATCTTAAAATCTTCCTTAACAGAAAGGGGAAAATGGTGGTTAAAAATAAATCTTCCATCTGGAGGTCATTTGACAATAGTCATTCCCTAAGAAGTTCAGGACAGCTTATTCATTACCATTGAAGTATGTAGGGTTTTTTTTTTTTTTTTTTTTTTTTAGTTGTATTTTATACTATTTATTCTGGTTATAAGAAATGTTGCCTTTACCCATGTGGTAATATAGCCCTGAATTTTCCAGATTGTCCATCTTTGTCATTCATTTTCCCAGCAGTGGCTAAATGGCCCTTTGCTGGGTGCTGAGTGGATCCAATCTTGAGTTCTTAAAGTGTTAGTATACCGATGCTTTCTTTTGTGCTCAACTTGCCTTCTTTTACTTCTTGTATAATAAGACTCTTCTCTGCCTAGTTTTATTTTAAAACAGAAATAATGGATGTTTAAATCCGTTGTGCTTAGTCTTAAAACTTTTTCTTTAGTGTGTTTATTAGTTAGAGGCTTTCTGGTGGCTAAGTTCAGAGAATTTATCCCTCCTGGCTCATTAATTATTCCCCTTGTAGGTGAGGCATTTTCCCTATCTTCCTACTCTTGAAACTCAATTACATAACAGTGGATCATGGTCAGCAAACGTTGAATCCCCAAGGGTGGCTTAGAAAGTATAAAAAGAATATCATTAACGCCAGAACACCATAGGGATTAGAAATGGATGGAATGTTACAGCTTACCCCTCCTAAACTCATCAAAAAAGAAAATAAGGGTGTGGAGACTCCCAGTTTCTCTATTTTGACTTCTGGGTCATCTTCGAGTGTGAAGGACCAGGATCCATCCTCCACCCAGAAAAGCGTGATTTCATACTTAACTAGAATGTACCCTAAAATCCCCCTCACAGATCTCTTCTCACACCCGCCCATGCTTGTTTTGTTTAAGGAGGAATTGCTGAGACAAAGTATTTCAGTATGTCCAAGGACCAGAAGTATATTTTCTCCTATGTATAGCTAATCTTTCATAAGCTGTTGTGAGTGTCTGTTTACCCACATTAATACCTTATCTAATACCTGCTAGATGCAATGCACCACAAAGCCTGGATTGATCCAACAGTGAGGAGAAGTGGGAGTTGGTGATTTTCCAGATAATTTAGACTTTGATTTCAAATAATTCAAGCTTCCTTGTATCTCCCAACCCCTAATCCCAAATTCGATAGTTGGCTATGTTTTGGTAAAGTTTTTCAAAACCATCATTGGCTAGTAATGAGCTCTTAATCAGTCAGGTGGTGATAAAGGAGAATATAGCTTTGCTACTTTGACTTTTCTGTCAGCCTGGGATTGGTGGGGCTCATCCCTTTTTCCTTACAGATGTTTACGACAGTGAGCCCTAACCTGAATTGACTGAATATACCAAGAACAGAGAAATGTAGAAATTGTTCCAAAGAACAAATCTCAATTAAGTTCTTAATGGGAGAAGAAATAAAAGGTAGAGGACATGAGAAGGACATGTCCTTGCCAAGAGCCCTATGGCGACAGCCACCCGGCAGCACAATATTCGATTAAAGAGGGTCTTATTTGTCTAGACAGGGGGTTAGATTACTGGAAGTACCAGTAGAAAATCACATTTAATACTATACATAATCATTAAATTATAATGGTATAACAGAAGAGACATGGGCTTTAGAATCACACAGTTCTCCTTGGTAATCACCATAGGCCACTTAGCCTTTCTGAGGCTCTATTTACCTGTAAAATGGGAATAATAAGTAGGTGAAGCTTCCAGGATTATGTGAGAACTTAATAAATAGGTACATCATCTAGCAGGGGCCTGGTACATTGTATGCATCAATAAATGTTAATTATTCTTTTCCCCATCCTATCAACTTTAGTACGGTAAAGTTAGAGTTAAGATCCAATATATGTGAATGAATAACTAAGAGAGAAACTCCAGTGTGCATAAGATAATTCAAACCAAAAGATATGTAAGTGACTCTCTCAGGTTTTCACAAGAATCCTCCCTTCTTTTCATAGCCATATTTTAATAATTAAAATTCATGGATTATATACTCATTAACTATTTATTGAGCACACATTCTATGACAAATACTATAATAAATGGTGGGGCAGGGGGCAGTTGAGGCAGAGGACAGTGGAGTTATCAAGATTTTAATACCAAAGACAGTGTCTCTTTGAGTTCAAAAAACAAGAAAAGACATGTAAACAACTTATCACCACTTGTATGTGATAAGGTGGTGGGTACAATGAGTCATGTAGAGGGAACCAAGCTCTGTCAAATTAGTCAAACTTACAAGCTTTCCACTGCTTATTTTTTGCTTTTGTTTTGAGATGGAGTCTTGCTCTATTACCCAGTCTGGAGGGCAATGGTGCAATCTCAGCTCACTGCAACCTCCGCCTCGGGGTTCAAGCAATTCATATGCCTCAGCCTCCCGAGTAGCTGAGATTACAGGAGTGCACCACCATGCCCAACTAAGTTTTGTATGTTTAGTAGAGATGGAGTTTCTCCAAGTTGGCCAGACTGATCTTGAACTCCTGGCCTCAAGTGATCTACTGACTTCAGCCTCCCAAAGTTCTGGGATTATAGGAGTGAGCCACTGCACCTGGCCCCATTGCTTTTTAATATCCACTTGGATTCAGTCTTGTCTGTATTGGAACTCTAGCTCTAATTAGCAGCATGATCTTGAGCAAGACACTTTACCTCTCAAGGCATTTCCCCACCTGCAGAAGGGGAATAACAATCTCTCCCTGTAAGTATTTTAAAAGTTAATACATACAAAAGGTTCTAACACAGTCAGCCATAAGAGTTACCTAGTTCATGGTCACTTTTCAAAGGAAACGAAGTTGAAAGGTGAAGTGGAGGCCATTGGTGAAAGGGTAGGGCCATTTTATTTCTTAGAACAGAATCTAGTAAAAAAAAAAAAAAAAATTAAGGGAAGAAGTTGTAGACAAATAACTGTAATGAACTTAAGGGGTTATTTCTTGATTTTAATTATCCATGCTATTGCTACCCCCATCACCACAGATAATCAAGAAGCATGAGCCAGCACTGGCATAGCAACATGGCCTAGCAACCTGGTAAAATGCAGGTTCATGTTTTTCTTCCTCATTAAATGAATAAATGAAGCAACTTCTTCTTTTTTCTTTTTTTCATTTTGATTTCAGTGACAAAATGTTCCCTGCCTTTGGGTTTGGTGCCAGGATACCTCCAGAGTACACGGTGAGTGAGTGGAGATGGGATCTTCTTCCACTTCGCTATGGTCAAAGGATAACTTGGGTTTTCTTCACAGCAGTCTCACTCTCTTGACTCTGACATAACTATGTCAGTAGGGCCTAAAGAGTCAGAAATGGTCTTCAGAATCAGTGAGATTAACTCCCCAGGGTTAAATATATTTCAATACCCCTTTTCCATGCCTAATTTCTCCTATTCCTCAGACAAGCACTGATGATTTGAGTAGCTCAGGTGCTACAAGGAGAGTTTACAAGGTTGCCACAATTTACTTCTTAGGACAAAATCTCAGAGTATGCATTGAAACTGAAACACAAGCACCTGTGCCTTAGTCCGCACTTTCTCACAAACAGAAACCCTATCTCCTGGTATTTTGGATGGGTCTTCTCAGAGGTCCAGATGAAGAGTTTCATTGTTTAGTTTCTTATAAATGTGGTCAGAGTCTGAGAAAACACTGAGGATGTTGATCTCTGGGGGCTCAGAACCTATCCATTCATATATCCCCTAGGAAATAGAATTCTATTGGCAATGCCAACTGGGAAAGTCCATGACAATGGAGTCTACAAGCTTCCTTATCCCAAGTCTCCAAGTCCAAGTCTTGTGTGGGAGACACAGAGAAGTTGTGAAGAAAGAACAATTATTACTTACAGAATTGGAAAGCTGAAATGTTCTTATGAAGACATTGGAATCCTATTCGGTTTTAATGATTTCTCATGACTGAAAAAAGACAAAGATTGTGTGTAGATAAATTTGCACTGTGATGAGGCTGAGACACTACTGTGATATTCTAGATGCTCCTGTAGAACATTCTCCACAGGGAACTCATGCCCACTATGTGGGCAGGGCCTTGGAGAGACAGCAGGGTACCTGCCCCAGCCTCCACCTTACCAGTGCCTCTAAGGTCTGAGCTAAGTACAAACAATATTGCCCAATCCTCAATTTCTCTTCTACTGGCTGTGTCTGAGCCACAGGTCAGGAGGTAGATGCTGACATTTGCTCCCTCACTAGAGCCATCACATAAAGGACTTTCTTCTTATGTATCCTTTTTGAAAGAGGAAATCAATCTTCCTGTTGCTCCTGGAGTGAACAGTGGGTGGAATGGCATGTCTCCCTGACTTGTTCTCCTTCTTTTTTGCCTTGTATTCCACACTGGCCTTCCTGCTGGGCATAACTACATAATTCTAGAAGCATTTATTAGAAATAGAGCTTGTGGAGAGAAAGAATATAGAACAAGAGTTATTGACTGGTGGCCTGTAGATATTATTCAGGCCAAAATGTGTATATTTGACACACTTTTAAAACACAAATTCAGCAATTGCATATAAAATGCCAGATTTCTGTCTTCTCTTGAAAACCCGAAAGGCCTGGCAACACTAAGATTAAAAGATGACCTATACAAGAATAAGCTGGAGCTGAGGAGATATAGGCCCCTTCAAATCTGGAATGTAAACAGGTGAATGCCTACTTTCTTCTTAGAGCTGCTGAATAGCTCAATAGCCATCAGCCCAACTACCCAGGGATTCTTGAGTTTTCACCACACCCCACCAGGTGTTCTCCCAGGCTCAGGTTGGCCCAACAGGGCTGAGGACAGAGCTATGCACCATACTTTTTTCTCACAAATGACATCTTTCTGGTTCCCTTCCTGGAGTAACTAATCCTTCTTGCTCTTTTCTGAAGTCCTCTTGTTCACTTGATCCCCTAACTCCATCCTTCCTGTCAGCAAAATCCCCTGGTTCTTCCTGTTTCAACAGGCATCTCTCACATTTCCCCATTTCTGGTCCCCAATACCCCTTTTCCATGCCTAATTTCTGCCATTCCTCAGACAAGCACTGATGATTTGAGTAGCTCAGGTACCCCCTGGAGAGTTTACAAGGTTGCCACAATTTGCTTCTTAGGACAACATCTCAGAGTAGGCATTGAAACTGAAACACAAGCACCTGTGTCTTAATTTCCACTTTCTCAGAAACAGATCTTGAGAAAAGGATTTGGATGCAAGTAGTTTATTTGAAAGGCGGAGGAAACCACAGTAGAGGTTGGGAAGTGGAAGTCAGCATAGACAATATCATCAAGTCAGTTACTGCTGTTGGCAACTGGTGCTTAACTCTGCTGAAGAACCCCAGGAGGCAATGTACAGCTCACACGGACCCCAGGGGATAAGGGAGTTGGGGTGTGTATACATCATCTCCTGTTAATTACTGATTACTCTCAAGGGTCACTTTTAGCCTGTCACTTGGGCAAGCAAGACAGGCCCTAGAGGCCCAGAAAAAAACTTAAGGTAAACAAAGCAAATAAGACGACTGGAAGTCAACTGGCTTGCCCGGAAGTGCTGAGAGCAAGGGAATATGAGATAAGCGCCGAGAGCATCACCAGTCACCTCCCACTAAGAAAGGAAGTGTCTTAAGTGACCTATTTTATAGATACCCAAAAGAGTCAGAGCTTGGAAATATCCTTTGAAATGAAATTATCCATAAAATACCAAATGATTCAATAAAAATGTCCAGATACCAGAACATCCATCTTGTTTTATCAGGTTTTCAGAAAAAAGGTAAACAATATGTTATTTGACCTTGTGCATAGGTTCTGCCAGGTAGAGGAATTTGTGATGAAAGATTACAAAGTATATTACTTTATTATGTTTCCAAAAGTGGAGTGCAGTCTGTTTTACCTGTAGGTATGTGAAAATCCTCCTGCCCTGTAGTTCTGCATATCACGTTAATGATTCTTAAGTGTCAGCTGCTTAGCTGAAGCCTTTATAACCATCACCATCCTGAGCAGGCAGCTTGGGTTATTGAGTTTTTTTGTTTTTGTTTTTGTTTTTGTTTTAATCACTGGGTCCAAATGGAGCTCAGCCAAATCTAAGCCTCCAGTCTGTGGCCAGTTCTATCTAGCAGTTATTTGAAGTTATCTTTCTGAAATCTTTTCTTGGATTTTTTATAAGCCTTATTCTCCCCTCCTGACAGCATTTATCTGATTCTAGAAAATCTTCCTGTCACCTCAACTCCACAGGGAGCTTAGAATTCACCCTCCATCTCAGACTGTGTAAAGGCTTGAAATGGTTCCTGCTGCTTAACACATAATGAATGTAATGGGCATTTGTTTGCAAACTCTAAACCCCAGTGCCTTCTTACTGGATTAAAGTTGTAATTCTCCTTTCTTCCTGTTTCTTAAATTTTAATTGGTGTCTAGGTCTCTCATGACTTTGCAATCAACTTTAATGAAGACAATCCGGAATGTGCAGGTAAAGCACAATGTGAAAGAAAGCCAGAGTCACAATCCTTCCCTTAGCACCTTTCCCATTTTAGTTTCTCTCCGCTGGTGTAGCATATTAGTTACGATTGTCCACAGCAGAGAAGCAGGCTTTCTGTATACACATAAACCATGCTACTCCACAGGCAAGAGAAAGCCATGATAACAGAGCAGGAAAAGAAGAACTGGAAAAGACAGATGCAGAAGAGGTCTTGATTTTACAGTAATAATGTTGATCCCAGTCTGGGATTCCTCGGGCCAAAATAATAGTAATAATAAAGGAAACTTCACCTGGTAGGCAGTGATACAATATCCCTCTTTCTGTTTTCCAACTTCCAAGTTTTCATCAAGCGTGTTTTTTTGTTGTTGTTTTTTTGTTTTGTTTTGTTTTGTTTTGTTTTGTTTTACAACTTCATCTCTGTTCCGATATAAGGAGATGGGGAAACATGGAAATGATTTCCCACTTTTGGCATATCAGTCAAGGACATGGCCTCAGTGAGTTTGAACAAGTGGCATCATGGCTTTGTGTCAGAGAAAGCCTGCTCAAGGGTTCTGTTCATGTTCCATTGTTTCCAGCCAGAATTCTCCAACATGATTTCACAAAATAATGATACTGAAACCATGATGATAATTATAATAAATTTTGTTCTACAATGATTTTTTTCTGTTTTCTAAGTAACAGAGACAAATACATATGTTGCTATGAAGATCACAAGACATTTTTGCACTAGAAATGTCCATATCTCTCTCTTCCTTCTTGTCAAGGAGGAAGGAGGCTAAATCAGGATTAATTCAGATCCAGGAGAGTGTATAAGGCATCTAGCAGTTAATGGCCAAGAATATGTTATCAATACCATTGAGTCTGAACATAGTAACCTCCAAGACCCAATCTCCATTCTGCCATTTTTTCCACTAGTGTATTCTTCACCCTCAGTTTTCTGTGGTTTAGACTTTCCTTATCCCCAGCCACCCCCATTCTGAAACCATAAGAATGGTTTCCCCCACAGCAGAATGAAATATAAACCCTGGTATTCACCTGTTTTATACTCTTAGAATGCATCTGCCTGATACTTTTCAAGAGGAAATCGAACTTGCTTATCTTAGGCAAAAACTCAAGAACCAAAAAAAGATAAGGAGCTTCTATTCAGCATCACTTAACTTCAGAACCAGACTGCCAAATGACTTGGCATCTCTCTTTAGAGTGATAGCCTTTGGGGCAGGGCCAAGTGGGTGCAGGATTGTCAATGAGGTTGGGAGCATGTATGTAGGGCAGAATAGAACAGAACTTGCTCATCTGAAATACCCAAGAGCTATTTTGTAGTGCATGGTGGTTATGGAGAACAATCTCAGGAGGGGATTGTGTGGATCCCTCCGGCCAAAAACAGGACCAATGTGCTGTTTCAGAATAGAAAGTTATAGAAGGATGAGCAGAAATAGGGAAAGGCAAGTGACAACACAGGCACAGACAACAAGAGGAGCCATTTGAATAAAAATCATTTGTAATGAGATTATTGCTGTGGGATCAGAATGATAACATGAAATGTGCAGTCAAGATGTATCAAGTGCTAGGAGAAGCTGCATAGATAGGACTGCCTCTCTTGGCAGAGCCCCATCCTTTTCTATTTCCTGGGCTCATGTGGCCTCAGGATGGAAGCCCCCTTTAAAGGAAGGGTTGTCCATGATGATAACCATCACTTATCTGTACTCAGCACCCAGAAGATGAGTATATCAGCCACTTGGCTCATTCATCACACACTTGGTGAGCATTACATTTGCTTATCATAAGTAAATCATGATTCCTGCCCACAAAGAGTATAATATATGGAGAGATGGTCATGGGAACTCCTGATTCTTATAGAGGGCATAGGTAGTATCTACTAGAGTCAACAAGATTGTGTGGAAACAAGTGCAGCATTGAAGCTGGCTTGCTAGTGGCTAAGAACACAGTGCTTAGAGCCAGGCAGACCCAAGTTTAAATTCTGAGTCTTGAACACACTTGCTATGTGACCTAGGGCAGATCATTGAACATCTCTAAGCCTGTGTTTCTTCACCTATAAAATGGGTATAGCATCTATTTCATTATGCTATGAGGCGTGAATGAAATCTTATGTATAAAGTAGGATATTAGGGGAAATTTTGTGAAAATGGTTGCTTTTGACTTCAGTTTTTAAAGAGGAGAATGATTTCAGTGGGGAAAGAGGAAGCAACACTAGCAATGTGGTATTCCTTTTTATCTTAAGAACATAAATGTGATGTTGATAAGGACTATTTGGGAAATTTAATGCTTCACTTTTACGTGTGTTTGGCTATAAATATAGTTGGAGTGACTCTGGAACTGTTGATCTTTGTCAATTTCACCTCAGGAATTCAAGGAGTTGTGGAAGCCTATCAGAGCTGTCTTCCTAAGCTCCAACTTTACGGTCCCACCAACATTGCCCCCATCATCCAGAAGGTTGCCAAGTCAGCATCAGAGGAAACTAACACCAAGGAGGCATCGGTAAGGAGGGGGTATTTGCCTCCTAAGGGGAGCTTACTCTTCCTTACCTGGATATTGGCCGTAAGACCCATCTCACTCTGAAAATTAATTCCAACATTTCTACCTGTGTGAATTTGGACAAGTGACTTAACCTCCTCCTATCCTCAGTCTTGACATCTGAAACATGGGGATAATCCACCCCATCTTTGCTGGGTTGTGAGGCTAAGAGATGACACATGTCAAATGTCTACCACATTGTCTGAACATAGGAGAGACTCAACAATGGAAGCTACTATATTCACTAAAGTATGTCATGTCCACCTCCTGCTCTTGAAAAGAAAAAAGAAAAGTTTAAAAATAAGCTTGCTTTTCAAGGTACCCATATTACGATGGAAGTAAAGCACCACAGAAGTAAAACAATGGATGATTTTGCCTCCTGGTGGTAAAGCGGTGCAGCGCTAAACATCACAGCAAAAATTGGTTTCACATTCTGTTGGTTTTCTTAAGAAAAATGCAAACCAAGAATACAGTTTGAGTTTTGCCCCTAATATTTTAAAAGTAAATATATTACCATAATACCTTATGTATTTATTTTAATAATAACATTAATACATGTCTTTTTAGCTTTATGATTTCTTTCCAGATTTAGTAGAATATTACCAATGTCTGAAGTTTGCTCTGTAATTTTATCCTGGGTACTGAGTTTTTATTTTAAAAAATACTACTCCTTTATTGTCTTACATCAATTCATCTAACCTTCTTGCACTGTCTGCATGTTCTCAGCCTTCCTTTGTGTTAGAATGGATGGAGGACCATACTCCTAACTCATGTCAACATCTTCTTTTGTGTACTTGAGCACATCTCCTCTGAATTATCCAGGAACTTTGACTCTGTGGTTATATTCTCACTCTTTCTCCTATCATCTATTGTTTTCCTTTCTACTTCCCATTGTACTGAAGACTTATTCTCATTAACAAGTGCTCATTCAATAACATCTCCTGCATTAAGTTAAAATCTCCCCCTTGACTCCGCTTTACCCCTTAGCTACTGTCCTTAACTTTTTCCCACTTACAATCTACACTTCATGCAGAAACCAGATTGATCCTTTAAAAATATAATTAGTATTGGCCAGGTGCAGTGGCTCACGCCTGTAATCCCAGCACTTTGGGAGGCCGAGGTGGGCAGATCACGAGGTCAGATCGAGACCACTAACATGGTGAAACCCCGTCTACTAAAAATATGAAAATTAGCCAGGCGTTGTGGAGGGTGCCTGTAGTCCCAGTTACTTGGGAGGCTGAGACAAGAGACTGGCGTGAACCTGGGAGGCGGAGCTTGCAGTGAGCCGAGTTCGCGCACTCCAGCCTGGGCGACAGAGACTCCTCTAAAAAAAAAAATATATATATATATATATATATATATATTTAGTATTACATCATTCCTTTGTTCTAAATTATCTAATACTTTTCATGATACTTGGAGTAAAATCCAAATTCCCTGATGTGGCTTAGAAGACACTATAGGATCTAATCTCTGCCTACCTCCCTGATCTTAATTCTTATCACTATCTCTTTTGCTCCTTAAATTTCAGCCACACTGACCTTCTTGCTGTTCCACAAACACATCAAATATATTCCCACCTCCAGGCCTTTTCACTTACTGTTCCCCTGCCAGGGTTTCTCTCACCCAAACCTCCATATGATCCATTCTCTGACTGTGTTAACATCTCTGCTCAACTCTTAACCCCTCTGAAAGCTCCCCCTGGTTACCTTATCTAAAATAGCCAACCCACCCACCCACACCATGTCTCAGCTTTACTTTTCTTCTTAGTACTCATCACCATCTGAAATACTTTAGGTGCATCTACTAACTTGTCTATGTTATGTCTCTCTACTTTCATATGGAAGCTCTACAATAAGACTTGTTCACTAGTATCCCTGGTACACAAAACAATGCCTGCACACAGTGCATGCTTAACACATACTTATTTAAAGAATGCATATAAAACCATTCTATTTTTCATATGTATATGATGAAAAGTACTTTACATTTTCTTTTATAAAATTGATGTGTATCTTAAATATTGCACATCTTATATGCCAGAAAATATAGTGTTCTGGTTTTCATTATAATTTGAAGTCTCTCCTACTTGAAAAGATCTGAATTCCCAAGGTCCCTAGAGAGAACAACAGTCACTGCATGCCTTTGGTTCAGTCCACTGGCCCTTCCCTACATCTCATTATCATCTTCAGCTACTCCGGGCTTGGGTCATTGAGTGACATGAGCAGTTCCTACAAGGGAATAGGAATAGTTTGAAGCAAAATTTTTGTTTTAGACTAGTAATTTTTCCATGTCCTTTTATTTACATAGTTGACCACAGTTCCAATCTCCTACCCAACATCCATCAGGTAACCCATAGCTATTCATAAGAAACAAATGGGTCTGATCTGTGCTGCATGTTCTCTCATCTCCTCTGTTCACTACATCATGTTCTTGAAGTCACTAACCAGTGATTTGACTATGAAAAGGACTGGAGACCCTGGGGAGCTAAGAGTGTGTTACTTCAAATAATTACTTTAGAAGAGTGAATACGTACAACTGTGGTTATATTAGCCTTTATGCTGGGCAGGGACACTCTGTAAGCTGAGATCTTGTCCAGCAGAGATGCTGAGGATTTAATCCAAGCCAAGTCTTTTCCAGATGTGAAAGCTAAGAAAATCCTGACTCCTCTCTGCTCATCTTTCCTCTTCTTTTCAGAAACCACGAACACTATTAATTTTTTTTTTTTTTTTGAGACAGGGTTTTGCTCTGTCACCCCAGCTGAAGTGCAGTGGCACAATCATGGCTCACTGCAGCTTTGAACCTTCTGGGCTCAAGCAACCCTCTGGCCCCAGCCTCCCAAATAGCTGGGACTAAAGGCATGTGCCACCACGCCCAGCTAATTTTTGTATTTTTTGTAGTGATGGGGTTTTGCTGTGTTGCCCAGGCTGGTCTCAAACTCTTGGGCTCAAATAATCCTCCTTCTTTAGCCTCCCAATGTTCTGGGGTTACAGGTGTGAGCCGTTGCACCTGGTTAACCATCAACACTTTTCAGGATTATAGACCAACATCTCCACCAGTGCATGGACCCTGCAAGCCTTCCCCTAATGCATCTCTTTCCGACCACAGAGGTCTTGGAGCAAATTTGAACCTTCATAGATGCAAGATTTAGGAATAAGGTTTGGATGTGACCAGTATTTTATTTTATTTTTTAACCTCTTTTTTCAGCACCAGAACCAATTCTTCAAACGATAACTTGCTTAGAAACCTAACATATAAAATAGACTTTAAAAAATACACATTCTTGCCAAATTTGGTCTAAGGAGTAGAGTCAGAAACTTGTCCATTCTCTTTAACTCCTTTATCCTCAAGAGCATCCAAGGCATCCCTAAAGGCTCCCCGGGGCCCAGGTTAAAGATTGGATCATCTCATTCCCTCTGGGGTACCAGGACTCATATGGCTAAAATGAGAACAGAACTAACGTAGGTCTGGATTTCAGGCTGATATAGAACAGCGTGAGTTTTTGGCCATCACTCACTCCCTCAGGGATAGCTGGGTCTGCAGTGAAAGGATGGGTCATTAAATGGGACCAAATGTAAGAAGCATCCAACCCACATATCTCCATATAAATTATCCCTAGAGATCAAGAACATATGCTTTTCCGCAGAAGTTTCTCCTGTTCTTTGAAAAGTCTATGGTCCAGAGTCCCTTGTTATCTCTAAGGGTCATAAACTTGAACATCTTCGGCAAGCTGTGCCAGGGAGTCTGTTGCTATAGGATTTTCCCCTTGATTTTGTGGAATTCCTCTAGGTAAAAAAAAATGCCCCTCTTTATCTAAACAGGACCTCAAGTAGATTCAAAGACTATAATATTTCATCCATGAGCATTTTCCCAGTGTGACTTTAGAGAGAATTGTTATTATTTGCTTTATCAGAAATTTCCATCAGGTTTTGATCCTGCAGTCTACAGCCTGGTGCCTTCAGCTAGATTAAACCTGGCAGGATCAGATTCCAGAATCCTGACAATCTCTGCAGGCCAGCAGTTCTTAAACTTTTTGTTCCACAAACCCCTTTAGCAGCTGGTAAAGTTCATAGATCCCTTCTCAGAAGTGGTTTGTGTGTGTGTGTGTGTGTGTGTGTGTTTGTGTGTGTGTGTGTGTGTGTGTGTGTGTGTGTGTGTTTTGTTTTGTTTTTTGAGGCGGAGTCTTGCTCTATTGCCAGGCTGGAGTGCAGTGGCGGGATCTCAGCTCACTGCAACCTCCAACTCCCTAGTTCAAGCAATTCTCCTGCCTCAGCCTCCCGAGTAGCTGGGAGTACAGGCACACGCCACCACACCCAGCTAATTTTTGTATTTTTAGTAGAGACTGGGTTTCACCATATTGGCCAAGATGGTCTTGATCTCCTGACCTCGTGATCCGCCCACCTCGGCCTCCCAAAGTGCTGGGACAGGTGTGAGCCACCACACCTGGCCAGAAGTGTTTTTAAATGTACAACATAAGTCCCATATTATAAAATAAACCAATTATATTGAAATGCGGTTAGCAAAATATTTTTTAAAAGGAAGATGGAGACATCATAAATATAGTAATAAAATGCTTCTTTATTTATATATTAAATTATGAGAGCCAGTAGTTAGTCTAATAATTCTGTAATTTCTAAGTTGTGTTAAACATAAATGATACATTGAAATAGATGCAGGTACTACGATATAACAGGAAAATATCTGTTTTTTAATTAATAACTGAGCCACAAGTAGAACTAATATTAATTTGATTTGTTGATTATACTTATACTGAAAAAATGATAAATTTTATTAGAGATTAGTGAAAATAAAAATGTAATTAATTCAAGTTTACAGACTGCCTGAAATCTTACAGTAGTCCACAGAGACAGGTTAAGAACCACTAGTTTAGATCAGCACTCAATAAACTATAACTAAACTAAACTGTTTTTCAATGGCTTGCAAACTAAATGGTTTCTAGATTTTTTATTTGTTGAAAAAAATCAAAGTTGAATAATATTGATATATCGTGACATATGAAAATCTTGTGACATTAAAAATCAGTGTCCATAAATAAAACATTATTGGAACACAGCCTCTCCCATTCATTTTATATATTGTCTATGGCTGTTTTCATACTACAGTGGCAGTGTTAGGTAATTGTGACAGAGATCATTGTGGTCTACAAAGCCTAAAATACTTATTAATGACCCTTGACGGAAAATAGTTTCCTGACATCTGCATTACGACTGTAAAGTTTCTCAATGTGGTAGTATGACCATCAGGTTGTTTTATTTCTTTTTTTTTTTTTTTTTTTTAATATACTTTAAGTTCTAGGGTACATGTGCACAACATGCAGGTTTTTTACATATGTATACATGTGCCATGTTGGTGTGCTGCACCCATTAACTCATCATTTACATTAGGTATATCTCCTAATGCTATCCATACCCCCTACCCCCTCCCTACAATAGGACCCAGTGTGTGATGCTCCCCTTCCTGTGTCCAAGTGATCTCATTGTTCAATTCCCACCTATGAGTGAGAACATGCGGTATTTGGTTTTCAGTTCTTGCGATAGTTTGCTGAGAATGATGGTTTCCAGCTGCATCCATGTCCTTACAAGGACACAAACTCATCCTTTTTTATGGCTGCATAGTATTCCATGATATATATGTGCCACATTTTCTTAATCTAGTCTGTCACTGATGGACATTTGGGTTGATTCCAAGTCTTTGCTATTGTGAATAGTGCTGCAATAAACATATGTGTGCATGTGTCTTTATAGCAGCATGACTTAAAATCCTTTGGGTATATCCCCAGTAATGGGATGGCTGGGTCAAATGGTATTTCTAGTTATAGATCCTTGAGGAATCACCACACTGTTTTCTACAATAGTTGAACTAGTTTACAGTCCCAGCAACAGTGTAAAAGTGTTCCTATTTCTCCACATCCTCTCCAGCACCTGTTGTTTCCTGATTTTTTAATGATTGCCATTCTAACTGGTGTGAGATGGTATCTCATTGTGGTTTTGATTTGCTTTTCTCTGATAGCAAGTGATGATGAGCATTTTTTCATGTGTCTGTTGGCTGTATGCATGTCTTATTTTGAGAACTGTCTATTCATATCCTTTGCCCACTTTTTGATGGGGTTGTTTGTTTTTTTCTTCTAAATTTGATTGAGTTCTTTATATGTGCTGGATATAAGCCCTTTGTCAGATGAGTAGATTGTAAAACTTTTCTCCCATTCTGTAGGTTGCCTGTTCACTCTGATGGTAGTTTCTTTTGCTGTGCAGAAGCTCTTTAGTTTAATTAGTTCCCATTTGTCGATTTTGGCTTTTGATGCCTTTGCTTTTGGTGTTTTAGGCATGAAGTCCTTGCCCATGCCTATGTCCTGAATGGTATTACCTAGGTTTTCTTCTAGGGTTTTTATGGTTTTAGGTCTAACATTTAAGTCTCTAGTCCATCTTGAATTAATTTTCGTATAAGGAATAAGGAAAGGATCCAGTTTCAGCTTTCTCCTTATGGCTAGCCAATTTTCCCAGCACCATTTATTATATAGGGAATCCTTTCCCCATTTCTTGTTTCTCTCAGGTTTGTCAAAGATCAGATGGCTGTAGATGTGTGGTATTATTTCTGAGGGCTCTGTTCTGTTCCATTGGTCTATATCTCTGTTTTGGTACCAGTACCATGCTGTTTTGGTTACTGTAGCCTTGTAGTATAGTTTGAAGTCAGGTAGCGTGATGCCTCCAGCTTTGTTCTTTTGACTTAGGATTGTCTTGGCAATGTGGGGTCTTTTTTGGTTCCACATAAATTTTAAAGCAGTTTTTTCCAATTCTGTGAAGAAACTCATTGGTAGCTTGATGGGGATGGCATTGAATCTATAAATTACCTTGGGCAGTATGGCCATTTTCACGATATTGATTCTTCCTATCCATGAGCATGGTATGTTCTTCCATTTGTTTGTGTCCTCTTTGATTTCACTGAGCAGTGGTTTGTAGTTCTCCTTGAAGAGGTCCTTTACATCCCTTGTAGGTTGGATTCCTAGGTATTTTATTCTCTTTGAAGCTATTGTGAATGGGAGTTCATTCATGATTTGGGTCTCTGTTTGTCTGTTACTGGTGTATAAGAATGCTTGTGATATTTGCACATTGATTTTGTATCCTGAGACTTTGCTGAAGTTGCTTATCAGCTTAAGGGGATTTTGAGCTGAGACAATGGGGTTTTCTAAATATACAATCATATCATCAGTAAACAGGGACAATTTGACTTCTTCTTTTCCTAACTGAATACCCTTTATTTCTTTCTCTTGCCTGATTGCCCTAGCCAGAACTTCCAATACTATGTTGAATAGGAGTGGTGAGAGAGCGCATCCCTGTATTGTGCCAGTTTTCAAAGGGAATGCTTCCAGTTTTTGCCCATTCAGTATGATATTGGCTGTGGGTTTGTCATAAATAGGTCTTATTATTTTGAGATACATTCCATCAATACCGAATTTATTGAGAGATTTTAGCATGAAGGACTGTTGAATTTTGTCAAAGGCCTTTTCTGCATCTATTGAGATAATCATGTGGTTTTTGTCTTTGGTTCTGTTGATATGCTGGATTACGTTTATTGATTTGCGAATGTTGAACCAGCCTTGCATCCCAGGGATGAAGCCCACTTATCATGGTGGATAAGCTTTTTGATGTGCTGCTGGATTTGGTTTACCAGTATTTTGTTGAGGATTTTTGCATTGATGTTCATCAGGGATATTGTTCTAAAATTCTCTTTTTTTGTTGTGTCTCTGTCAGGCTTTGGTATCAGGATGATGTTGGCCTCATAAAATGAGTTAGGGAGGATTCCTTCTTTTTCTATTGATGCAAATAGTTTCAGAAGGAAAGGTACCAACCCCTCCTTGTACCTCCAAGTGACAAGTGACAATTTCTTGTCTGTAAAGGATTTTATTTCTCCTTCACTTATGAAACTTAGTTTGGCTGGATATGAAATTCTGGGTTGAAAATTCTTTTCTTTAAGAATGTTGAATATTGGCCTCCACTCTCTTCTGGCTTGGAGAGTTTCTGCCGAGAGATCTACTGTTAGTCTGATGGGCTTCCCTTTGTGGGTAACCTGACCTTTCTCTCTGGCTGCCCTTATCATTTTTTTCCTTCATTTCAACTTTGATGAATCTGACAATTATTTGTCTTGGAGTTGCTCTTCTCGAGGAGTATCTTTGTGGCGTTTGTATTTCCTGAATTTGAATGTTGGCCTGCCTTACTAGGTTGGGGAAATTCTCCTGGATGATATCCTGCAGAGTGTTTTCCAACTTGGTTCCATTTTCCCCGTCACTTTCAGGCACACCAATCAGACGTAGATTTGGTCTTTTCACATAATCCCATACTTCTTGGAGGCTTTGTTCATTTCTTTTTACTCTTTTTTCTCCACACTTCTCTTCTCACTTCATTTCATTCATTTGATCTTCAATCACTGATACTCTTTCTTCCAGTTGATCGAGTCGGTTACTGAAGCTTGTGCATTTGTCACGTATTTCTCGTGTTATGGTTTTCATCTCTATAAGTTCTTTTAAGGCCTTCTCTGCATTGATTATTCTAGTTATCCATTCATCCATTCTTTTTTCAAGGTTTTGAGTTTCTTTGCGCTGGTTACGTAGTTCCTCCTTTAGCTCTGAGAAGTTTGATCGACTGAAGCCTTCTCTCAACTCGTCAAAGTCATTCTCCATCCAGCTTTGTTCTGTTGCTGGCGATGAGCTGCGTTCCTTTGGAGGGGTAGATGCACTCTGATTTTTTGAATTTCCAGCTTTTCTGCCCTGCTTTTTCCCCATCTTTGTGGTTTTATCTGCCTTTGGTCTTTGATGATGGTGACGTACTGATGGGGTTTTGGTGTGGGTGTCCTTTCTATTTGTTGGTTTTGCTACTAACAGTCAGGACTCTCAGCTGTAGGTCTGTTGGAGTTTGCTTGAGGTTCACTCCAGACCCTGTTTGCCTAGGTATCAGCAGCAGAGGCTGCAGAAGATAGAATATTGCTGAACAGTGAGTGTTGCTGTCTGATTCTCGCTCTGGAAGCTTCGTCTCAGGGGTGTACCCTGCCGTGTGAGGTGTGAAGTGTTGGTCTGCATCTAGTGGGGGATGTCTCCCAGTTAGGCTACTCAGGGGTCAGGGACCCACTTGAGCAGGCAGTCTGTTCTCAGATCTCAACCTCCATGTTGGGAGATCCGCTGCTGTCTTCAAAGCTATCAGACAGGGGCATTTTGTTTAGCTATGCCTTGTCCCCAGAGGAGGAGTCTACAGAGGCAGGCCGGCCTCCTTGAGCTGTGGTGGGCTCCACCCAATTCGAGCTTTCCAGTGGCTTTGTTTACCCACTTAAGCCTCAGCAATGGCAAGCGCCCCTCCCCCAGCCTCACTGCCGCCTTGCAGTTAGATCTCAGACTGCCGTGCTAGCAATGAGGGAGGCTCCATGGGCGTGGCACCCTCTGGGCCAGGTGTGGGATATAATCTCCTGGTGTGCCGTTTACTAAGACCCTTGGTAAAGTGCAGTATTAGGGTGGGAGTTACCTGATTTTCCAGGTGTTGTGTGTCTCAGTTTCCCTTGGCTAGGAAAAGGGATTCCCTTCCCCCTTGCGCTTCCCAGGTGAGGCGATGCCTCGCCTTGCTTCAGCTCTCACTGGTCGGGCTGCACCAGCTGACCAGCACCAATTGTCCGGCACTCCCCAGTGAGATGAACCCAGTACCTCTGTTGAAAATGCAGAAATCACCTGTCTTCTGTGTCATTCACGCTGGGAGCTGGAGGCTGGAGCTGTTCCTATTCGGCCATCTTGGGCACGTCTGCCCCAAGTTGTTTTCTTTCTTAAGGCATTTATCAGGTAGGGAAGATTCATCCCCTGAACTCTAAGATCAGATCAGACAGGAGTTAGGGGAAGGCAGAGGATAAAGGAAGGAGTCACAGAAGTGTGATTCACTCAAGGGCCCACCTGCTCATGAATCAGAAGTAGTCTCCTTTAGGGTGTGCCATCTGCCCTGGTCTTCCAGGTGCACTCTAGAGAGGATGACTTATGATTCTGGTATATTCTATACTCCTTCCCTCCATCCCCAAACCACCAATATTGCCTCTTTCTGCCACTTCTCTCTGCAGCTCCCTACCTCCTCCATCACTTCATCCTACTGAAATCCTTCTCTAAACTCTCAAGCCAACTTCCTTGTGAACATATGTAACTCAGAAAATACAGACATAGATGGAAATATACAACTTGAATGAATCTGAAAACCCGGATTTCAGATTGGGAATTCCTGGGAACGGGAATTCAGCTAGGACTGGGGTGAGTGGTTAGTTAATGGACATGGAATAGAATTAGCCTTTACATTAGGCTGTATGAAAAGCATTCAGAACATGTGGCTGTCTTCCTTATAGTGTGAAGTTCACCTATCTCTAGCTCACATTTTTCATTTAAAACATTTTTTTCAGGCTCACAGAAAAAAAAAAAAAATGAAACTCTTCAGCACTACCAAACTATTTGCAACCTTAAGTACACTATTCTCAAAACCACATGTTTTCAAAACGTCACTCTTCTATCCAATCTTTCTCCTTTGAAGTATGGCAATGTGGAATGGCTTAATTTCACACTTACTCCCTATAAATGTTGGGCACCTTGCAGGATTATATTGAAAGTTATTTTCTGTTTAGCCTGAGCTGTATCTGACTAATCTGCTTCTCTTTCCTCTTAGCAGTAAAGGCCATCATGGTGCCTCTCATGTTGACTAAAAACAGTGATGACCTCCAATGGGTCATCCTTCTCCAGCCCCCAAAGCACTTCCCAAGGCTTTCCTGTGCTGCTGAGTACAGCACCTATCCTCCAATTCCCATCTCAGCTGAGTCATCTTCCAGCTCCCCAGATGGAAAGGGGCCAGGCGGGCTGCAAGCCAGAAGTCAGGATTTAAAGCAGGAAGTCATGGGAGCACTGCAACCTTCTGCAAGTGTGCCTAGAGAAGAGCTGCCACGTTTGTGGCACATGGCCTTCAGAGGGAGAGACTGCAACCCTGACCCTCTCATAGCAGGACTTTAGACTAGTGCCATCCAGTGGAAATATAACACGAGTTATGTACACAATTTTAAATTCTTCAGTAACTGTATTTTAAAAAGTAAAAAGAAACAGAGAAATCCATTTTAATTATATATTTTATTTAACCCAACATAGACAATATATTGTCATTTTAGCATGTATTCCATATAAAAAAATTATTAATGAAATAATTTGTTTTCTATTTTGTGTGCTAAGTCTTCAAAATCCACATGTACTTTATACTTACAGCATGTCAATTTGGATACTAAGTTATCATCATAAATACTTTATCTTTGTTTAGATTTTATAGATAGTTGATGTACTGAAGTTGTTCCAAACATACTTAAAATGTTTCTAATAACTGAATTGGTTATCCAATTTTAACATTAAATTTAAATTCATTACAATTAAACAAAATACAAAATTCAGTTCATCGCTTGCTCTAGCCACATTTCAAGGGCTGAGTAGTCTCCTGGGGCTAGTCACCTTTGTATTGGACATCATAGCTTTAGATTTTTAAATATCTTCAAGCAAAGAAGATCATATAAATTATTTGAGAAATGAAGAAGCTCAGACACAGAGGAGTTAAGGGATCGTCCCAGGGTCTCACAGAATGAGGCGTTGAAGCCAGTCCTCCTAACTCTTGGTCTGTTGCTCTTTCTTTGTAACTGTCAGCGAGGTAGTTATTATAATTAAGCTATAATTGCCATGCCTACCTTTAAGCTCCATGCATCAGAACTCTAAGCCTTTAGGACTATCAGCACAGATACTCAAAAAATGTCTGTCATCACTGTTGCTTTGGTCAATGTAAAGTGAGTCCACCTGGGTGTCTAACTGGTATTGTATTGTCCTTGTCTCCCTCACTTCTTCACCCCCTGTCGTCATCGGGCATCTGATTGCAGCAATACTTCATCCTGCTGATCCTGACAGACGGTGTCATCACAGACATGGCCGACACCCGGGAGGCCATTGTTCATGCGTCCCACCTCCCCATGTCAGTCATCATCGTGGGAGTAGGGAATGCTGACTTCAGTGACATGCAGATGCTGGATGGTGACGATGGGATTCTGAGGTCACCCAAGGGAGAGCCTGTTCTTCGAGACATCGTCCAGTTCGTGCCCTTCAGGAACTTCAAACACGTATGCATATACACACTGGGGCACTTCCCACGGAAGAGCAGAACCAAAGCATGCTCACCTCCCACATTTGTCCACCAGTGTTTATAGTGGTCCACCATTCTTGAAGCAACACCAGCTGTGCTCTACGTCCCCTTGCTGTGGGAGATGACCTGGTTTAGCTATCCCTTCCTGGGCCACGTCACCTCCCACAACAAGGATATGTACAGCATGACTCTTTGGAGAAAAAAAATTATAAATTGAGTTATAGATCAGGAGTCATGCTAACTATTGCAGGCAAAATGTCACTGATTCTTGCCCTATAATTCATATAATTTAGGATCTCTAGTGTATCTAGGACTGCCTACACTTGGGCAGCTTGTTCCCTGCCCAAAGGTGCCTGCCTGAAGTACCAAGGAGAAACTGAAATGCAGCCTATGTTTTGCTTGTCAAGGCATGTGCCCTGGCAGAAGTATATTTCCAAAATGATAGAAACCTAAATCCTCTATAAAAATATAGTAAGCAGCATCAAAGGTTTACTTAACTCCTTCAAAACAAGATGATAAAATTAGTTCAAAAGAGTATATAAGGCTGGGCGCAGTGGCTCACCTCTGTAATCCCAGCACTTTGGGAGGCCAAGGTGGGTGGATCGCCTGAGCTCAAGAGTCTGAGACCAGCCTGGCCAACATGGTAAAACTCTGTCTCTACTAAAAACTCTGTCTCTACAAAAATTAGCTGGGCATGCTGGTGGGTGCCTGTAATCCCAGCTACTCGGGAGGCTGAGGCAGGAGAATCACTTGAACCTGGGAGGTGAAGGTTGCTGTGAGCCGAGATGGCATTACTGCACTCCTGCCTGGGTGATGAGAGTAAGACTTGGTCTCTAAATAAATAAATAAATAAATAAGACAGTTAAAGTCAGTGGGAAAAAAACGCTGAATAAGTTTGCTAAGGTAGATTGAAAACTGATTAATGGCCAAGAGGGTAAAAAAAACAACAACAACAAAAAAAGTAATCTTTGAATTGCCCTCTCTATGGGACAGAAATCACTTGCATGCTATCAGTTTTCTACAAATTAATACCTAACTTTACAGTCTTGGGCTCTTACCAATAAGAAATAGTAAGTCAGTCAAGCAGCATTGCATTCCCCAAGGGCCTTGAGGGAGAACCATTAGACAGTGCTCTAGTATGACATTGAAAGAATGCTTGGTAACAATTTTTCCACATTCCCAGGTTTTGATATATTGTGTTCATGCAGGAAGGAGCATTTTTTAAATTTTCACAAATCCCTGCACCTATTGAGCTATAACCACCCAGAAGGACATCTTGAATTCATAAAAGCTCCCTCGGGGCTAATGGTAGTCCTGAAGACCCCTCTAGAGTATCCTAGTTGTATCTTGGCTTCTGTGGGGGTAACGGGTATTCCTGGATAGGCTTTGTGTTTTTTTGTTTTATGCTTCTTGTGAAAGCCACCCAAGAGCAGAGCATATGGCCAGCCCCTGCTTTCTACTGAGGCCTTGCCCTCTGCACTGCTGCAGATGCCAACTATACCACTCCCCAGGGCTGGTGACTAAACTTGAGCTGCCCTGGCAACAGGGAATCTTCAGAATCTTCAGTACCCTGAAGCTTATATGCGGTCTCCTTGGAAAATAAGAGAGTCCTCTCCTTTCCATGCTACAGAGTCCCCTCTGTCACCTGAGCCATTAATGCAGTGATATATGTCAAAGATCCCTGCTGGAAAGCATCTTCATTAACTTCCATGGCAGTCCCTCCCTTCATAGGGCTCAAATCAGTTATTTGGGTCAGGCAGGATGCCATCCCCTCCACTTCAAGCTTATTTGGTAAAGCCTTTCTCCTCCAGTCAAAAACTCATTCAAAGGAATCCCTGACATTCTTCATAGTGAGTTTATCAGATATATCCAGACACATCTGACTCCCAATTTGGGTTCACACTGGAATCTCACCTACACTGTGTAAGGAAATTAAAGATGAGAGGTGGAAAGCTAAATGGATCATCAAAACAATGATCCACCCATCCTCCCACCCGCATGCATACTTGACTGTAATCCTGGTACCAGTCCTAGTGTGAGAGCCTTTAGCATATGCTCTTCAGAAATTGCTGTTTGTTCTGCCACCTTCTTTGGACAGGCTTTAAAATGAGAATTCAGATAAATCACCAGCTCAGCTGCCTCAGCTGAACCCTACATTTCCTGACCTACCCAGACTTCATAGGGAAGTAACTGCACATCCCAAGGCTCCTTGGATGATGAGGTACTGTTCATAACTGTACTGCCACATAATTACTACTCTACTTTTAAGGAGGGCTGCAGTGTAATTAAAATCACTGAAGGAGCAGAAAATCAATCCCTGGCTACAGAGTTGAGTACAGAGAGAGTTTCCAAGTAACAGCAGCAGCAGTCAATCTTCCCACAAGCTCCCAGGGCTATGCATGTGGATGAGGGGTAATTGTGTTGTTATATCCCATCCTCAAGTTTCCCTAGGAAGAGATTTCCAAATAAAGGTACTCGTTAATGAAAGAGATGCACTAAGCCCTCAAGTTGTCTGCCTATGGACAGCAAGGAGTAGAGCTAAAAAGAAGTAGTATTCTTTGCAGAGGGATGAGGTAGAGCAGGCCAAATTTGTTGCAATTATGTTCATTAATGAAGCTAGTTTCTCCCAAGGTGTCTAAGATGGAGGAAAGGGTGTTTTTCCTGATTTTAATACTGTATTCTTTTCAGCCAGACAAAGTAGGTAGCCACGTCACTGAATACCAGTGATAGCTTTGCATAGTGAAGCAGGATCAAAGAGTTCACTGTCTAGGAGATTCATTAACTTCCCCAAATCACCCTTTCTCCCTTCTGCATCCCCCACCTCCCCACCTCCCCCAACACACACTTGTGTGCTAACACAATGCCACTGAGCTATGAAAGGTTCTAACCTCTACCCTCAAGCCTCCTCCTCTTCCCCAAAACACTTACAGAATGCTGGTTCTGTGCAAGGCACATGCTAGTCACTAGGACCACAATGAAATTATACAACCATGGATCCAGGCCTCAAGACATTTACTGGAGAATTGCATGACTGGGAGAAAGGTACCAGCAGAAAAATCACATGCTAAGCAACCTGTGGGTGGTTGAGAAGAATTAAAATGTTGCTACAGGACCTCAAAGCAGACAGGAGTAGCCATGGGAAAAGGCTTACAGCTTCAGTTAAGTATTTGAGGAAAGACAGCCTTGGAGAGCCAGGAATTTCAGGGACGTTGGCAACAAGAGGAATGCTAGGGGCAGAGCAAGGAAGTAGGGTGCTACTCATAGTCTCTCTGCTACACAAAGTCTCTGGCTGCTCTGTGAATGACCAAGGAAGAACACCAGGAGCATACTCACCCATCTTCTCTTCACGGATTTCAAATTAGATTTTGAAAGCCATTTCATTACCCAAACTAATCTACTTTGAATTCAATAAGCCATAAATAAAAGGGAAGGTAGCAGCTTAAATCATTTTATGTAAGCCATTAGCCCATGAATTGCCTCTCTTTTTCTGCTCTGCATGATAACTCAGAGCTTTAGAGTTTACAGGGCACAAGTTATGTTATGGTCTTTTTTCCTGCTCGTATAACAGAATATCACAGACTGGATAATTTATAAAGAACAGAAGTTTATTTGGCTCATGGTTTTGGAGTCTGGGAAGTCCAAAAGCATAGCACCAGCAACTCCAAGGGTCATCTCATGGCAGAGCTACGGAAGGCACAAGCAAACATGTAAGACAGAGAGAAGGAAAGCATAAGGGGCAGACTCTCTTTTATAACAACCCACTCTCATGATAACTAACCTGCTCCCATGATACTGACCTCTTATGAGACCCCACTTCCCAACCCTGTTGTATTGATAATTAAGTTTCCAGCACATTAATTTAGGAGACACACTCAAATTATCGTATGCTTTAAGCTATGTGACTCTGGGCAAGTTATTTAACCTCTCCATGCCACAGACTTTCATCTATAAAATGAGGTAAATGATACACGCATTGCAAAGATAAGGTGTTGTCTATATAAAGCTTAAGACAGTGCCTGGTCCATGTAGGTAGTTAATAAATAAAGCTTTTATTACAGTTATTACCAGTTTCATTCATATTCTTGACCCTTTCCCACCCAATACATGTCTCCAAAGCCTTATTTGCTTGCCAGCACAGAGATGCAAGGGGATGGGGGGATCCTTTGGGAAAAATGCTGTCCAATATGGTAGCCACTAACCACATGTAGCTATTTATATTTAAATTCATTAAAAGAAAATAAAATTTCAAACTCAGTTCCTCAGTCAGACTTGCCTTATTTCAAGGACTCAATAGTTGCATGAGACTAAGAACTCCCATATTGGACAGCACAGATATAGAATATTACCATCATCAGAGGAAGATCTACTTGACAAACTGGTTTAGGAATATTTTTTGCTGCAAGCAACATTAAATCCATCTTACAGGGATTACATAAATGGTTGTTGACCAAGGGTAACATTATGCCCCAGGAAACATTTTGGAATATGTGACATTTTTGATGGTAACAAATACAGGGCTTCTATTCATATCTAGTGGGTAGAGGCTAAGGATGCTGCTAAACTTCCTACAATGCACCGGACAGTCCCCCACACAAAGAATTATTCAGCCCCAAATGTCAATAGTGTCAAGATTGAGAAACCCTGGATTATACAAATAGAACATATTTTTTCTCGTATAGCTAGAACAGGTTCAGTGATTCAATAGTGTCAGAGCCAGCACTTTGTGATTCCCTTTGCTCTTCCTACATAATGATAAAATGGTTGCTACAGCTCCAGTAATCACATTCTATTTCACGACAGAAAGGAACAGGAAAGGGACATAGGGCCAACTGTGTTGGCTGAAGTTCCTAACTAAGTCCTGGACTATTACAATGGCAAAGGGATTAAACCAAAATGTTCATCAGAAATGTACAAGTCTTCGAGGCTGGGAGTGGTGGCTCACGCCTGTAATCTCAGGACTTTGAGAGGCTGAGGTGGGTGGATCACCTGAGGTCAGGAGTTCGAGACCAGCCTGGCCAGTATGGTGACACCTCGTGTCTACTAAAAATATAAAATTAGCTGGGCATGGTGGCGGGCGCCTGTAATCTCAACTACTCTGGAGGCTGAAACAGGAGAATTGCTTGAACCCGGGAGGCAGAGGTTACAGTGAGCTGAGATCGCGCCACTACACTCCAGCCTGGGTGACAGAGTGAGACGCCAACTCAAAAAGAAAAGAAAAAGAAAAGAAATGTACAAGTTTTCCAGAACACTAGCACTATGACCTCCACACACTTTTACAGAGTTCCAAAATACTACTCCTGCCATATTTCATATTTAATACTTTTACTACTCCTGTACTTAAAAAAAATACATACACCTTTAAAAATAGGACATTTTGGTAATTTTTAACTATCTGACAATTTTTTTTTTGGCATGTGTAGCCCTGAGTCCAAAATCTGTTAAACTCTTATATTGTTAAAGATTTTTCACAAGAAAAAAGTCTTTTAACTTTTAACCAGGAGAGAAAAGCTTTCCAAAACACCTCCCCTAGGAAATTTTCACTTCTATCTCAAAGGACGGAATTGGGTCATATTGTCATCCCTAGATGTAAAGGAAGCCAGACAATCAAGGATTTGACTTTCTAACCTTTGAATGAGAAACAGCCAGGGAGAAAAGGGTATAAATGACTTTTGTATCTGCCCCGCTATACACATGGACCATGATATAACACACAACCCTGAGCGGTTATTTATAAAATAAAGGGACATCTGTAGATCACAAATGTCCATCATGCTATGACATCTTCAAAATGTGAAAGATCACTTTAGAAAAACTCTTTACAGTGTTTTCAGATTGCTTAAAAGATACATGTCTCTTATTTTGAGACTCTGTGAGATAGAGTGAATTCTTTTCTTTTCTCTTTTGCCTCTAAGAACAGCAGGGCTTAGTAAAGTTAAATGGCCAAGTGGCAAGCCACAGAAAAGAAAGAACTGAAAACCAGGTCACATGGTATTCAGTCCAGCCCTCTTTCTTTTGGAATCTCAAACACTTGCTAAGTCTGCCTCAAGTTTTTAATCTCTTCAATAATAGCTAATAATGAGGCTCAGGCCATTGAAGTTGCTTGTCCAGGGGTTGTACAGTTAGTACTAAATGCCAGAGCCAGGAGTAAAGCCCAGGCCTGCATGAATGACTCCAGAGTCCATGTATGATACCAGCCTCAACCTTTCTCTGCTGCAGAATCATCACCATAAATCACATGGTCCTCCTGTGCCCCTGCCCCAAAATCATGCAGTAGATCCACAAGGCTGATAGAATAAAGGCTAAATGAATTAGTGTGGCATTCAAGACTCTCCATCACCTGGTCTCAAGCCAATTTTCCAACCAAATGCCCAATCAATCCTACATCTACCCCTAAACCCCCTCATCCCCCACCTGCCATACACACTTCCTTCAGCTCCATCAGGTGACTCACTGTCCCTAGGATGGTCAAATGCCATTCCCCTACCCCTTCTCTATGTATTAAAATATGCTCAATTTAAAAGCCACCTCCTCTTAGAAGCCTCCAAGATAAGTTGGTCTCTATGTTTTTTATGCCCTGGCCTCACTGTTTATGATTCTCTAGAGAAGTGCTTCTCAAATTTTAATATGCATATGAATCACTAGCACATCAAGTTAAAAGGCAGATTGTGATTCAGTAGCTCTGATTTGGGTCTGAGAGTCTACATTGCTAATAAGCTCCCATGTGACGTGACACTGCTGCTCTATAGCATGTATCATAGTCTGCCTCATAGTGGGGTTAATATTGGCCATGCCTAGCTCCCCTCACGTGATTACAGCCTTTCTGAGGCAAGAACTGTAGACCCTTAAACCCTAGTTTGGCACCTGGAACATAAATAAGTGTCTAAAGTTGAGTGAAAATTAGAAATAAAACTGCAGAACAATTCATTCTCCCATCCAACTTTTACTCATCTTCAGATGTAACTAGTTTTACAGTTTGAGACAGGCATAAAATATATAATAATGAAATTAAAGGCCCATTTTCCAACAATCTAACAACTCTTGCTTGAAGTAGTAGACCCTTGACAAATAATGAATAAATGAAAGTGAATGAAACTTAGCTGCCCAGAGCAGGACTCAAATCTTTTAGGTTGAGTCTGGTTCCTTTGACCAGAAGCCAATGTCATGATGATTTCTTCTTCCCTGCAGGCATCTCCAGCTGCCCTGGCAAAGAGCGTGTTGGCTGAAGTCCCAAACCAAGTTGTGGACTATTACAATGGCAAAGGAATTAAACCAAAATGTTCATCAGAAATGTATGAATCTTCCAGAACACTAGCACCATGAACTCCCCACACAGTTTTACAGAGTTCTGAAATACTACTCCTGCTAATATTTCATATTTAATACTTCTACTACTCCTGTACTTTAAAAAAACAACACATACACATTTAAAAATAGCACGTTTTGGTGATTTTTAACTATCTGATGATTTTTTTTTTTTTTTTTGCATGTGTAGCCCTGAGGCCTGGATCTGTTAAACCCTTGTATTGTTAACTTTTTACAAAGAAATACAGATAATAATAACTTACTATTTACATTACAGCATGTCGCCTTGAAATAAAATGGTATCTGTATCCGTTTTTTATACAGGTTTGTTGAACTTTTGCTAAATTTCTTATCTTTACACTCTAAAGCATTTTGAAACATTTATTGAACGTTGATAGCCAAAATATACTTGGTTTTATCTGCTATAGGATGAGAGACTTTTTAAAATGGCAGATGCATGGACTGTATTTTGCATGTTTAAAATAAAGAGAGAAAAACCCACACTGTTTTTGCAGTTGTCATCTCTAATTCCTCCCTGCTGAGAATGGTCTCTCTACTAAAGAAGAGGTTTATTCACTTCTTCTTTTTGAGGTGGGTCTTTTTGAGGTAGGTCTGGGTCATCTAGCCCAGCACCTCTCATACTTTTTACTGTGTACACAAATCACCTGCAAGTCTTATTAAAATTCAGATTGTGATACATAGGTCTGTGTGGGACCCAAGATTCTGCATCTTTAACAAAGCTCCAGGTGATGCTAATGCAGTCCCTGAACTATACCAAGAGGAGTGAGACTCTAGACTTAAGGATGTCATGATGGAGACCATCAAATACAGGGCAGCTTCTAGTCTGCTTGAAAATGGCACCTCTTCCTGACAGTAGCATAAAAGTCCTGCCTGTCTCAGGGGCAACAGTAGAAAGTAATGAGACTGAGTCCAGAAGCTGCACACCTCAAATCAGTCTCGCTGCTTTATACTCACACCTCTTCCTTACACAAGACTAGAAAGTGCTCCTCCTGGCCAGTCCGTGCCCTCTTAAAAGTGGCATCACACACCACTGCATGGATGGTGTCAATCCCTAGAAGTGACCTCAAAGAGTCTTCATTGGAACCACAACAACAGAAACTTACGCATGGCACATGGCCATGCAGCACAGCTCCCAATATCTGGTCCACTAAGTTGACCCTTGAGCTTAGTGTGGGAACTTCTTGCCTCCTTTCTATCACTTCTGAGAGCAAACTCTATAAGCAGAAATGCCTGGAATGATTGTTTGGGGAGGAGGTGTTTTGTTTCAATATAAGCTGGCCAGTCTGGAACCAAAAGGATGAATGTTTAACTTGTATAATCTTCTTGCAGAGAAACAGGCAAGTGTTTTTGCAAGCATAAAAGGCACAAAGTGGAGTTTATTTTTGGTCGGAGAGATGAAGAAGTAAATCACAAGGCAAAATTTGTTGTTTGTTTGAAGGGGAGAGCAGTATTAACAAGCAAATAAAATGCCTTGTATGATTTCCAGAGTTACAATTATAGACCCTAATCTTGCAAATACATGTCAACCAAATGCACAACATTTTGGGAAGGATGGTAAAATTGTATGACTGAAAAACTCGTAACTATTTAAGCTATATTGTTTTATTAATAAATTGGGTACTTACAGAATTCTTCTAAGAGTTGTGGTCTTGTTTCTCTTTTCAAGGCAATTTCCTGACAGTAATTTATTTCATGTACGCAGTGTGGCCTCGGATTAGAAGTAGCTCTTTCACGGTACAATGGAAACATGGATCACTGCTTCTAATAAACAAGGAATGAAAATATTTAGATACAATATTATGGAAATATCTGGTGATTATTTCTAACCCCAAACCAAGACATGAACTTTCATATCTATGTACCTGGAACATAGTAAACACTCAACAGACATTTAATAAATACAGAGATGATTAATAAAATAAGTAAATGAATGAATAGACTTGTTAATATTCCTTATGATCAATCTTTAATCCACTGTAGATTTAACAGGTAGATTAAGCATTTGTGTCTATCAATTAAATGATGCACCTTGTCATTCACAAAGATCTGTTGAGATCTCTACACTTATGTCAGGATTCCTGGAGTCTGTGAGATGGGGCGGAGAGGACAGAGTGCAGTTGGCCTGGCAGAACCTTAAGGCAGTTTACTTTCCTTTTCACAGTCAGACTCAAGTTCATCTCAAAAGAACAATAAAAATAATATCTATGAATTATTGAAGAGTGTCTTAGTTCAAGTTGCTATAACAAAATACCACAAACTAGGTAGCTTAAGCAACAGAAATTTACTTCTCGTAGTTCTGAAGTCTGGAAAGTCGAAGATCAAAGTACAAGTCAATTTGGCTCCTGGTGAGGGCTCACTTCTGGCTTGCAAACAGCCATCTTCTTACTATGTCCTATCATGTTAGGGAGAGTGAGCTAGCTTTCTGGTCTCTTCTTATAAGGGTACTAATCTCGTCACAAGGATCCCACCCTCATGACCTCATCTAAGCCTAATTCTCTCCAAAAGTCCCCACCTCATCATACCATCACATTGAGGGGTAGGGCTTCATATATGAATTTTGGAGAGACACTAATACTCAGTTCATAACAAAAGGTTACTGTGTGCCAGGCACTGTTCTAAGTGCTTGTAATGTACTATCTCATTTAATCCTCCCAACATCCTTGTGAGATCAGTAGTATTAATAGCCTTACTTTGCAGATGAGGAAACTGAGACACAGAGAGATTAGGTAGCTTGCCAGGATTGCACAGCTATGAAAGTTCAGAGCCAGGATTTAAATATGGATACTCTGGCTCCTAAACCCAAACTCACTGTGTAATCCCTGTTTCGGCTATCCTTCTTGCACTATACTCATTCACTTGCCATATCAAGCAGCAGATTATTAGGAAATTTGAGAGAACTTAGCCTTAAAATATTCTTTGCTCCCAAATTCAGAAAGATCCGTCTCATCTGATGATCTCAGATTGTTGTTTTGGGCACTTGGTGTCTCATTATGTACAACATCCCCCCCGAAAGCAATAGAAAATTCTCAAGCCACAACCAGTTCTCCCCAACTTCTTGCCATCAAGGAGACCATTTAGGTTGGACATCACAAATACAGATGCTTCCAAGAGCTGCGCAAGCCATAAGAATAAGGAAAAACAGGTTTTAACAGAGGGACATAAAGAGTAAAGTAAGAAGAATGGAGGGAAATTGGAACGTGTGTGTCCAGAAGAAGGCAGCTGCTACCCAGGTCCATAGGCCAAGAAACTGAGAAACCTGGTATTTCAAGTAAAACCTACTGATCTATAAATATTAAAAGCTCATTTAAAATTCAGTAACTGTTTTAAAAGACGACAAGAGCCGGCTGGGCACGGTGGATCACGCCTGTAATCCCAGCACTTTGGGAGGCTGAGGTAGGCGGATCACCTGAGGTCAGGAGTTCAAGACCAGCCTGGCCAACATGGTGAAACCCCATCTCTACTAAAATACAAAAGTTAGCCGGGTGTGGTGGTGCATGCCTGTAATACCAGCTCCCCAAGGGGCTGAGGCAGGAGAATCGCTGGAACCTGAGGCGGAGGTTGCAGTGAACCGAGATCGCGCTACTACACTCCAGCTTGGGTGACAGGGCAAGACTCGGTCTAAAACAAATAAACAAAAAAACTGCAAGAACCAATCTGTGCAAGTCCAATGAAAACTACCTCTGGGCTTATGTTGGCTCTGTGTGAAAATTTGGAACCACTGAGTTATATCTGTGTATGGCCTGCTCTCCACTGGGTCTCAATAGATAATATATACACTTTAAAATTCTTGAAGATCCTAAAGAGGCTTTATTTCTGTGGCTTATATTTATTAATATTTGCTATATTAGGAATTGAAACTGGAAGTGGAATATATTTATTAATTTATTTAAATAGCAATAATAGACCCATTACATGATAACATAAATAAAATACTTTCATAACAAACTATTTTCAACACCAAAAAATAGTCAGTGAGAAATGCAGCATTGTTTTATAATTTTTCAAATCTTTAGTGTCTTGTTTAATAAAAGATTGCAAGATTCTTATATCTGCTTCCGTATTCAATGTGTTGTGAAATGATGTTTTGGTTGAAGTACAATGTTGAAAACCTGACCTTACGTGGACATGTCATTGGAAAGGAGAGAGCTACTTTTAGCTTTTTCAGATAATTGTCCTTCTTTTTACCACATCCAAACTCAACAAGTGGTAGTCTTTTAAATTTCAAAGGTTAGTTGCAACGCAGAATATGAAATCATATCAATAAAATTGCCCTAGCAGTTTCAATGGTTCTTTTACCCATGCACGATTTTGTAGCATCATGCACTGGTCATTCAGAAAATATTGATCCACTCAGCTATTTAGATGTTCCATATGCTTGCACAGTTTATTTTATAGTATCAAAATACCCTGCATTTTCTATTGCTGTACAATATCACTGCTGATTTCACCAGACAGTCTTTAAGTACAGAGAATTTGTCAAATTATGGTGGCAGGTTCAGGCTTTCCAAAACTCTAATCTTTGTTAGGAAGCTCAAATGTTATAATTGCCAACAAACACTGTCAGTTGTTTTTCTTGAAGTGACAGGCTCACTTCAATCATTTTTAAGAAAATATCTCCCAAGTCTGAATAGCTCTGCCTTATCTGTCAGTCATTTGACAAGTAAAAATGATGTTCTGTGGGAAAAAAACAGCTAGATCAGCTCCAAACACAATGGCATGTATGCTTTTCCTTTTGTAGCAACCATTTTAGGTTAAAATGCAGCAAAAGCACTTTCTGGTGCTTTGCAATTTGTCTCCCAACATTTGAAAAAGACATGAACTCATGGGTCAAGATTTAATAAAGATAACAATTTTCCTACTGCATCAGGAACGGTGTTAAGTGAAACTGTATGTTTTTTCTGCAAGTGTGTGATGGTGAAAAATACAGGGAACACTAGTACGGTGTGGTGCCACTTTCTTGATGTGAGCTAAAGCCCCAACAGTTTTACCTACCATCGCTTTTGCAGCACTGATGCCAATGTCAATATAGTGAAAAATGTGAGCAACATTTTAACATTTTTATGAAAATAATTTTTACCTCAGATATGCCCTGAAAGGGTCTCAGTTCTCAGACCTCCCTCTGAGAACTGCTCTTTATAGCCTACTTGACAAAGTTGTGTTTGTTTGCTATTTCTGCATAACATATCTACAAACTTAGGATGTAAAACAACACACCTTGATTATCGCACTGTTTCTATAGGTCAGAAATCCAAGAAGACTCAGGTGCATCCTCTGCTTAAAGTCTCATAAGGCTGAAATCAAGGTGTCAGTAGGGCTGTGTTCCTTACTAGATGCCCTGGAAATAATCTGCTTCCAAGCTCACTCAGGTTGTTGGTTGCAGTTGTAGAACGGAAGTCCCCGTTTTCTTGCTGGCTATCAGCTGGGCAAGAAAGCAGAGGGGAGGGCAGTGTCAGGGATGGTGGGGTGGGGGCAGACACAATCTTTACTCCGAAGGGTTTCTCACATTCCCTCTCACACTCTCCATGTGGCCCCCTCCAGCACTGGTGTGTCCTTCTCAAACATTAAATCTAACTTATTTTTCTGCTGTATTTCACTGACTCTAGCCAAAGAAGTTTTCTGCTTTTAAGGGATTATGATTACATTGACCCACCCAGACAATCCAAGATCCTAAGCTCTGTAACCATAATGACATTGTCCAAGCCATAAACCCATAAACAGAACATGTTTATGGGCTCCAGGGACTAGTGCTTGGACTTATTTGGGGGGCCATTCTGCCTACCACAAAAGAAATGCAAAATATTACTAGATGATTCTTAGAGTAAATGTGGGTTGTTCATTCCTCAAAGATCTAGAACTAGATGTACCATATGACCCAGCCATCCCACTACTGGGTATATACCCAAAGGATTATAAATTATGCTACTACAAAGACACATGCACACGTATGTTTATTGCGGCACTATTCACAATAGCAAAGACTTGGAATCAACCCAAATGTCCATCAGTGACAGACTGGATTAAGAAAATGTGGCACATATACACCATGGAATACTATGCAGCCATAAAAAAGGATGAGTTTGCATCCTTTGTAGGGACATGGATGCAGCTGGAAACCATCATTCTTAGCAAACTATCACAAGAAGAGAAAACCAAACACCGCATGTTCTCACTCATAGGTGGGAACTGAACAATGAGCTCACTTGGACTCGGGAAGGGGAACATCACACAATGGGGCCTATCATGGGGAGGGGGGAGGGGGGAGGGAGTGCATTGGGGAGTTATACCTGATATAAATGATGAATTGATGGGTGCTGACGAGTTGATGGGTGCAGCACACCAACATGGCACATATATACATATGTAACAAACCTGCACGTTATGCACATGTACCCTAGAACTTAAAGTATAAAAAAAAAAAAAAAAAAAAAGAATTGTAAAAAGTCTTCCCATGGTAATAGAAGGAAAACATAGACCAAGTCAAGGAGTGGTGTTAAAAATGCCTGCTGATTCTAGACTTTGCCCAGGAGAGCTTATTCTAAATCTGCTTGAATACCTCCCTTTTTTTGGTCTACCCAGCACTTAATAAGCACCAACCTTGCACTAGGTTGGGGGGTGAGAATTAGGGGAATGGGAGTTAAAGTGAGAGAAGCAGAGATAAAAATGTTTGGTCCCTGCTCCTGGAGGAGCTCACAGCCTAGAGCTGCCCTCTGACTCTAGGACTTTGGGATCCCATTAGACATATTATATACACCTTAACACTTAAGACATTTACTACTTGAGGACTTTCTCATGAAGATGTTCTCAAACATTGAAAGTAGAGTAGTGGTGTAGGAAGACAGGTAAGGACACAGGTGAGAAAAACAATCAAGCCAGTCAACCATTTTTATCATCATCCCCTGCCTTGCCCTCCACATGAAATAGACAATCAAATCCCTCCTTAAAAAATTCTAGCTTTAATTCTGTCTCGACTCAGTGCCTTCCTCTTGAGCATGGTACGTGAAAATACGTGGTGTTTTCAAGCCAAAGCAACGTGAATTCAAATCCAATCTCTGCTATTTAAGAGTGGGATGGTATCTCTGAGCCTCAACTTTCCCATCTGTAGAATAGGGAGAATGATTCCTACTTTGACAAATTGCTACAATTTCAGATAATGTATGCAAGCACCTTAAAACAGAATCTGGAGGTTGTATTCCCTGAACAGCAAACTTTAAGATCAAGATTAGAATGCAGATAGACTATTAAGGGAGTATTACTAGGATCATGAACTGTGGAAGGAAAGAAAACGAAGTGGCATTCTGATCCCATAAGAAGCTTTGAAGGGGGCAGGCATTTGACGTGATCCCAAGTTGGGGAAAAGGGGCCTGGCCTTTATACCCCATCACAGACAAGCCAGCAGATACCTCAAAAGAAGGGTTAGTTTTGGTCAAAGCATCTCTTCTCAACTAAGGAAATTTCAGAAAAGTTGAGCCTCTGGGTCTCAGCAACTGGAAGAATAAATTCTCAAGCCTGAATGGGGAGATCTGGGTTGCAAAGCACAACATCTATGACACCTCGCATTTGCCACAGTACTCAGTATATTGTGACATTTGCTATTATTATTTGTCATCATTTTTATACTTCTTTGTATAGCCACTGCTCCTGACTTATTCTAACCCTATCCCCTCTTGTCTAGGAAGTAAAAGATTTTCCTAACTGGTTTCTGTAATCCGTATTACCTTCATCCAATCTGCTCTCCATACTGCTGCCACAGTGGTAGTTATGAAATAAATCTGAGCATCTCATTGCCCTGCCTAAAATACTTCAGTGGCTCCCCACAAACTTCAGAATGAAATCCTTATTTTTGAATATGACCTTGAACATAATATGCACCTGATTTTCATCATGATCCTTGCACACTTTCTCTGCCCACTTCTAGCCACCCCACCCCACCCTACACTGCTAACAAACTCTTCACGTTGGTTTGTTGAAACTTCCCCATCCCACCCCTTCACCCAGTTAATGTCTACTTATGTTGGGAGACTCAGCTCACATGTCAGCTCCTCTCAGAAGCCCTCCTGGCCCTGGCACAGTGGTTCATGCCTGTAATCCCAGCACCTTGGGAGGCCAAGGTGGGCAGATCACCTGAGGTCAGGAGTTCGAGACCAACCTGGCCAACATGTTGAAACTCCATTTCTACTAAAAATACAAAAATTAACTGGGCATGGTAGTGCGCACCTGTGATCCTAGCTACTCAGGAGGCTGAGGTGGGAGAATCCCTTGAACTTGGGAGGCAGAGGTTGCAGTGAGCCAAGATCGTGCCACTGTACTCCAGGCTGGGTGACAGAGCGAGACTTCATCTCAGAAAAAGAAAAAAGAAAAAAGAAAAAAAAGCCCTCCTAGACTTCCCTTCCCTACCCTAGATTTGACCAAATATTTATCTTGTGGGTTCCCTTTTTACCTGTGCGTACCTCTGTCAGAACCTTTCTCCCCACCTAGTATCTTAGTTTCTCCCAGAGAGCAGAGCCCTGTCTTACCTTTAAACTAGACCTTATTTAGTGCCCAATACATGATTAGAGCATGCAGAAATAAATCTGTAAGAGAAGTTGTCCTTCTGGTGGGAGGGGAACCACTTACAATAGACTCTCAGTGCAGTCTTTTAAGAAATATAGCTGGCCCAGCACTTTGGGAGGCCAAGGCGGGCAGATGACGAAGTCAAGAGATCGAGACCATACTGGCAACATGGTGAAATCCCGTCTCTACTAAAAACACAAAAATTAGCTGGACGTGGTGGAGGGTGCCTGTAGTCCCAGCTACTTGGGAGGCTGAGGCAGGAGAATCACTTGAAACTGGGAGGCAGAGATTGCAGTGAGCCGAGATCACGCCACTGCACTCCAGCCTGGCAACAGAGTGAGACTCCATCTAAAAAAAAAAAAAAGAAAGAAAAAGAAAAAGAAAAAGAAAAAAAGCAATATAGCTGGCAAGCACAAATCAAATTCTGGTATTACACCAAAATTCTCAGTTTAGCACCAAGATTTTCAGGCAAACATTATTAAGTACAACAAAATTGTAATACAAGAGAATGTGACCAGTTTCCCAAGGTTTATGTAATGCAATTATGTAATTCAGATGGCCCCCAAGTTACTCCAGCCTTCCAACAAAATACCCCGACAGGAATGTTATCACCCTGTTGGGGTATTTTGCTGGAGCTAGATAGAGGTGGTGGCTCACAACATTTTGAGAGTACTAAATATCACTAAATTTTCCACTTTAAAATGACCAATTTTATGTTATATAGGTTATGTTATGTGAATTTCACATCAACTAAAATAACACACAATAAAATGTTCTAATATCCCAATTTATTAGATGAGCATGCCACCCAGTCACTCACCTGGATTGCCTCCCAACCCATCCTCACTTCTCACTTTGGATGTGGTTCCAGGTTCCTCTGCTAATTATCTCCTGCCCTTGTATCACATTAACAGATTTCTAGGTGGCTGCATTTTTCTTTAAATCATACCCTACACCCACCACCCCTGATACCACCATGGACACATTTTCCTTGCTTAATCCCCCAAAGGGCAACCAAGAACAGAAAGTAGTGTTTAACAAAGCTTCCCTGAAAACTTGGAGTGAACAAAGGAAATTATGATGCAAAAGAGATAAACATAAAACTGAATCCTATATTTGCTGTAAGAAGTCATGGGCTATAAAATATATTAATGTGATAACTTAGGAGAAAACGAAAAATCTCATTAAACATTTACAAAGGTTTCATTTAAAAAATTTCATAGTTGCCAATAATAAGACAAATGTATCCCTGCAATTCCATTATCCTTTTTTCTTCAGTGCCAAAATGCATCTAAGTCTTCTTCATATTGTTAATTTAAAGGTTGTTCTGCCATTTGCAGTTATACAGAGCATCACAAAGAAATGTTGGTATTCTTAACTGTGTGTGGGATCCTGACCTTTTTGGGTCTTTAGTATGTATAATACAATAATGAACCTTACTTAGAAACACTGAAGTTTTGTAGGCATTTCTTATTTTATTAAACTTATAGTGTTTTCTAATTTTTGAAACCCCAGTGTAAGTTCATAAATGTGCACCAGGCTGCCATTCCATTCCTATTTGTGACTCCTGAGAACATAGCAGGATTCTAAAACTCCAGCCTTGTTGATGGAACAAAAAATGCTTTTTCCTAAAAAGTAAACATGGCTTCAAGCTCTGAAATAATTTCTCTAATGCTGCTCAGGAATCTACGAGGGAAAAAATAGATTCAAAAATATAATGGTATCTTACAGTACACAGTGTTCTTTTAGGTATATAGAACATACATGCATATATATATATATATATATATATATTAGCCTTCACTTTTAAAAAATTTGAAAGCATGCCTGAGTTTGGCAGGGCTTAGTCAAGGTAGGCAGACACCACTTCCCCATTAATGTTCCCATCCTGATCGCCAGAGTAGTTTCTAAGACAAGAATTTCTTTTACTGGTGATTAACAGTTTTGGTATATTTCAAGAGAAATATTTTTTTCCTCATTCTTGCATATTGAATGATTTTTCCAAGTCACATAAAAATGCTAAAAAGGACTTGCCTGTATTCATTAACAACCCAGAGGTAATCCTTGGCAACACTGGGATCCACTGGGATTGCAATCCTTGCATCATGGAAAGCAATCAGGGCCCCAAATGTCAAACCCAGATGGAATGGAGTGTGGGATATTAAAAATATGTTCACGCACAGGAACTGAATTAGACTGAGAAAATAATTTCGTAATCTAAACTAATTCATTTAGAATTTAATATTAAGCAAAAGAATTGAAAGTGACTAAAAATATCATTAAATTATAGCCACAGCTGAGAAATTACCATCCTATTCTGTTTTGCTTTTAGTATCTTTAGGATCAAAATGAGCTTACCTGAGCTTCCCCACCCGTGGGATTTAGTCTTTATTTTTTTCCTGCAGATCTCAGCCCATCCTAGAAAGTACGTTTGTCTATTCTAGCAAGAATGGATAACAAGCCGATCTGATCCTCCAAAAGAAGGCAGAATCATTATGACTATGACCAAGAGTTTTGGTGTCAGGCAGAAACAGGTTCCCCAGAGAATGTGTAAATTTAGTTAACCTCTCTGACCTTCAGGTTTCTTATTTGTAAAACGAAGACAATATTATCTACCTCTTAGAGTTCTTCTGAGTACTTAAGAATTCAAAGTGTTATATCAATGTATATGGCATATCGTAAAGTGTCTATAAGTCGTTATTTATAGCATAATGGGCAAGTTGTACAGCCTAGAGGCAAAAGGTTGGCAATATATAAATAAATACAGCAAGCTGAAAAAATGCAAAAACCTAAAGCATTTCATGGCCCTCAATACAGTGACTAGCTCATTGATAAATATTTGACCTGAGCCAGGCCAAATAATTCAAACCCAGGACTTTTGGGCTTGGATTATTTTGCTGGAGCTCTTAGGAGATAGAACTCCTTGGGGGTTACTACACTGTGAGAGTAGGAATCTGCGCGTGCAGGAGGCCATCCCGCCACCTCATGGAAATGAGGCCAAAACAGAAGAAAGCAGAACGTAAGAGATAAAATTGGGAAAAGAATAAGATAGCATCCTGATGGCCTCAGTCAGGCTCTGGATCCAGCATTGCCTGAAGTGAGATCTACCATTGAAATTTTGAGCCACAAACACCTATGAATTTTCTTTTGTCTAATTCAGTTGAAGTTGGACTTTTGTTGCTTGCAATTAAAGATTTCCGGCCGGGTGCGGTGGCTCAGGCCTGTAATCCCAGTACTTTGGGAGGCCGAGACGGACGGATCACGAGGTCAGGAGCTCCAGACCATTCTGGCTAACATGGTGAAACCCCATCTCTACTAAAAATACAAAACATTAGCCGGCCGTGGTGGCGTGCCCCTGTAGTCCCAGCTACAGGGGAGGCTGAGACAGGAGAATGGCGTAAACCCAGGAGGCGGAGCTTGCAGTGAGCAGAGATCGTGCTACTGCACTCCAGCCTGGGCAACAGAGTGAGACTCCGTCTCAAAAATAAATAAATAAATAAATAAAGATTTCTGACTAATATAACTTGGCTTTTGGCAGAGAGAAATATGGTGGGGCAGAGGTAGACAAAGGCAGTGCTGCACGGCCATTCCTCCTCTCCACCAGCAGCCACAAAGGGAACTCATTCCTGTGACTTCCTTTCTGGTCCTCTAACCGCTATGGCAAAACGAAGTATCTAAATTAATATGATGATATTGCTAATCTAATATTTTATTATAAGTATTCTGCCCTAGAACCTTGGAGAACAGGTTCATCTTTGATTTCCCCGTGGGACTAAGCACATAGCTAGCAGATAGCATGTAGACAGCAGATGCACACAGGATTTGGAACACAGAAGGTGTTTGGATATTTGTTGAAGAAGACAAAAACATTGCCCAATCACCAACCTGTACTTCACTTTCTTACATGAGATGGAAAAGAGGGAAAGACACAGAGGCGATTCAATTTGCTGTACCCTAGATCAAATCATTTGAGTTGCCACTGCAGAGAAAAGGCAAAAGGACAGACCATTATAGTGTCCTCCTCTCCTCCATCTCTGGGAAATCCACCCTGTGCCTTCCCAGTATTTTCTACTGACCGCTCCTTACTACTTCCCTGGTGTGCATTATATGATGGCTCCTTACATTTTTTATTTCAGGATTTGGAATAAGATTATTCACACTTACATGCATAATACAATGGGTAGAGTAAAATAAAATCTCACATTCTTGGAAGCAGGAAGGACACAGTGATTATGGTGTTTTCTACATTTGCTAGAAGTTTGATGGGGGAAACTGAGGGTTTGAGGGAGAATGGCTTCTTGTCCCCCATGCTGACTTCATTTTCCTCCTCAGAAGACCACTGTGCTTTAAAGTCCAAGAAAGTATCCATTGTGACCAGCACCTTTTTTCTGCTTGAGACCTCCCGTGTGCCCATTGTTGGGACATTCGCCTGTGCTCATGGGAGAAAGTGTCCAGGTTAGATGACGAAGTCTATTTCCCTAAGAATCAATGTTGATATATCTTATTTTCTTCTCTGACCAAGTCACAGGCTTCTTTTTGCAAAGGACTTGTCTACTCATAATGATATTTTACATGTGAATATTTCCAATCTCATTGATGTTTCATTTTTAAAATTATTTTCCCCTTCCTTTCTGGCCATAACTTAAGCAAGGAGACATTTTATGAACAATTCTGTTTTCAGTCTCCCAAAACAGCAAGCTCAAAGGCCGAGGATCATATGTAGTGGAATTAATAAGAATGTGAATTAGGAGACCCTGGGTCTAAACCAGGTTGTACTAGGTAAATGGCTTCATGAGGGATGTTTCTAGATATGTTGTTTTGGACAATTTACCTAACCTCTCCAGCCACAGTACTTTCATCATAGATTGTTGTGGGAATGAAATGAAATAATATTTGCAAAACATTTAGCATAACACCAGACACTACATAAGTAAATTCAAAAATAAATTTATTATTGGTATGTTTATTACTACTATTACCACTGTTATGATATAACAGTAGTTCCTTTGCCAAAGAACACACATTCTCTTAAACAGATTATCATTCCCATCATGATGAACTCACTTGAAGGAACTTGTTTTCTTTTAAAGTAAAGTCTGCAGACTCATGCCTGGCATTCTCTGCAATGCTCCTGGACTAGGGATTCTGAACTTCAAGGAGCAAGAAAGAGATGGAAGGAAGAGAGGCAAGTGCATCTTGTCCAGAAAGGAGTCATGGCTTCCTGGTGCAGCTAATCATGCTGCTGCTGATGTTTTTAAACAGTGAAAACATTACTTTTGCATATGTTGTATTTCCATAGTAGTAAAAGGAAGCTGGCAAATGTGAAGATAAAGGACACTAGAGGCCAAAAGAATGACAACAGGGTCTCCTAACATCTTCTTAGGAGTCTTGCATGATTACATTAAGATGAATTATTCATGCTGAAAACACCAATGAGAAAGTTAGAAGAGGATGAATTGAGATTTTTTTTTTTTTTACTTTTTTTAAATTATTATTCTACTTTAAGTTCTAGGGTACATGTGCACAACGTGCAGGTTTGTTACATATGTACACATGTGCGATGTTGCTGTGCTGCACCCATTAACTCGTCATTTACAGTAGGTATATCTCCTAATGCTATCCCTCCCCCTTCCCCCCTCCTCACAATAGGACCCGGTGTGTGATGTTCCCCTTCCTGTGTCCAAATGATCTCACTGTTCAATTCCCACCTATGAGTGAGAACTTGTGGTATTTGGTTTTCTGTTCTTGCAAAAGTGTGCTGAGAATGATGGTTTCCAGCTGCATTCATGTCCCTTCAAAGGACACGAACTCATCCTTTTTTATGGCTGCATAGTATTCCATGGTGTATATGTGCCACATTTTCTTAATCCAGTCTGTCACTGATGGACATTTGGGTTGATTCCAAGTCATTGCTATTGTGAATAGTGCTGCAATAAACATATGTGTGCATGTGTCTTTATAGCAGCATGACTCATAATCCTTTGGGTATATCCCCAGTAATGGGATGGCTGGGTCAAATGGTATTTCTGGTTCTAGATCCTTGAGGAATCGCCACACTGTTTTCCACAATGGTTGAACTAGTTTACAGTCCCAGCAACAGTGTAAAAGTGTTCCTATTTCTCCACATCCTCTCCAGCACCTGTTGTTTCCTGATTTTTTAATGATTGCCATTCTAACTGGTGTGAGATGGTATCTCATTGTGGTTTTGATTTGCATTTCGCTGATGGTAAGTGATGATGAGCATTTTTTCATGTGTCTGTTGGCTGTATGAATGTCTTCTTTTGAGAGATTTTTTTATAATGATTATAATACCTAAAAGAAAGTGAATATAAATATTACTATTAATAATTGTAGTCAGTTTTATTTTAATTCTTACTATGTGCCAGGTACTGTGTAGAACACTTCATATACATTGTTTTCTTTAATGTGTACTGTTACCTTGTGAAGAAAGTTTTTTTTTTTTTTATCATACTTTAAAGATGACGAAGCGCAGAGAAACTAAGCGATTCACCTAGATGCATAGAAATAGTGACAAAATAGGATTTGAACCCAGACCTGTCTGGGTTTAAAAAAAAAGCTCTTGGCTACTATATGAGTATATCAATATGAAGCCCTCTGCTTCTGCTAATGTTGCTGGCGGAGGAGGCAGAAGCATGTCGATGGGCAAGACAGAAACTTTTCCTTTTGCTAGATGTTTGGTAACCAAAGTTCAGGCCTTTTCACCCAAGCCATAGTTCTGTGGTTGCCTCTACTCCTGCTGGTATAATGCTGGCTGCTCTCTCAGTATTTCATACCAGATTTCCACAGATTTTTGAGTTTTTTCTTATTGAAGAATAATTCACATACCATGAAAGTCCCCCTTTCAACATGAACAGTTCAGTTGTTAGTGCACGCACAAAGTACACGCATCTGCAACCATCACTTCTAAGATTTCCAAGTGTTTCTGGAGCTCTTATTATAAATGTGGGGTTCCTGGAAGGGCCAAGCAACCATATCCTACAACTCTGCCCTTGAAGAGTTTGCAATTTAATTGAGAAGCCATGATTTAGAAGCTTGAGGCTTCTCATTACTTATAATAAAAGAGAATGATACCATGCAAGAACATAAATACATACATTATACACACACATACAATATACACCCCACACAATCATTGCTAAGAAAAGGGGGGAGCTAACAGCCAGGGCTATAGATTATGAGAAAGTCCTCATGGAAGGGGCAGGCCTAAGGCAGGCCTTGCAGATGAGGGAGAATTGGAGAGGTGGTGTGAGCAAGGAGGGACATCAGATGCAAGGAATTGTCAGGCTAAATGGTTAAAGTATTAAACTCTTGCCAAGCATAACTGTTTGCCCTACTGAGAGACTCGTTGAGATTTCAAGAGGAAATAAAAAAGAGATTAGATGAAGCACAGTGATTTCAGTCAGAGAGCGCCTGGTCTATTTCAAGGTAATTTACATAATCGTGACCAGAAGCTCGTCTCAGAAGCTCAGGTGTGATGTTCATTGGCTTCAGCGGGTTGTGTGCTTTGTGAAGCAAAGATACATTTGGACCTGGGTTGGAAATTCCCACTTTAAAAAGCCATTTTGTTCCATTTTGAAACAAAGGGACAGTGAAAGCCATGCCCCATGATGCTTCATGGTTACTAAAACTGCAAAGGCATTTATTTCTGCCTGGGCATAAAGAATTATTTTAAGCATCATCTGCCGGGTTCCTTGGTTACTAAGGGAATCCTGTCTCGTCTCAGCTCGGCGGCACAGATGGGTAAGTTGCCATGACGATCCTGAAAGACCTGGTTGGAGTCTAATACCACAAATGGTGGGATCACTGTCACCGCATGACCCCTGAAAGTTAGCAGTGTCCTTTCTGCCCCTTGCAGCTTGTCCATTCCTCCTACTGGACCCACCTCAGCTGCCCAGTCCTTGCCACGGGGGGTCACGGACACAGTGGAAAGGGAGCTTAATGTCAGCGGCTCACCCTGTTTGAGGGCAAATCTCCCCTTCTGTCCCAGACTGTGCTATTGACACTCGATCGTAGTAAAGTCCCCATATCCTCTTGGGCATCCACAGTTCTTCAAGCCTGGCCTTTGAAGGGAGGAGACACTAGGTTTTTATGTAAAAGCTGCACTAGGTAGCACAAGAAAATATGGAATAAAGCTTATTTTTTCTCCTGTAAGCCAGCCAGACATAACCTGAAGCTTTTTCACAAGGTAAAAACACCCCACACAATAATTGCTAAGAAAGCAGGGAGCTAACAGCCAGGGCTATTGAATGTGAGAAAGTCCTCATGGAAGAGGCATACCTAAGGCAGACTTTGCAGATGAGGGAGTGTTGGAGAGGTGGTATGAGCAAGGAGGGACATCAGATGCAAGGAACTGTCAGGCTAAATGGTTCAAGTGTTAAATTCTTGATAGTCAGAATTGGTCAATCCCTGCAACTACCTAGATGCAACTTCATTATTTCACATGGACATACGCATGGTGCTTGTGATTCTACAGATGGCTGCAACAATATCTTCCATCCACACGTTCTTCTTACAATGTGGCTTTGCCATGTTCACATTCAGGGGTGGGTCTGTGTTTCTTCCCCTTAAATATGGGCCAGCTTGTGACTGAAGTCAAGTGATACTCTGTGACTTTCAGGGCTAGGTCACACAAAAAGTAATCTGGTTCTCTTGGCATGCTTGCCCTGGGAACCCAACTACCAAATTTTGAGGAAGCTCAAGCATATAGTTGTTCCAGTTTACAGCCCAGTTGAGATCCCACTTCATAGCCAGCATCTACCAGCAGGCATGGAGTAAATGAGGCTGCAGGTGGTTTCAGCCCCCAGCTGACATCACTCCCAGTCTATAAGTCATCGCAGCTGAAGCCTCAGGTGTCATGGGGTAGAGACAGCTATCCTTGCCGTGTCCTTTCTGAATTCCTATTTAAGAGAAGCCATACAAATAGTAAAGTGACTGTTTCTCAATATCAAAAAGTTTGGGGCAGTTTATTACCTAGCAATAGTTGCTAGAATTGTGTTCCTTTTATTTCTAATGCTTTCTGTATTCCTGGGCAATCTTACTCTTCCCTTAAGAAATAATTGAGATGTTAACTCCTTTATGCACTTCCAGTCCAGGTACTTTGTACATACATCTCTGCTTTGGCACTTACCTCCTCCTGTTTACCTCCTTTGTCTTTTCTGCCACACTGTGAGTTCCTTGAAGACTGAGTTTTTTTTGTCTTGATGCTCTAGAGTAAAATAAAAATGGGAGAGTGATTAGAGGTTTTAGAGCCAGACAAACCTAGTTTTGAATTTCCACTGTGCAACCTATTAGCTAAGTGTGCAAGTTGCTTACCTTTTTTTTTTTTTTTTTTTTTGAGATGGAATTTCACTCTTATTGCCTAGGCTGGAGTGCAATGGCACGATCTTGGCTCACTGCAACCTCCACCTCCCAGGTTCAAGCAATTCTCCTGCCTCAGTCTCCCAAGTAGCTGGAATTACAGGCATGCACCACCACACCCGGCTAATTTTGTGTTTTTAGTAGAGACAGTTTTCCCTATATTGGTCAGGCTGGTCTCAAACTCCCGACCTCAGGTGATCCAACCACCTTGGCCTCCCAAAGTGCTAGGATTACAGGCGTGAGCCACCGCATCCAGCCAAGTTGCTTACTCTTTAACTGACATGCACTCACATATGTAAAATAGTGAACATATCTATCATTATTGTCAGGAAAAACATTGATGGTGTCTATTCTGAGACAATTACCTGACATAAAAAATGCCCAATAAATAACAGGCATTATCATTGTTATTTTATCTTCTACATTGAATGAAGTGTGATTCAAATTCATTTGATTATTTAAACAATATTTGTCAAGCACCTACTACTAAAAACTGTATATTTCACAGTTGATATTCAATCAAGTATTTTTAATATATGGATGTACAAAATAATGCAAGTGATCATTAATTTGGATTTTTAAAGGATACAAGCCTTCTTACCAAAAATTACTTTTTAAATTTCAACAGCTTTTGGGGTACTAATGGTTTATGGTTACACAGATGAACTGTATAGTGGTGAAGTCTGATATTTTAGTGCATCCTTCCCCTGAGTAGAGTCCATTGTAACCAATGTGTAGTTTTTTTTAACCATTCACTGCCAACTCACCCTCTCCCTTCGGAGCCCCCAAAGTCCATTATACCTTCTGTCTGCCTTTATGTACCCATAGCTTAGTTCCCACTTATATGTAAGAACATACAGTATTTGGTTTTCCACCCCTGGGTTACTTCACTTAGAATTATGACCTACAGCTCCATCCAAATTTCTGCAAAAGACATTATTAAATTCTTTTTTAAATGTCTGAGTAGTATTCCATGGTGCATATATGCCAAATTTTTTTTTATCCATTCATTGGTCAATAATTGTGATTGTGAATTGTGCCACAATAAACATATGCATGCAGGTGTCTCCTTGATATAATGGCTTCTCTTGGGTAGATACCCAGTAGTGGGATTGCTGGATTGAATGGTAAATCTATTTTTAGTTCTTTAAGAATTCTCCATACCGTTTTCCATAGAAGTTCTACTAGTTTACATTCCCACCAGTAGTGTATAAATATTCACTTTTCACCATATCCATGCCAATATGTACTGTTTTTTGACTTTTTAATAACGGTCACTCTGGCTGGGGTATGGAGATATCTCATTGTGGTTTTCATTTGCATTCATCTGATGATTAGTGATGTTAAACATATTCTCATATTTTTTGGCCATTTGTATATCTTGTTTTGATAAATGTCTCTTCATGTCATTTGCCCACTTTTTGATGGGATTATCTGTTGTTGATTTTTCTTGATGATTTATTTTCTTGTAGATTCTGCATATTAGCCCTTTATTGGATACATAGTTTGCAGATATTTTCTTCCATCTGTCTGTGTCAGGCCTCTGAGCCCAAGCTAAGCCATCATATCCCCTGTGACATTTGGTGCCATGACTCGGATCGGGGGACCTCCCTTGGGAAATCAATCCCCTGTCCTCCTGCTCTTTGCTCCGTGAGAAAGATCCACCTACAACCTCAGGTCCTCAGACCAACCAGCCCAAGGAACATCTCACCAATTTTAAATCAGGTAAGCGGCCTCTTTTTACTCTCTTATCCAACCTCTCTCACTATCCCTTAACCTCTTTCTCCTTTCAATCTCCTTTCAGCCATCCTTCACTCTCTTCTCTTAATTTCAATTCCATTCCTTTTCTGGTGGAGACAGAGGAGACGCGTTTTATCCTTGAACCCAAAACTCTGGCGCCGGTCATGGACTTGGGAAGATAGTCTTCCCTTGGTGTTTAATCACTGCAGGGATGCCTACTTGATTATTCACCCACATTTCAGAGGTGTTTGATCACCGCAGGAATGCCTGCCTTGATCCTTCACCCTTAGTGGCAAGCACCACTTTCTGCGGGGGCAGACATCCCCCACCCCTTCTCTCCGTGTCTCTACCCTCTCTTTTCTCTGGGCTTGCCTCCTTCACCATGGGCAACCCTCCACCCTCCATTCTTCCCTCTTCTCCCTTAGCCTATGTTCTCAAAAACTTAAGACCTCTTCAACTCACAACTGACCTAAAACCTAAACACCTTATTTTCTTCTGCAACACCACTTGGCCCCAGTACAAACTTGATAATGGCTCTAAATGACCAGAAAATGACACTTTCAATTTCTCCATCCTACAAGTCCTAGATAATTTTTGTTGAAAAATGGGCAAATGGTCTGAGGTGCCTTACATCCAGGCATTTTTCACACGTTGTTCCCTCCCTATTCTCTGATCCCAATGTGACTCATCCCAAATCCTCCTTCCTTCCCTCTCGCGTGTCCCGTCAGTCCCAACCTCAAGCATCACTGAGTCTTTTCAATCTTCCTTTTCTATTCACCCATTTGACCTCTTCCCTCCTCTCCAGACTGCTCCTCCTCAGGTCACCCCCCCATAAGGCTGAATCAGGATCTAATTCTTCCTCAGCCTCCACTCCCACACCCTATAATCCTTCTATCACCTCCCCTCCTCACACCTGTTCTGGCTTACAGTTTCGTTCCATGACTAGCCCTTACCCACCTGCCCAAAAATTTCCTCTTAAAAAAGTGGCTGGAGCTAAAGGCATAGTCAAGATTAATGCTCCTTTTTCTATATCCAACCTCTCCCAAATCAGTTAGCATTTAGGCTCTTTTTGGTCAAATATAAACTCATGACTCATTTGGCAGCAACCCTGAGATGCTTTACAGCCTAGACCCTAAACGGTCAGAAGGCCTTCTTATTCTCAATATGCATTTTGTTACCCAATCCACTCCCGACATTAAATAAAGCTCCAAAAATTAGATTTTGGCCCCCAAACCCCATAACAGGACTCAATTAACCTCACCTTCAGGTGTACAATAACAGAGAAGAGTTGCAATTACTTGTCTCTGCTGTGAGAGAAACCCCAGTCACATCTCCAGCACACAAGAACTTCAAAACGCCTAAGCCACAGTGGTCAGGCATTCCTTCAGGACTTCCTCCCCGAGGATCTTGCTTTAAGTGCCGGAAATCTGGCCACTGGGCCAAGGAATGCCTGCAGCCCGGGATTCCTCCTAAGCCACGTCCCATCTGTGCAGGACCCCACTGGAAATTCAACTGTCCAACTCACCCGGCAGCCACTCCCAGAACCCCTGAAACTCTGGCCCAAGGCTTTCTGACTGACTCCTCAGATCTTCTTGGCTTAGTGGCTGAAGACTGATACTGCCCAATTGCCTTGGAAGCCTCCTGGACCATCACAGATGCTTTGGGTAACTCTTACAGTGGAGGGTAAGTCCGTCCCCTTCTTAATCAATATGGAGGCCACCCACTCCACATTACATTGTATTCTGTCATCACTTAAAACCTCTCATTTCCTTTCCATCATGAAAATCTATCCCCAATCTGCCGCTCTTGACTCCCTCTTGGAGTGGATAGATGAACTTTGCTGACAGGACACACTCCAATACTTTCACCCTGATGAAGTCCTATTCTTTACTTTTATACTCACTCTTATGCTTGTTCCCATTCTTATGTCTCCCTCTACCTCTCCCCAGCTATCTCCACCACACTATCAATCTCACTCACTCTCTCCTAGCCGTTTCTAATCCTTCTTTAACAAACAATTGCTGGTTTTGCTTTTCTCTTTCTTCCAAAATTGCCAAGGCCTCGATTTACTCACCGCTGAAAAAGGAGGACTCTATACATTTTTAAATGAAGAGTGTTTTTTTGTTTTGTTTTGTTTTGTTTTTAACCTAAGTCAGTCTGACCTGGTATATGACAACATAAAAAAACTCAAGGATAGAGCCCAAAAACTCACCAACCAAGCAAATAATTATGCTGAACCCCCTTGGGCACTCTCTAACTGAATGTCCTGGGTTCTCCCAATTCTTAGTCCTTTAATACCTGTTTTTCTACTTCTCTTATTCAGACCTTGTGTCTTCCGTTTAGTTTCTCAATTCATAAAAAAATGCATCCAGTCCATCACCAGTCATTCTATACGACAAATGCTCCTTCTAACAACCCCACAATATCACCCCTTACCCCAAAATCTTTCTTCAGTTTAATCTCTTCCACTCTAGGTTCCCACACTGCCCCTAATCCTGCTCAAAGCAGCTCTGAGAAACATCACCCATTATCTCTCCATACCACCCCCAAAAATTTTCACTGCCCCAACACTTCACCACTATTTTGCTTTTCTTATTAATATAAGAAGACAGGAACATCAGGCCTCTGAGCCCAAGTGAAGCCATCATATCCTCTGTGACCTGCACATATACATCCGGATGGCCTGAAGCAACTGGAGATCCACAAAAGAAGTGAAAATAGTGAAAATAGCCTTAACTGATGACATTCCACCATTGTGATTTGCTCCTGTCTCACCCTGACAACGATATAGCCTCCCTACCATGCTGTTAAGAAGGTACTTTGTAATATTCTCCCCCCACCCTTAAAAAGTTACATCGTAATATTCTCCCCTGCCCTTAAGAATGTACTTTGTATGCCTATCCCAAACCTATAAGAACTAATGATAATCCCACCACCTTTTGCTGACTCCTTTTTCGGACTCAGCCCACCTGCACCCAGGTGAAATAAACAGCCTTGTTGCTCAAACAAAGCCTGTTTGGTGGACTGTCTTCACACAGACATGCGTGACAGTCTATTTACTCTGATGATGATTTCTTTTGCTGTACAGAAGCTTTTTAGTTAAATTAAGTCCCATTTATTTATTTTTATTGTATTTGCTTTTGGGGTCTTACTCATACTAATAATGATTTTTTTAGACCTCAAAAGGAAACTAAAAAACAGAATGCTGCCTGGTGTGGTGGCACATGCCTGTAATCCTAGCACTTTGGGAGGCTAAAGCAGGAGGATTGCATGAGGCCAGGAGTTTGAGTCCAGCCTGGACAACACAGCAAGACCTTGTCTACAAAAAAATGAAAAATTTAGCCAGGCATAGTGGCACTCACCTGTAGTCCTAGCTACTCAGAAGGCAGGCAGGAGGATCACTTGAGCCCACAAGTTTGAGGCTGCAGTGAGCCATATCATGCCACTGCACTCCAGCCTAGGTGACAGAGCAAGACCATCACATCTCTAAAAATTAAAAAAGTAAAAAATAAATAAAGAAAATAGAATTGTTTCTTTTAAAATCTTGATGCTATATCTCAAAATATTCCAAAATCAAATTCTGTTTGTCTATGAGTTACCAGCATTTTGAACTTTGGGTTTAATGGTCTATAATAGTTTTCCATTTCTGCTATAACAAAGTACCCAAAGCTAAACGGCTTAAACAACACAAATTTGTTATCTTACAATTCCAGGGGTCAAAAGTTTGACATGAGTCTCACTGGGTTACTATGAAGGTGTCTGCAGAGTTGCATTCTATTCTGGAGGCCCTACGGGATAATATATTCTCTTACCTTTTCTAGCTTCTAGAGGTCACTGTATTCCTTGGCTTGTGGACCCCTTCTTCCATCTTCCAGGCAAACACTGTTGGGTTGATTCTTTTTACATTGCATTTATCTTACCCTTCCTCCATTGTTACATTTCTCACCACAGCCAGAAATGTTCTCAGATTTTAAGAACTCATGTAACTACATTGGGTCCACCCAGATAATCTAGTATAATCTCCACATCTCAAGGTTCAAAACCCTAATTACATCTGCAAAGTCCCTTTTGTCATGTAATAAAGCACATTTACAGATTTCAAGAATTAGGACATAAACATTTAGAATAATGTGACTATTGTGGCTGGGCACAGTGGCTCACGCCTATAATCCCAGCACTTTAGGAGGCTGAGGCAGGTGGATCACGAGGTCAAGAGATCAAGAGCATCCTGGCCAAAATGGTGAAACCTGTCTCTACTTAAAAAAAAAAAAAATAGCCAGACGTGGTGGTGGGCACCTGTAAACCCAGCTACTCGGGAGGCTGAGGCAGGAGAATGGTGTGAATCCAGGAGGTGGAGGTTGCAGTGAGTCGAGATCACACCACTGCACCCCAACCTGGTGACAGAGTGAGACTCTGCACTCCAGCCTGGTGACAGAGCAAGACTCTGTCTTAAAAAAAAAAAAAAAGAAGAAGAATATGACTATTGTTTTCTACCTTCCAGAAGGACTTTCACTTAGAAGACTAGAAGGCCTCAGCTGGACAAACCCTGCTTTCTGCCATCTCACAGATGAACAAGTAGAGAGGTGAAGTGATTTACTCTGTGTCGCACTGCTAATTAAGTTAAGTTTCGAGCTGAGATCGAATCCCAAGTCTCTTGGCTCTGAGTTCACAGCCCTTTTTAGAATGCTGCTACCCAATATGTGGTCAGCACTGACATCATCTTGAGCTTGTTAGAAATGCAGACTCTCAGATCCCACCTTAGACCTAATGAATCAGGTTCTGCATTTTAGCAAGATTCCCAGGTAAATCTCGTACACATTCAGGGTTGAGAATCACTAGCTTACGACATCACGTGGGCTCTGAAAAGCCTCCACGGAGGTTGCATAGGAATTGAATGGGTGACTGTCTCAAGCAGTTCGGCCTCATCACTCTCTCTTGAGACCAACTGATTCTGATCTAGACTGATCAGACACCTAAAGATGCAGGCTTAGCACTATAAATCATCAATCTTTGCTGGTCTGGGGCATTCTCTGGATGCTGAGCTGACTGTTCCAATAATGTGCTATGCAGCTTTCTCTTCTAAGGAAAGAGGCAGTACAGCAGATCAGTTAAGCACTTGGACTCTGTAGACAGCCTGCCTGGCCTCAACTCCTGGCTCCACTTTAACAAATGTAAAGTTTGTGCGCTTGAATGACCTGCTCATCTTTTCTGCGCCTCAGTTTCCATATTTGTAAAATGGGGATGAAACTAACAGTACCCACTTCACAGGTGAGGATTAAATAAGTTAATAAATATATGAAAAGCACATAGATCAGTGTCTGCCGCTAAGCAAAAGCAATGCAAATGGTAGTTATTTACCATTTTTCTGGGAACCCCCAGGCCTCCTCCAAGTGGAATCAAAATCCTAAATGAACTCGGTCTCTAGAATTTCTCCAGATTCTGTATCTGCAAGGGTCAGAGGCTCTGATTATGATCCTAGGTAACCAGAGTATCCACTGGTCTAGAGCTATACTCTAGCCATCAAGGCATTGGGAGGAAGACCAGGGAGGAAGAGATGTCCTTTTGAAAAGCATTAGTTCCCTGGCATGTGATGCTACATTGTCTGTTGCTAATATTTTTTCTAAGTAATCAAAGAACTTTAAAAAATGCCCATTGGTATAATTGCAGTAAGTTTTAAAACTTTAAACCCAGATTACTACATGGCCATACTGCTTTTTTCTATTTTTTAGGCTTTCTTCAAGCCAAATGAATTTTAATTCTGATCATCTCTTAGAACCCTAAAGACTGTGGGCTTACTTGGGAATTTACAAATAAAAATTATGTTTTAAAAGCAGTATTTTAAAGTTACAAATTGTGATTTGACCTTACTGAAGGTCATTGAAGCAGAATTCATTCTCTTATTGAATGAGTATCTGTGGAGTTTGCAATACGGCCTTTCAAATTTTCTATTTCAGCCAGCAATGGAATCTTAAAGTTCAAAAATCTCTTAAAGTTCATTTTATCTACACCCCCATTGGATGCTTGACTCACCTTCATAACATCTTTACTGATTTTAAAATATGCTAGATTCTCACAACTTTAGAAAAATGGAGGAAAGTCAAGTATAACTCAGTAAATCCAAACTCATTATTTAAAAGATTTCCAATTTCAAATATAAGGTATGTTATAAACTAAGAGACAGCATAAATGAATACTAAAATGGAAATTACCTAACAAAAAGTTTACCATCCTGCAATAATCCAACTATACAGGATATATCACAAACATTATAAGAGCTAATGGTAGAGCCTAATGGCAGGAACACATAAAAAAGATTATTTCCAGTGAATTCTTGGTTTGAAATCTACTCCTTCTATGACAATTCTCTTGTATTGAACATAGCTTTAGTAATTCAAAAATGAATCTATTCCTAATGTTTTATTTAATAAGAGAAGGTTTATGAGATCATCTGTTGGTCTGAATTAGTGGAGTAAGAGTTATAGAATTGTAGCACTAAAAAGAGATGGTGCAAATTATCTTTATTTCAATGAGGAATTGAAATCTTAGAGAGGCAAAATGGCATTACAATTTCAGGGTCTAAGGCAGTTTCTGAAGGATGACATCAGAAATAACAGGAAGCTCTAGGTCACTGCCTGACTGCCCTAGAAAAGCTTAGGCTGGGTCCCTTGACAACTGGGCCTGGTAACTGTCAATTAGCAGCATATTGCAGTGACTAAATCAAGTATGACACCACTCAGCCCTGGCTGGCAATCAGGAGACACATTTTTCACGACAGCAGACAAACCATGTTTTACCTTGATTCAGTTCAGCAGTGGTGCCTTCTGTCAAGGTCCTCCTTATGGACTAGGAGATATTTGGTACTATGGGAAAAGGTTAGACCAAATGGCTACCTCTTCAATCCTCACTGACCACTGTGTGTGATATGTTTACTTACTGATTTTCCTCTTTAGCCTTAAAGAAATTCCAAGGCAAGGGTAGTGATATGTTTGTCATAGAGAGCCAAAGAAACAAATGTCTAAAAGCATAAGCTCTATCTACGGTCACAGTCTTTGGCTCTACCAGTTAATAGCTGGGTGATTTTATTTAAGTTATGTAATCTCTGTATGCCTATTTTCTTAACTGTAAAATCCAGATAATTATACTATTGTCACAGTGGATTGTTACAACATTTAAGTGAGAAAATATACTGAGAGAGTAAAATTGAATACTGTTAGTAACCAGACTGCAGTGTTTATAGCAGAACATCAATACAATATTTCTTTCTTTTTTTTTTTTTTTTTTTTTTTTTGAGGGGGGTTTTTCCCCCTCCCCCCGGCGGGGGGGGCGGGGGGACATTCCAAGCCCCCCCCAACCCTGCCCCCCGGGTTTCCCCCCTTCCCTCACCCC